>NW_019154113.1:17890414-18001065 GCF_002288905.1 Enhydra lutris kenyoni | reverse complement strand
GATGTGGGACTCGATCCCAGGACGCTGGGATCATGACCTGAGCCGAAGGCAGCTGCTTAACCAACTGAGCCACCCAGGCATCCCCTAAAATCCTTTTAATTCATTCAACAAACACTTATGGCGTGCGCACTTCAGATCCTGTTCTGTGCCGGGTTCTGGTCATAGGTGAGTAACGAGTAGTCCCTGTCCTCCTGAAACTCATAGTTTAGTAGAAGTTTGTTGAGAAGTGCAATTAACCACTGGAAAGGCTGCAGAGAGAAGCCAAGATTAATTTTAAAACGTTACATCAACTCTGTAAAGTCATTGCCAAGTGTTTTTTAACTGAAACAAGTTTCTATGTGTAAGGTTTTATAAAGTACAGCCTTCCCTATTTTTGCCATTAATGACTTAATACCACAGAGGTTGTTCTTAACAGTTATGCTGTTGACCTTTAGAATAACCATTAATGGATTTATTTTTGTAGCACATTAGAGTGTGTCATCCTCGATGTTCGCAATTATCTTTGAGACAGTCAAGTGTTGGGATTAGAGAAACTGCCAGAGCTGGCGTGAGCACCCCTTGTTCTGCGTGCCGAACCGGGGCTGGGAGAGCAGGGCTGCAGAGCAAGAAGCCGAGCGGGGCCGGGGAGGGGGGTGGATGTGAGAGACACGGCGGAAGGAGAGCCGGGGAAGCCGAGATGCCGCCAAGGTTTCAGACCCGGTGACTGAGAAATCTATGACACCATTAGCAGAGCAGGGGAGTCAGGAGGCAGAGCAGATTGGGAGAAAAGCTGAGGAGGGCTATTTTAAGACTTGTGGAGCTTAAAGTGTTGGTAAGCCATTCAGGTGGAAATGTCTTGCAGACATCTGGAGACGTGCCCAGGACCGGAACTTGGGCAGGTATCGGTGGGGACTAAGATCAGAGGACTGAGAATTCCAAAGCAAGAATGGCTAAAAGTCCCAAGCATCTGCAAAGACTCCCACGTGTAAGGGGCAGGTGGAGGAAGTGGAGCTTGGAGAGAGAATTTGAGTAGAAACCCCATGATTGTCTTGAAGGTCAGGAGAGGAGGAAGAAGGGAATAAATGAAATAGTTAGTGGTGGGCGCTGCAGAACGATCAAGGAAGAGACTGGAATTTGGCCTCAGGAAGTTTCTGGCGGCTTTGACATTTGGCAGGGATGAAACCCTGATAAGTGGTTAAAGAAAGATGTGCTGCAGGGATATGTATGCCTTTGATTTTGTGTGGCATGGGGTAAGGGCTGAAACTGACTTGTTAACAATAACGCGCTGATTTTTCTTAACATCGATTGTTTTCTCAGACAAGTCGGCACAAGATTTAGCATCCAGAAGTCTGAAACACGAGCGTTTCCAAAGTCTTAGTTTTCCTCATACAAAAGAAATGATGAAGATTTTTCATAAAAAATTTGGCCTGCATAATTTTAGAACTAATCAGCTAGAGGCGATCAATGCTGCGCTGCTGGGTGAAGACTGTTTTATCTTAATGCCCACTGGTATGTATTTTTAGATGTCAATTGGCAGGAGTCCATTGGCAGATGTTAAATGAAAGTCCTTTAATAGAAATAAAATGCACACCCACACAGTAATTCCATCATGAAGGGACCTCTAGACCTCCCGCGCAGTAGTGAGAAAGTGTACTACCTCACGTCCTCTGTTGACGTGATAGCGCTAATGGCCCTTTAAGATTTTCAACTCAGAGCTTGTTGTGTTCAGTCAATCTAGAATTTCTCTCTCTCTCTCTCTTTCTCTTTCTTTAAGTCTAAATTAGTCTGGCACTTAAAAAATTACCGTCAGAGGCCTTGCCCGCCTCTGGCACTTTATTTGGTTCAGTGTAGTGTTGAAGGGTGGTTAAGATCTTTAGCTCTGGAGTGATGGCCTGGCCTCAGCATGCAGCCCTGCCACTTACTCACAGCGTGACCTTGAGCAAGGCCCTTCAGCCCACGTGCCAGCTGCCTCCTGTGTCCGGTGAGGATGACAGTAAAGCACCTACTTCACAGAATGTCGTGACCATCCGACGAAAAGCGTTTAGCCATAGGTAAAGAAGTAGAATGTGATGTATAGTTCAAAACCAAAAACAAAGTCTTAGAAACTGCTGGCACAAGCTTCTACTATTAGTGGATGGGAGAAGTTGAAAATTAGAGACGAATCATTTTAGGTAGCATTTAACGTGTATTGATTGTCTTACCATTTTGAATTCGAGTTACACGGAGAGATGGGGGTACGTCTCAGGGTGTCTTTCTCTTCATGTTCTGTTAGTATACCCCAGTGTAGTTCTACCCTTCTTTTATCTCAAAGGAATATTGGGAACATTCCCTTATTGATAAGAGTACGGGAGTCGAAGCGTGTGTATTTAGCGTTTGACAGGTTCATGCTAGTTTAAAAAAGTAAGATCCTACAAGTGTTTTCTGATCATCTAAGAAGTGTTAAACCGTGGTCACTATGGTCCTAAGTGATGTATATTTTATCACATTTTAAGTCTTTAAAAATTAAATGTTGTACCAGGTAATTATTTTCATCCTAACACTGTGATAGAACACCCCTTTTACAGTGTTTGGATTTCCCAAGTAGATTTTTAAAGCAATTCTATTGCCTCTAAGTTCCCTGCCCTGATTCGTGCTTTTGCATTCATGTAAGCCTACACGAGATGGCCTAAAAGGTAATTTTCACACATTTAAATTGTCTAAATATTTTGGCTCATTCAGATATGGCAAATTGTTGGCACGGTGCTGAATGTCACTTGGTGTCCTATTAGTTGATTGCTTTTAAATATTACTGTATGATTTAGTTCGTAACTTTTGCCTTCATGCTCTCAAGATTGAACCTGACAGGTTTTGGGGGGGGGTTTTTTGTCCTTTCAGGAGGTGGTAAAAGTCTGTGTTACCAGCTCCCTGCCTGTGTCTCTCCTGGCGTTACAATTGTCATTTCTCCCTTGAGATCACTCATAGTAGATCAAGTCCAAAAGCTGACTTCCTTGGATGTAAGTTAAAATACTACCAATTACAATAAAAAATACTAATAAAGACATAAAAATAATTGTATTTCAGTACTCTGAGTAACCTTTTTCATAAAGTAGTTTGTGAGTTGCAAACATAAAGCACAGCAGTTTCATTAAGTTGTACAAGTCTTTGAAAATTCCAATACAGATAACCTTCTGTAGTTCAGTCTGATTTTATTCTAGAAAAATGTAATTTAGCAAGAACTTTTAACCTATATTTTCCTGATGTGAATTTCTTTTACTAATGTGAACGGATTTCTTTTCTTATTACTGCGAGATCACCACAGTTCCCACTCTCTTCACATCTTAAAATGCGTACACAGGAGCACCCCCACACGGGCGTCCTTTTTCCTCTTGGCCGAGGTTAAGAACGTATATGAATGTATTCTGCCAAATCCTGATTTTTCAAGGTTATGAGCTCCCACCCCTCAATAAGACCGCTGGTTTGATTTTTCTTCCAAAGAATGTGTTTGTGCAGTGCCCATCCCCTGTGGCCCATCAGGCCTGATGCTACTCTCATCGTCCCTGAGCTTTAAAACGCTGGAGATACCTTTGCACAAACTAAAACGAGCCATACGTCAGGATGCAACGCTCTTGGGTACTGAATTCATATTTATCTTATTTATAGATATGAAAAGCAAAAGCAGTAAAGGGGAAAAAAGAGAAGGAAATAAATAATGGGAATATTTTGAGTTAAGGCTAAGTTCTTTTTTTTTTAAATATATGCTAACTACTTACTTCCACTGCGCTGAGATTGTCTTCCCTTTGACCCAGTTTTGATATATGACTTCTAAAACATTTATAGAGACTGAGGATATGTCTGTGCTTATGTTTGCTACTTTTGTGCTTAGATCCCAGCTACCTATCTGACGGGTGATAAGACTGACTCAGAAGCCACAAGTATTTACCTGCAATTATCCAAGAAAGACCCAATTATAAAACTTCTGTATGTCACTCCAGAGAAGGTATGTATTGATACTGTTATTTTAAAATATGGTATTAAAGCTGTGTTAGAAAAACAGCCTAAGTCTGCCTCCTGAGGAGGGAAAAACCCAGTCTTCCCCCCTCTTGTTTTCTCCTCTACCATCACATAGAGTGTTTTCAATCCTGGTGACCAAATGTGTGGACTTTTTCCTCGTTCTGAGCAGCTCTCTGTGACCCCAGCAGGGGGTCCCGCAGTGTTACTCCATGCTGACGGTGTCTGCATGGAGATAGCATCCGATCCCATGGGTTAAGAACTCGGCCCCTCAAGATGGTTCCCACCGTTCTTTAGATGCCAGCAGCAAGTTGAAGGTCCCCAGGTTACCCATAACTTCTGTCCGATGTGGCTAACAAATCAGAGGTTCCCATGACCCCCCCCTCAGGTTCGATTGGTGTACTAGAGCGGCCCGCAGAACTCAAGGGAACACTTCACATTTACCAGCTTATTATGGGATGTGATAAAGGATGCAGATGAACCGCCAGAGGAGGGAGACACAGGACAGGGACTAGGTTGGTCCCGAGCGCAAGAGCTTCTGTCCCTGTGGCGCTGGGATGCCTGACCCTCCACATGTGGACATGTTCACCAACCTGGAAGCCCGCCAAACCCCCAACTCTGGGGGTTTTATGGCTGCCTCATGTCGGCAAGATCATTTCCAGCCCCTCTCCCCTCTCTGCAGGATGGGGTGCTCCTGAGAATTCCAGGCTTCTGATCATGGCTCGGTCTCTCTGGTGAGCAGCCCTCACCCAGAGTCACTGCCCCAGAACAAAAGATGCTCCTGCTGTTCTTAACACTTAAGAATTTAGAAGGGCTTTAGGAGCCCTGCATCAAGGATGGGGTCAGAGACAAATATTAGAACCAGGGAGGCTTCTGTTCTTATCAGTTAGCAAATTACAAAGGTTTCAAGAGCTCTGTGCCAGGAACTGGAAGCAGAGACCAGTATATTTTTCTATTATCTCATTAAAGCCCACTAGAATACATAATATTTTTAGATTCTTGACATAATCTTTTTTAATAAAGATTTTATTTATTTATTTATTTGAGAGAGAGCACGAGCAGGGGGGAGGGGGAGAGGGAGAAGCAGACTCCCCACTGAGCAGGGAGCCTGCTCAGTGGGACTCAATCCCAGGACCCTAGGATCATGACCTGAGCCAAAGGCAGACTCTTAGCCAACTGAGCCACCCAACCGACTGAGTCATTGACATAATTTCTGATACACAGTATAGTACAAGGATTCCTGTATTACTTTTACCCTGAAACCCTAATGGTAACACTTCACTGTAACTGCTTTATTGTTCTCTCTCTTTACTTTTTTCCTAAAATAGTTGAGAGTAGGTTGCAGACATGCTCTTCCTTTCAACCCTAAATACTTCACTGTGCATTTCCTAAAAACAAATTCCAGGGTGCCTGGGTGGCTCAGTCAGTTAAGCATCTGCCTTTGGCTCAGGTCATGATCCCGAGGTCCTGGGATGGACACCGCATCAGACTCTCTGCTTAGCGAGGAGCCTGCCTCTCGCTCTGCCTGCTGCTCCCCCTGCTTGTGTTCTCTCTCTCTGTGTCAAATAAATAAAGTCTTTAAAAATAAATAAATAAAACAAATTCTCTTGCATAACCTCAGAACAATCATTAAAATGAGAAAATTTTTACTGATACAGTACAATGGCTTAATCGATAAACCTCATTCCAGTCTCACTAGTTGTCCCAGTAATGTCCTTTATAGCAAAAGAAGATCCTGGATTATGCATTGCTTCGGTTGTCATGTCTCTTTAAGGTTTTTCTGTCTCTCATGATTTTGACAAATTGTGAAGAGTAAAGGCCAATTGTTTTGAGGATTGTCCCTCAATTCGAATGTATCTTCTGTTTTCTCATGATGAGGTTGATGTTACTCGTCTTGGCAGGAGTATCACAGAGGTGGTGACATGTTCTCGCATCCGAGTGGGAGGCACCGGATGTCTGTTCCTTCTGTTACCGGTCTTGTTAGTTAACTTTGATCACTTGGTTGAGGTGATGTCTGTCCAGTTTCTCCACTACAGAATTCCTTTTTTTGTCGTCATTGCGATTACTATAATAATTACAAAAATAAAGGTACATTTTGGCTTTTGCAATTGGCGGGTATGCTGCTGTGGGATACTCTGAGACTGGGTAAGTATCCTGTTACTCATCAGACTTACCCAAGAGAGTTTTTATCATCCGTTGATGACTCCCTGTCAGTGTTTACTATAATGGATGCCAAATGATGATTTTTCTGACTTAGCTGGCGTTCTCTTATGATGAAGAGCTTTCCCTTTTATCTATTTCTGTATTTATATCAACTTAAAGTGATGGGTTCTTAATTTGTCAGGGGGCTATCATCAGTTCTCATTGTTTATTTGGATGTTCTAATTGTCCTAGATTTGGCTAGTAGAAGAGTTCCAACTCACTGTTTCTGTGTCCTTTTGACATGTCCCTATCTAGATATGGATGCCAGGTTTTGCCATTGCCACTGGGACATCGTTGCTTCTAGGCCCTGTATAGACAGAACCATGAAATACATACATACATACAAGTGTCGCCACCCCCCAAATAGCATGCCCTCCCACAACATACATCTGTAACCCTGTTACCAGCATAAATGTGTGGTGAACCTCAGGTATATTGAGGCAGAAAAAATGCTTTAGAACCACTGACCTAATACATAATTGCTTGCTAAATGGGGGTGAATATTCTAGAGGGCCTCATTCAGAATTTTCTATTACTTCTGCCAATTTTCTTCATACACTGAAGTAAGAACTTCTTTTATATGGAGGTTTTAGTACAGCCTACGTTGTAGTGAAACTTAAAGACAACAGAGCCCTTAAGGTGATGTGGTGTTTAAATGTTTTCAGATCTCTCATGAATACATTTCTGCTCTAGGTCTGTGCAAGTAATAGACTGATTTCCACGCTGGAGAATCTGTATGAGAGGAAGCTCTTGGCACGTTTTGTCATTGATGAAGCACATTGTGTCAGTCAGGTAAATACTGGTTTATGTGACTTGAAATCTCAATACATACTACCAATAGGATATGTATTTTCAGAATAGAGGGAAATTGGTAACTTACTCTTCTAGCTCGCTGAAGAATACAGTGGTTCTCAGTACAGTGAGCAGTGTTTTCTCTTTATGTAAGGAAGATCCAGACAGTCTGAAAAGCAGTATTTTTTTTTTCTAACTAGTGGGGACATGATTTCCGCCAAGATTACAAAAGAATGAATATGCTTCGCCAGAAGTTCCCTTCTGTTCCAGTGATGGCCCTTACCGCCACAGCTAACCCCAGGGTACAGAAGGACATCCTCACTCAACTGAAGATTCTCCAGCCTCAGGTGTAAGTTGCTGAAAGTCCTGAATTAAAACACCCCGGGGGCAGTGATTCCCGGATTGCTGCACAGGAGAATCACAGACTGAGCTTTGAAAACCCCGAGGCACAGATTGCACTCTGTCATTTGGATCAGAATTTGGGGGGCTGGGAGCCGTTATGTTTCTAAAAAGTCCCCAAGTGACTCCAGTGTGCAGCGAAATATGGGAACCAAGCCCTACTGGCTTTTTCCTTACTAAAATTAAAGCTCTATCTGCATAGCTATTTTGGAAGTAGGGATAAAGTATGCGCTGTACCTGATAACTCTAGGAGGTCCCAGGAGCAAATTAGCTTGTGTTTATCTGATTCCGGCTCCTGTACATCCTAGAGCGTACATCAGGAAGTGAACAGATGACCCTGCTCTGTCGTTTTCCCCTGAAGCGCCACTTAATCCAAGATGCTGAAACCCATCCAGAAAGGATGTGTAACAGCTTTTATACTTTGTTTTCATCTCAACAGCAAAGTGCTTCTTCTTGCCACCAAATCCGTAATTACTCGTAACAGAAACTGCTGTAAAGGAGTAGCCTCGCATATCTGGGTTGTACTAGATTGTTCTTCCCATGAGTTGGTAGAGGTGGGTGCATTCTCTCTCTGATAGGTTCACTCGCTCAGCAGATACTTACTCAACAGCTGCTGTGTGCCAGTGAAAATACTTCTCCCTTCTAATTTATCAGGGGTGCTTTGAGTTTGAGGAATGCCTGAAGAAATGACTGAAGTGTTGGAGTGAAGGGTTAAGGCACGCCTTTTGTTCATTTGGAAATACAGACCGTAAGCTGGCTCTCTAAGTATTGTCGGTAAAACAGCAGCCTCGTTCTGCAGGTTACAGGAAGAACCGAAAGTGCCACATGAAGGATATGGGGGAGCATGAGATTAAGACAGCTACAGGGACCTTTGCAGATTAAACTGGCATTCTTGAGCGCACAAATTTTTGAGTCCTCAGAATTTTCTCTGTGAAATCCCAAAATTTGAAATGGAATATTCTACTTTAATCCCATGTGCAGAAGGGTGTTTGTGTAGAATTTGGGGGTGGGGGAGATTTCGCTTCCATAATTGATATACTTCATAACATTATATTTAAGTGTCATATTATGCTTTGGGTTCTAGTGAATAACCTACATGCTAGAAATTCACTTCTGTAAGTACTGCACTGATCTGTGGGAGCCTTTCTTTTTTTTAATAGGCAATGTTTTTAGCTTTTTTCCATTAAATTTATGCCAGATGCAGTCTACTCCTTCTTTTAGGCCAGTCATATTAAATTACCAAATGCACATAGTTAAAAGAAATTATATAAATTCAGTTCACCTTTTGAATAATTTTTTCTAAGTACCGAATTTGTCGTTTTTATTTGAGTAAACATTGCTCATATGCATTCAGAGACAGACACCTTTAAAATCTTTTCCTAGTCATGTGAGGAGATCAGCCTGGAAAAGCAATAGATTGTACATTTCCTGAGTCTAGCATGTGGCACCCTGTGCATAATTGGCACTCAGTGAGAATGAATAAATGGAACATATGGAGGAATTTTGGTAAATGTGGGTAAAATATGAAAATTTGGGCAACTCTGTTGATTCCTTAATATATTTGGTATTTCCATATTTGGGAGAGTTTAAATCTCTTAGTGGAAGTAAAAGATTTTAACAGACTCTTTCTGGTACATTTTTTTCCTGATCTCTTTTGCCAATCGGCCCTTGTTTGGATTAAATTTACCCAGCTGCTGCTGTGTCATGGGCAGGTGAAGGCAGGTCTCCCTAGGGTTGGAGCCTGGCCCCGGTATTCCTCTCTTACAGCTGCTCTGTGCTGATCTTCTTCTTCTTTGGGAAATACGAGGGTAGATAATAAAATAGAGATTTTATTCCTTTTCCTTAGGACCTTAAAATATAAACTGAGAAAGAGGAGACAGACTTATAGACAGCTGATACAACAATGTAGCGTAATACAGTAGTAGCAGGAGCTGACTCTTACATATTTAGCCTATAGGATGTTCCAGGCACTATTCTTGACCTCTTATGTATATGAACTCATTTCTCCACCCAAAAGGCTTATGAGGTAAGTACTCCTATTTTCCTCACTTTGGAATGAGGAAACAGAGGCACAGAGAAGTAACGAACAAGGTCATATGCTTTGCAAATGATGGAGGGAGGACTTAAACCCAAACAGTCTGGTTTCAGAACCCTTTAAATACTTTTTAATAAGTTGCAGAATGAAGTAAGTGGTAATTAGAGATGTAAATTATGACTGCAGGAACTCAGGAAGGCAAGACTGACGATAACCCAAAATAACAACTGGTTGTTAATGAGGAGGGGTCGGATGGGGTTTTATACGGGAAGCGGGCTTTTTAGGCTGAGGAGTCTTTTTTGTAAGCAGCTACATTGAGGTATAGTTTACATACCTTAAAATGCACCTTTTTTTTTTTCTGAAGATTTTATTTATTTATTTGTCATAGAGAGAGAAGCGAGAGCGAGCACAGGCAGACAGAGTGGCAGGCAGAGGCAGAGGAAGAAGCAGGCTCCCTGCCAAACAAGGAGCCCGATGTGGGACTCAATCCCAGGATGCTGGGATCATGACCTGAGCCAAAGGCAGCCGTTTAACCAACTGAGCCACCCAGGCGTCCCAAAATGCACCTTTTTAAAGTGTGCAATTCTAGGATTTTTTTTTTTTAAGTGTATTCACAGTGTTGTGCAATCCCACCCCTACTTTTAGAACATTTCTGTCTCCCTTAAAAGAAACTCCATACCCATTAGCAGTTCCAACTATCCCCCCACTTCCCCAGCCCTAGACAACCACTGATCTACTTCGTGTCTTTATATATTTTTGCCTAAGCTGGGCATTTCATATAAACAGAATTTTAGGGGTGCCTCTGTGGCTCAGTGGGTTAAGCCTCTGCCTTCGGCTCAGGTCGTGATCTCAGGGTCCTGGGATCGAGTCCCGCATCAGGCTCTCTGATCAGTGGGGAGCCTGCTTCCCCCTCTTTCTCTGCCTACTTGTGATCTCTCTTTCTGTGTCAAATAAATAAATAAAGTCTTCAGAAAAGAAAAACAAAACAAAACAGAATTTTGCAGGACTTGGCCTGCTGTGGCTGGCCTCTCACGTAGCACACGTGTCCACAGTTCATCTGCGTCGCAGCGTGCGACAGTACTTCATTCTGTTTCAGTGACAAAAAATACGCCATCGTATGTGTACACTCTGCATTTTATTCATTCATTTATCATGTGGTGGCATTTTGAGTTGTTTCCATTTTGTGGCTGTTATACTTAGGAATACTTATATGAGCCTTTGTGTCTAAGTTGTCACATAGGGGCTTTCGTTTCTCAGGGACATCTGTCCGGCAGGGGCGTCATCGGGCCATGCAAACTGCAGGCGGTTTTCCAGAGCAGCGGCAGCATGCAATGTGTGAGGGTTGTGGTTTCTCCCTGTCTGCTCCAACTCGTGTTACCGTGTGCCTCTTTGGTTATACTCATCCTCGTGGGTTGAAGTGGTGAGGATGGCACTTTCACGGGTGGAGAGTGAGGATTCGGGACTGGAGTTTTGGGCATCAAAGTACAAATTGGTTCCAAGGAACGGATGATAATTCATGGGGTGAGTGGAGAGACCTGGAGAAGGGCTGGCCCTGGGCAGGCAGATCGACGCCCAGTCGCTGGGATCTTGCATTTCGTGATGATAAAGTGTTTGGACTTCGTCCTGTGGGCAGCGTGGCTGGAAGTGGCTTGACCTGAACCCTACGGTAGAGTGATCATGCTGGCAGTGAAACAGAAGGTAGAGCAGAGGAATGAGAGATCGGAGGCCAGACAGCCCCTAGCGTTCTAGGAGATGGTGACGATGGTGGCAGCAGCAGAGGATACAGGGGACGGGGTGGAGGGAAGACACAGCTGAATCCAGGAGACTGATGGCATACGAAAGGCAGACGTCGTGGAAGTTTCTGTGTACAGTTTCTGGTGCGGGTGACCACCGCCACTGACCATAATTGGACGTGCAGGAAGGGAGCAGGGGTGGAGGAGTGGGTAATGAATTTGATTTTTAGCTCAGTGGTACGGGGGATGTTTAAGGGGTGGGTGGGGATGGTCATGGCCTCAGTCTTCCTGCTTTTTGTGGTCATATGGGCCTCCTGAAAGGATTTTGGAAAACCGTACCCCTTGTGTGTTTCTAACCTAACACCAGAAATTTTTCAGCATGAGTTTTAAATAAAGAGAATGTGATCTGTGGTAAATAACATTTTTTAAATAAAATTGTTACCTGGCCCTTTTAAATGTCTCCAGTAGAATATAAATATAATGGAAATTTTGTACCTACTTTCACTCACTTAAAAAACACATTAAAAATTGTTAATTTTATCTTCAAAATTTTCTTTAACAGATAGTTTACATCTTTCCTTTTTCTCTGTGAACTCCTATTTCTCTTTCAGTTTCCCCACAGATTTTTATCCTAAGGTAGTATATTTTTATGCATGAAGTCTTGTTGGTTAATCTACTATATTTACCTGCAAGAAAATAGATGCATAAATTAAAAGTTGTTTTTTTAAATTTCCCATACCAAAATTTTCTTCCAGATCGAACTATTATAATCATTAGTTTATATAACCGGTCAGAATAGTTTAACCATATTTTTCAAATTTTAGCATACATTTTGATTGGGAATGTGTAATTTGATGAGATAGGACTTCTTTCAGCTAGCTGATACAACATTTGTTTTGACAAATCAAAACAGCTCGTATTTCTTATTTTTATAGATGTGAGCATTGAGAACCGTTGCTCACAAAAACATGTAGATGGGAATGGAAAGCATTTATTATAACAGTAACACTCAATTATTTGAATTTTTTCTGACGTATATGCCAAAATTACATAATGATCTGTCATCAAAAATTATTTTTAATGATCTGTCAGCTGACAACTCAAATCCTTTCAATTTTGTGGAAAGTGAAGAATTGTAAACTACTTGACTGGCAAAAATAAGTCAGATCATTAGTTACTCATTTTACTCTTTCTGGGAAACATACTATAAAAAAATACTTGGGGCGCCTGGGTGGCTCAGTGGGTTAAGCCGCTGCCTTCGGCTCAGGTCATGATCTCAGGGTCCTGGGATCGAGTCCCGCATCGGGTTCTCTGCTCGGCAGAGATCCTGCTTCCCTCTCTCTCTCTCTGCCTGCCTCTCCATCTACTTGTGATCTCTCTCTGCCAAATAAATAAATAAAATCTTAAAAAAAAAAAATACTTTACCAGGACTTTTCTTTTCTTTTTTTTTTTTTTTTAAAGATTTTTATTTATTCATTTGACACAGAGAGAGAGATCACAAGTAGGCAGAGAGGTAGGCAGAGGGAGAGGGGGAAGCAGTCTCCCTGCTGAGCAGAGAGCCCAACGTGGGGCTTGATCCCAGGACCCTGAGACCATGACCTGAGCCAAAGGCAGAGGCTTAACCCACTGAGCCACCCAGGCGCCCCTACCAGGACTTTTCTAATGACCATTAACTATTCTTGTTCCTGGGCGCCTGAGTGGCTCAGTAGGTTAAGCATCCAGCTCTTGGTTTTGGCTCAGGTCATGATCTCAGGGTTGTGAGTTTGAACCCCATATCAGGCTCTACGCTGAGCATGGAGCCTGCTGGAAATTCTCTCTCCGTCTGCCTCTCCCCCACCAGTTAATCAGTCAATCAATCAGTATTCTTGTTCCTCTTTCACTGAAATGCATCTTGTATCCTTTACATTCAGAAGAGTTGGGGAAATCAAAATGCTGTTAGTTTCAGTACACTTTGCTGAAACATTTTTAACAATTATATGATTTATATTATATAACAAATATAATTGATATTTTATATTAATATATAATTAATATATTATAATATTATTACTATATTACATATTATAAATCTAGGGTATTTTTATTGTGGGATATGCTTTTAAATAATAGTTTTATCAAAATTTTGTGGCTACCAGTTAGCTCTTTCAAATACTGGGACGTGACTTCTATGTAACTTGGTTGGCCAAGCCAGCGTTTGTTGCCAATCACCTAAATTAAACTTACTTTCATTTATTTAAAAGGAAAATTCTGACTTTCTCAATCCACGTAAACTGTGTGGTACACATCCCCATGACAACTATCTCAGTTTCAGAAGCAACAAGAGCTGAGCACAAATTGATTCCATTTCCTGACACATCGCTTAAAATGACATATGAGTTTGACACCCTAGACCTAATCATAGTTACCATGTTAATGTCAACTGATAAAGTGCTCCCTAAGTGAAGTTACCGTGGAGTCTCAAGCTTTTTTAAAAATAAGATCTTTATTGAGATACAGTTTGGGTGCCTGGCTCGCTTAGTCGGTAGATTGAGACCCTTGATCTCCAGGTGGTGAGTTTGAGCCCCACATTGGGCATGAGCCTACTTAAAAAAAGAGAGAGAGAGAGGGAGATAAATGACATATCATAAAATTCAACCATTTAAAGGTTAGCATTCAGGGCTTTTTTTGTCTTCACAGAGTTATCCAGCCATCCCCCAAATCTAAGCATAGAACATTTTCATCACCCCAGAAAGAAACCTGGTACTCGTTCATGGTCACTCCCCATGTTCCCCTTCTCCTGTGTGCCCATCGGCTTTTCCCGAGCATAGTCTTCTCACGGCTCATCCCTGTGGCTGCATGTATCAGTACCGGGTTCCTTAAGGCTGAATAATCTTCCATTGTATGGGCATTCCGTGTTTATTTATACATTCGTCAGTTGATGGGACCTGTCTCTGGCTAGAATATTTGGTAATTCCAGGGGTACCTGGGTGGCTCAGTTGTTAAGCGTCTGCCTTCGGCTCAGATCATGATCCCAGGGTCCCGGGATCGAGCCCCGCATCGGGCTTCCTGCTCAGCCGGAAGCCTGCTTCTCCCTCTCCCACTCTCCCTGCTTTTGTTTTTATCTTAAAAGAAAAATATTTGGTGATTCCAAACATCCTATTTTCCAATAGAACAGGTAAGACAAACTCTAAGCAACTGCTGACATTCTCAACGTAGCAAACTGTGTACAACCTGGTCCATGTGCTGGGGTTCAGCGGGCCTTTTGTAGTGGAGAGATCTGTTGTGGTTTTGAGTTTGAGATCGGTCATTTTATTTCCTAATGTCATGTCATTTTATTATTTTTAGTAATTTGTTTGACTAAGGTAATTAGGTAACATTTCTAAGGTGGTTTTTTTAAAGATTTTATTTATTTATGTGCCAGAGAGAGAGAGAGAACGCGCGCACACAAGCATGGGGAGCAGCAGGCAGAGGGAGAAGCCGACTCCCGGTTGACCAAGGAGCCTGATGTGGGACTCGATCCTAGGACCCTGGGATCATGACCTGAGCTGAAGGCAGAAGCTTAACTGACTGAGCCACCCAGGCATCCCTAAGGTTTTTTTTTTTTAATTATGACACAAATATTAGAAATTTTTCAGATGATGTGTCAGTTTTTGATAACTGTTTTATTGAGATGTAATCCATGTACCATACAATTCACCTGTTTAAAGGGTACAGTTCAGTGGGCTTTAGTGAGTTGTGTGACCATCACCACAATCAATTTTGGAATGTCTTCCTCACCCTGCAAAAACACCCACGTCCAGTAGTAGTCACTCCCCCTCCCCCACATGCCTGCCCGCAACCACTAGTCTGCCTTCTGTTTGTAGACTTGCCTGTTTTGGTTATGTCATACAAATGAAATCATCTGACCCGTGGTCTTCTGTAACTGGCTTCTTCCACTTAACATGATGTTTTCAAAGTTTATTGCTGAATAATATTCCATTGTATGGGTGTGGCCCATTTTATTTTTTAGTGAGTATCTAGGTTGTTTCCATTTGGGGCTCTTATGACTAATGCTGAAATATATGTTCACACACAGGGTTTTGTGTGGACCTCCTCCTTCCCTTCTTGTGGGCATTCACATAGGAGTGGAAGTACGTACTTGTTGGGTGACTGTTTTTCACCTTCTGCTGAACTGCCAGGTATTTCCAAAGGAGCCATACTGTTTCCCATCCCCACGAGCAGAGTCGTGGGTTCTTATGCTACCTGCACTTGTTGTGGTCTCCTTTTTGACCCAGACCTTTTTTTTTTTTAAATACATAAGACATTGTTCTGAAATTAAAACATGATGTAAAATGTAGGGAAAGGTAACAGGCCATTCTTGTCTATAGTCATTTCAGTGTTCATATGGGTAGGGAGACTCATGCACCATTCCCAACCTAAGCCCAAAGTAACTCAACTGATTTTTAAGACCAGCTACATCAGGGCGCCTGGGTGGCTCAGTCGTTAAGCGTCTGCCTTTGGCTCAGGTCATGATCACAGGGTCCTGGGATCGAGCCCTGCATTGGACTCCCTGCTCAGTGGGAAGCCTGCTTCTCCCTTTCCCCCTCCGTCTGCTTGTGTTCCCTCTCTCACTGTGTCTCTCTCTGTCAGATAAATAAAATCTTTAAAAAAAAAAAAAGACCATCTACATCATTTGTATACCTGGGCAGTTCTTTTTATGCCATCATCCTGTCAGGACTGTGGTTTCCTTTGCTGCAACAGTGATTGTAAATGATTGACTGAGAACGAATGATCGAAATAGTCCATAGACGGATCAGTCTTTTATCTACTGCCTTTTCTTGCCACAATCCGCTATGTGTTCCTCTGCCATTTCCAGCCCTAGAAGAGAGCTCTCAGTGTTTTGTGCATATAAATAGCATAAGAAGGATGGTTTCAAAGTGTTGGTTAGCAGACATCTCACAAGACTTTTAGAGCAAGGAGTCCTGTGACAATAGCCAGCTGTGCAAGAAGCAGCATCATAAGGTGAAAAGCATCTCCCCTGCCACCACTTTGCTCTCGGTGTGTCTGAAATCAGAATATCCCAGCAAACATCAGCGTACTTCATGTCTTGTGTCACACTTTACTCCCAACAGAACTATGTAAAACCCTTAAAAGACATGAAGCCAAGGGTTTCTGGTACTTTGATTAAAGAAAGTTTCAGGAGCACCTGGGTGGCTCAGTTGTTTGAGCACTGGACTCTTGACTTCAGCTCAGGTCACGATCTCAGAGTCGTGGGATCGAGCCCAGCATCAGGCTCCACACTCAGTGTGGAGCCTGCTTAAGATTCTCTATTTTCCTCTTCCCTCCCTCCACCCCTGCTTGTGCATGCACACTCTCTTTTTAAAGATTATTTATTTATTCATTTATTTAAGAGATAGAGAGATAGTGTGGGGGAGGTTAGGAGCAGAGGGAAAAGGACAAGCAGACTCCACACTGAGCACAGAGCCCGACGCAGAAAGTCCACGTGAAAACAGAGAATCTGCCAGTTGATTCCTCTACAGCTATCTTTGCTCATGTAACTTTATTTTTTTTTTTTTAAGATTTTATTTATTATTTATTTGACAGAGAGAGAGATCACAAGTAGACGGAGAGACAGGCAGAGAGAGAGAGAGAGAGGGAAGCAGGCTCCCCGCCGAGCAGAGAGCCCGATGCGGGACTCAATCCCAGGACCCTGAGATCATGACCTGAGCCGAAGGCAGCGGCTTAACCCACTGAGCCACCCAGGCGCCCCTGCTCATGTAACTTTAGAAAGTCTTTGTGAACCCCTTGGGTACGCATACCCCCGTTTCAGGCACTGATTTATAAAGAAGTTGGACTGTGGTTTAGAACACTAAGGTCTAAGCGGGGTGGGGGGGGCAGAAGTTGGGACAGATGGGGATGGCACTGGGTGCTGCTTAAACTGGCAAGTGAAGTCCCCAAAGAAGGTGATGTGGGGGAGAAAAGAAGAGCTGGACATTGGGGAGTGGTCCCGGGACCACTCAAGGAGTAAGCAAAGGAAGAAGATAAGGAGACAAGTTAGAGGAGCATGGTGGGGGCAAGTCTGTGGACTGTGAACATGTCGGTGCTCGTAGTGGGTTTTTGTGAGGCCGGCCAACAACACGGAGTGATGGAGAGGTCAGAGTGAGGTCCTCACAAAGACCAGTGCGCTCCCCGCACTCGGCAAGAACATGACCACAGCCTGTTGCATGGCCTTCTGACTTGCGTCGCAGTCCATTCACACGGACGCTGCCCTCCACACACAAGGCATTCTTCTGTCCTCAAACCAGATGAGTGTATCCTGCCGCTGGCAGCAAACCTGGACCCAACCAGCTTGGATTCAGGGACAAAGACAGAAAGCGAGTTGTTGTATTCCCCATCGTACTTCCCTCTGATCCCCAGCCCCCGTCCGTAGGCATCCTCCTTAACCATGGGTTATTATAGTTACGGTCTCTTTCTTTTCTTCCATCAACACAGGCACGGACATGTCTTTATGCCCTGACCTTAACTGTTACCTCTCCTTCCTGTGGAGATGTCAGAGCCAGGGGTTGGGAGGGGGGTCTTTGCAGGGCCAAGGACCCTGTAACAATCCCCTCACCTTTCTTTAGGTGTTTTTTGCTTATTTGTTTTAATTTTATTTATTTATTTATTTGACAGAGAGGGAGCACAAGCAGGGGGAGCTGCAGGCAGAGGGAGAAGCAGACTTTCTGCTGAGTGGGGAGCCCAATGCAGGACTGGATCCCAGGACCCTGAGAGCATGACCTGAGCTAAAGGCAGACGCTTAACCAACCGAGCCACCCAGACGCCCGTATTTAGTTTTAAAAGCCTAGATAGAAAAATGTGGGTGGAATGGTAACAGCAGAGGCCAGAATGGAGGTGCCAAGAATCGAAATTGGATGTGTGGTTAGTTGGTTGGGGGTGTAAGTGTCTTCTGAGAAACTTAATACTGGAGGGAAGGAAAGAGGTGAGGTGCCGGCCACAGTGGAAGAGACTGAAACACAAGAGACGAAGGAATGGGGAAAAGCTCCCTAAGGAAGCGGGAGGGAGGAAGGGGGCCAGCCAGAGCAGAGGGCCAGCAGAAGAGGAGCATGTCCATCTCCGAGTCAGCCACATCCCCTCTGGGGCACAAAGCAGAGGACAGTGACCCATGATGTGGGTGTGTGTGCTAGCTCCCACTAGCACCCTGCCGTCAGCTCTTCACATACGCAGTCAAAACTTGGGGACACCGATAGCCTGAAATGTGTGTTTTCTCTGATTTTCTTAATCTTTGGAATGTTTTATCTGTCTCTGCTTGTCAACCTCATCCTGGCGACTCTGCTTCTGACTCACCTGTCTTTCTACACGTTCTCTTCTACAGCCCTCCTGACTCCTTGTCATCTCGTCCATACACATTCGCTCCTTATCCCCGTTCTGTCCGCGAGCCCTTCACCTGACTTCCGTTCCGGGGTTCTGATAGGCAAGCTGCCAGTGACCGTGTTCAGCTTGGGATGGCTTGGTAATTAGGTTGGCAAAGTGGAAAAGCAGTTTTCAATGTGTGAAGGTGGCTAAAACTATGTTTTCTTATAATAACAAAATTTTATGTTTGGGACTTCTAGGTTCAGCATGAGCTTTAATAGACATAATCTGAAATACTACGTGTTACCGAAAAAACCCAAGAAGGTGGCATTTGATTGCTTAGAATGGATCAGAAAGCATCACCCACGTGAGTACAGCCATGTGACAGATTATGTCTAGAAGTAATAAATGTCTTTTTAGTACCACAATAGAATATATCAGTGTGCAGACAAACCATAAGTGACTCTTAATCTCACAAAACAAACTGAGGGTTAATGGGGGGGTGTGGGGGGTTGGGATTATGGACATTGGGGAGGGTATGTGCTATGGTGAGTGCTGTGAAGTGTGTAAACCTGGCGATTCACAGACCTGTACCCCTGGGGATAAAAAGATATTATATGTTTATGAAAAATAAAATTTAAAAAAAAAAAAAGAATATATCAGTGTGCATATTAAACATTCCTTGTTATAATAGCACTAACTAGCTATTTATAGAACAGAATATTGCAACTCTCTCAATCCTGGAAATTATAAAATCACATTTGGTTTGATAACAATAAACCCTAAGAAAAAAGTATATGAAATATTCCCTCCTACACACCCGTGTTATACTTCACGATTTCAGTGTCTCTCCTCTGGCTTCTGTTGGTATGAATTACACCGCTTTCTGTGTTAGGGCCTTCTCCCAAGAGTGCCTCTGAGTTCTGTTAACTAAAATGAGATCCTGAAATGCCTGGTGGTTTTCCACGTAACCCCTTTTCTACTTCCCCATAGAGAGGTGTTTCTGTTAACCAAGTTAACCACCTCTGTTTCATTTTTTAAAAACTAGTATACAGGGGCGCCTGGGTGGCTCAGTGGGTTAAAGCCTCTGCCTTCGGTTCAGGTCATGATCCCAGTGTCCTGGGATCGAGCCCCACATCGGGCTTTCTGCTCTGCAGGGAGCCTGCTTCCTCCTCTCTCTCTCTCTGCCTGCTTCTCTGCCTACTTGTGATCTCTGTCTGTCAAATAAATAAATAAAAAATCTTTAAAAAAAAATGTTAAAAAAAAAAAAAAAAACTAGTATACATGTTTGTGGGGCGCCTGGCTGGCTCCGTCGGAGCAAGTGACTCATGATCTTGGGGTTGTGAGTTTGAGCCCCACGCTGGGTGTAAAAATCACTTTTTTTTTTAAGATTTACTTATTTGAGAGAGAGCACAAACAGAGGGGAGGAGGGAGGCAGAGGAGGAAGCAGACTGCCTGCTGAGCAGGGAGTGCAATGTAGGGCTTGTTCCCAGGACCCTGGCATTGTGACCTGAACCAAAGGCAAACGTTTAACCAACTGAGCCACCCAGGTGCCCTAGAGAGCACATTAAAAAAAAGTCTTAAAAAAATGAGTATATGTGTTTGAACAAATCAAACGATGATGGGGCATAGACCAAGAAGTCATCCACAATCTCCCTCCAAAGCCTCCTTCTCCCGGGCAGAGAACATAGATGGTTAGCATGTCTGTCTATACCTTTGGCTCTGCCGCAAGCGAGGACTTTTTCTTTCATACCTTTCATTTTGTGATTCTCATAAAAGTACATATAACACGTGCTCACGAAGAAAACCGAGAAAGCAAGAAGAAGAAAGAAGCAAAAGATAAACCATACTTCCAGACAAGTCACCATTACCATTAGGGGTTTATTTCCTTCCAGCAATTGTGTGCATTTTTCTTTCCATTAGCATACTGTGTCTACAGTTTTTCTACCCTTAACCTGTTTTATATCTTGAGCATTTTCATGGGTTTTTAAAAGAATTTGGAAATCACTTAAAAAGTTTCAGTATATCTTATTTCATAATTCCTTTGTGAATTTCCTAATGTTGTCCATTAAGATTTTTCTAATTTTCAAAAGGAGAAACAAAACTGTTCGTAGAAGTCCTGTACCACTTTATTTCCTAGATGAGTTTCCTAGAAGGAAACTGAATCAAAAGCTCGGAGAATTTCTAAGACTGATACATACTGCTACACACTTTCTGCAGCGTTCGTGTAAAGTGCCTGCCCATTTTATAGCCCATGTGAAGTAGAGCCCAGGCTTCCTGCAGGTCCGCCCCAGGAGTCATTCGGGGGACAGAACAAAAGGTCACGTCTTGTGGTTTCCAGTACACATGAGCTCCTTGCTTGAATTACTCTACCTGTGTGACCCCGCCCCATTATAAGTAGACTGTGAAGATCTGCTTATGGTTTGTGTATTTCTAAGAACATAATGAGGGCACCTGGGTGGCTCAGTTGGTTGAGCATCCCACTCTTGGATCTCAGTTTGGCACTTGATCTCAGGGCCGTGGGTTTGAGCCCCGCACCGGGCTCCACACTGGATGTGGAGTCTACTTTTAAAAAAAAAAAAAGAAGAACATAACGAAAATTGTGTTGTTATTTATGTTAAAGGCTCTCATGTCTTGATACCGTTTTGGTTTCTTGGCAGATGACTCTGGGATAATCTACTGCCTCTCCAGGCGGGAATGTGACACCATGGCGGATACTTTACAGAAAGATGGTCTCGCTGCTCTTGCGTATCACGCTGGCCTCAGTGACTCTGCCAGGGACGAAGTACAGCACAAGTGGGTTAATCAGGATGGCTGCCAGGTAACGTTTTTGGAATAAACAAAGGAAGTCATCTTTTTTCGTATATGAACAAACTTGCACATGCCAGATGAGAACTGTTTTTACTTTAAAGACAGCAAACATCAAAATAAGACTGAAATTTAAAAACAGATCATTTTGAGGCTTTCTTAAGTTGCTTTTTCTTTCTTAAAAAAAAATTTTTTTTTATTTAGTTGTAATTTATATACCGTAAAATTCACCCTTTCAGAGTTTACAAGTCAGTGGTTTTTGGTGTATTCACAAGGTTGTGCAAGCTTCACCACTGTCTAATTCCAGAATATTTCATCATCCCAAAAAGAAACTCCGTAGGATTAAGCAGCCACTCCCCAGTCCCCGGCAGCCACTAGTGGAACCACTGCTAATCTGTCTGTATAGATTTTCCTGTTCCGGGCATTTCGTATAAATGAAATGATACATTATGGGTTCTTTTGTGAGTCATTTCTCTTACTTAGCATAATGTTTTCAAGACATTGTGTATCTTGTTGTAGCATGTATCAGTCCTTCATTTATCTTTGTGCTCCGGACTCCGGATAGCATTGCATGGTATGGCTGTATCCTCGTTTGTTACCCATTCATCAGTTGGTAGACATAGAGTTGCACCCGCTTTCTGGCTATTGGGAATAATGCTTCTGTGAACATCTGTGTACATGTGTTTGTACGAACATGTTTTCAGTTCTCTCAGATAGATACCTAAGAGTGGAATTGCTTAGTCATATGGTAACTCTCTGTTTAACTTTTTGAGGAGCTACCAAACTGTTTTCCAAAGCAGCTACTGAATTTTACGTTTCTACCAGTGATGTATGAGGTTCCAATGTCTCTGTCTTATTTCTACTTTTTATTTTATTTTACTTTATTTTTTTACTATATCTATCCTGGGGGATGTGAAGTGACATCTCATTGTGATTTTAATTTGCATTTCCCTAATAACTAATTGAGTTGAGATTTCTGAGGTGATAGATTTGTCACCCACATGGATCAAGAGGGAGGAAGCTAAGAACACTCTAGGCGTCCTGTACGGTGACAGGTGCCACTGTTGGATAGATCTCTCTAAATACAAGGATGAATTTGAGAAAAACAGCTAATAACTTTTTTTTAGCCTGTGAAGTTTTCAATTCACAAAAAGAGAAATTATCCCGAAGATTCAAGGGAAAAATATCTCTCAAAATTATTTTGTAACAAAAAACAGGAGAAAATCTTAGAGGATATTAGCCTACTGTCCTTGGAAAGGTGTCAGAATACTCAGCATATATGAACTAGAAGTACTTTGCCATAAGAAGATCACAGGCTAAGAGGAAGGCACAAATTTTTTTTAAAAATGCAGTTTATCTAGATAAGAAAATGCACAAAAGGCAAAAAACAAGTAGAATCATTATCAAGACACAAATGGTTCAACTCGGTACAGACATCTGCATCAGTGAGGTAGTGAGTAACTTGAAAATGTCAGCCTAAGAATAATCATTGTATCCAAGAAAGAAACAAGGATGGCTGAAGCAGATACAGTAGTCTGATGTGTTCCAAATGAATCCATAACAAATATTTAACAAATTTAAAAGCATTATCTCAGAGTCACTGGGGGAAAACATACATGTGGACATAGTTCACCACTTGTTTGGTTTACGGAGAGCTGAGAGAAATGATCCGCACAAAGATACAGAGGTAGGGTGCTCTATAAAAAGCAGGCAGGCCTGAGACCGTCTGATTAAATAGTAAAAGCAGGAACACACTGTCTTCAGAATCAAAGGAGGAAAGCTTGGGATTGAAGGATTCACAGCCAGCTCATTGTCACAGATGTTGGGCACAACAGAAAGGCACTTTCAGATAGATCACATCCAGAAATGTATCACCAGCGTATCTTGAGTCAAGTAATCACAGATGCCAGTCTTCACTAATTTGTATATTGCACCAAGCAAAATTCCAGTGTGGTTTTTTTTTTTTCCTTTGATAAACTTTTTCTAAAGTTTGCCTGGAAGAATATTCATGTTAAAGTAACTGAACGAATTTTGGAGGAAAATGAAAACACATGAACACTGGCTTTGCAGTCCATTACAGGCAGATCAGTGACACAGAAATCCAGAATTAGACAGGAAGACATGTAAAACGGAGTACCTGGTTGGCACAGTCAGTTGAGCATCCAACTCTTGGGTTTCTTGATCATGAGATCAAGCCCCAAATAGGGCTCCGTACACAGGGTGGAGTCTGCTTGAGATTCTCCTGAAATAAATAAATAAATCTTTAAAAAAATAAAAAAGGTAAAAACAATATGTGGCAAGGATGATGTTGAAAAATAATGAGGAAAGGAGGATGATCCAACTAGTGGTACGCTTACCTGCTGGGGGGGAATCGTTTTGGATCCTCCTATCAAAATGAATCACAGGTAAATAAAAATATTGGTATTTTTTTTTAAAGATTTTATTTATTTATTTGACAGAGAGAGATCACAAGTAGGCAGAGAGGCAGGCAGAGAGAGAGGAGGAAGCAGGCTCCCTGCTGAGCAGAGAGCCCGATGCGGGGCTCGATCCCGGGATCCTGAGATCATGACCTGAGCCGAAGGCAGAGGCTTAACCCACTGAGCCACCCAGGTGCCCCAAATATTGGTATTTTTAAATGTATGAACTCTGGCTGGAAGAGAGCCTAAGCTTAAAAAGAGCTCGAAAGATTAAAAATCTAAATAACTAAACACTTCTGTGTCGAACAAAATTAAAGGCAATAGCAAAGAACAAACAACTAGGGAAATAATGTCTTCTGCAAATAAAATATCCCAAAACTTCAATGAGAAAAACATAAGTCTCAAATAGTAAATTACCCCAGGCTATCAAGAGACGTCGAAAAGAAGGAGCCACAAAAGGCTAAGTAGAATTGTTTTTCACTGTGCACCTCTGCTAATTATTAAAGGAATCCAAACAAATTAGTGAGAGACCATTTTCACCTCTGTATTAGCAACCTTTTATTAACTGTGGGGGACAGTGCTCTAAGAGATGATTTCCTGCAATGCTCTGAGAGCCTTTCTGGAAAAGAATATGGCAGACTGTTCCAGGAGCCTCAGATCTGAAACGCATGTGTGGAATTTACATCAGTGTTTGTATGGGTTTTGGGGCTTTTTGTAATTGAAGTATACCTGGCGTATACAATATTATGTTACTTTCAGGTATACAGCAGAGTGACTTGACAACTCTGCATTATGAAATGCCTGCCGTAATTGTACCAACCACTTAGAACCATACGAAGTAATTACAGTGTCATTGACTGTATGATAGCGTTATCTTTTTTTTTTTTTAAGGTTTTATTTATTCATTTGAAAGAGACAACGAGAGAGGGAACACAGCAGGAGGAATAGGAGAGGGAGAAGAAGCAGGCTTCCCGCTGAGCAGGGAGCCTAATGTGGGGCTCGATCCCAGGACCCCAGGATCATGACCTGAGCTAAAGGCAGACGCTTAATCACTGAGCCCCCCCAGGTGCCCTGATAGCGTTATTCTTAATAGTAAGTAGCCTGAATGTCCTGAGAGAGTGACTGGGTACATTATAGTGAATTCCTGGCGTTGAAAATGGTTTATGGGGCTCGTGGGTGGCTCAGTGGGTTAAAGCCTCTGCCTTCGGCTCCCGTCATGATCCCAGGGTCCTGGGATCCAGCCCCGAGTTGGGCTCTCTGCTCAGCGGGGAGCCTGCTTCCTCCTCTCTCCGCCTGCCTCTCTGCCTACTTGTGATCTCTGTCAAATAAATAAAATCGGGGCGCCTGGGTGGCTCAGTGGGTTAAGCCGCTGCCTTCGGCTCAGGTCATGATCTCAGGGTCCTGGGATCGAGCCCCGCATCGGGCTTTCTGCTCAGCAGGGAGCCTGCTTCCTTCTCTCTCTCTGCCTGCTTGTGATCTCTCTCTGTCAAAAAAATAAATAAAATCTTAAAAAAAAAAAAAAAAAGAAAGAAAGAAAGAAAGAAAATGGGTTTATGAAGCGGGTGCCTGAGTGGCTCAGTTGGTTAAGCCTCTCTCTGCCTTTGGCTCAGGTCATGATCCTGGAGTCCAGGAATCAAGCCCCACACTGGGCTCCCTGCTTAGTGGGAAAGTCTGCGTCTCCCTCTGAGCCCCCTCTCATACTTTCTCTCCACTCTCTCTCAAATAAGTAAATAAAATCTTTTTTTTTTTTTTTTTTTTTAGTAAATCTTAAAATGGTTTATGAAGAATTTCATAATGATATGAAAATGTTCAGATGCTAGGGATGGAGAAACGTAGGGACAAATGGAACCTAAATGTGTGAAATCTCAGCTATAGAAAAGAAAATTGAGGAACACCTGGGTGGCTCAGTCAGTTAAGCGTCCGACTCTTGGTTTTGGCTCTCGTCGTGATATTGAGGTCTTGGGATCGAGCCCCACATTGGGCTCTGCGCTCAGTGCAGATACTCACTTTCTGTCCCTCCCCACTGCTTTCTCTAGCTCTCTCAAAAAAATACATAAATCTTTAAAAAATTTTTTGAATAGAAAAATAGATGAGAAAAAAGGAAAAAAGCCAATTCTTTTCAAGTTCTTTAAATCTTTACATATAGTATAAATGTTCTGTAATAGCCATGCACACATATATACATACCTGTATATATGTACATAAAACACTTTGATCAAAAATACAGTTTAAGAAAATGGGTGTGTTTTTGTTTCTGTTTTCAGACTGGCTAATCCTCACAGTCAAGGTATAATTATACAGTCACGGACAACCTTGATCTTGTTAGACTTGTAAGATAGACTAAAACCTCATTGTTTTTCTCCACAAAGACATTATTATAGTCTGAAGTTTCAAAAGCAACACAGAAATAAGGAAGTAACAGCTTGACTAAGCCAGTTTTCCCAGTGACACGAAGTAAAGGCTTTAAGAGGGGGAGTTGGCATTGGGGTCGCCTCACTTGGAGCCCGCACTCTGCACCCGAACAGGGGGGCCGCACCCGCACCCCCACTTCTTGGAACGCAGCAGGCCTGCTGGCTGCCTCACCTCCCCGCGCAGCCTCTCCACCTGCTCTCTGCCACTAGAGGCTCCAGCAGACTCTCTCTTTTCCAAGGACACTTCCTTCCATCAAAGTGCCATAAATTTAGAGGGCTGATGAGGCCACAGCCATTCCCAGTGCCACCAAGCACGCCTGTTTGCTGGCCATGTTCTCCATGGCCTGCACTTGCTCACCCTGGCCCTCGGTCACTGAGACCATGTCCTCAGCCGCAGTCTGGCTGCCAGGTAGTTCTGCTGCTTTTGAAATACTGTTCTTGCAGCCGCTCTTTATTTTCTTGAACGGGGGGGATGTCTTGCAGCTTTATTTCTATAATAAAGCTGGAGATGTAATGGTTTTGTCTGGGTTAATAAGTCCTATATTTGCAACTGAAATGGATCTTCTTGAAAATGATTTTTTTTTTTTTTAACTAAAAGCGGATTTATGAAGCTCCTGAAATTTAACTGTCACCTTTCCTGTCCTAAGTAATTTGCATAGGCCAATACCACAGTCTGCAGTATTTTTTGTAGTAGAAGCACCTCACAGACTTTTACCCACGTGAGTTCCAAGAAAAATTTCACAAGTTTTTCCTTTGAAATCAGCTGTTGAGGAAAAGGAGCCTGTGTGTGATCCGTCAGCTGCTCCCACTGGGAGCACAGATGGTAAGCACGGGGGCAGATGAGAATGCCATTGTCCCCAAAGCATCAGAAAAGCTGACATTGGTGACATCTGGGAGCAAAAGTCCTGGGAACGCTCGTTTGTGACAGTGCCCCCATGCCTCCATATCAGCAACAGAAGAGAGCAAGCAGTGGCCATCCCCCCAAGACATGATGGCTCTTGACTCTGGCCCCTTCCATGATACCAGATCCCACGAGAAAGTACCTGCTGCCGTGAGCTCCTCTTCACCTTCTCGGACTTTCCTAGGATTGCAGATTATCCATAGGAAAACCTCACATTAGTCATCCTCAGTAATGAGACCAAGTTAGGATACTAGATTGCGGGATAGAGTACACTTTAAAGTAAAGCGGAGGATAGAGCTTTTCAAGGCGCCTGTTACTAAAATGTCCCTTTCCATCTGTTCTGAGCCTAAGAGGCATGTACTGTTTCCTCAGGTTATCTGTGCAACAATAGCATTTGGAATGGGGATCGACAAACCCGACGTGCGGTTTGTGATCCACGCGTCTCTCCCTAAATCTGTGGAGGGCTACTACCAGGAGTCCGGCAGAGCTGGGAGAGATGGGGAGACGTCGCACTGCCTGCTCTTCTACACCTACCACGACGTGACCCGGCTGAAGAGACTCATCCTGAGTAAGCCGAGTCCCGGGCCCCTGGGGTCTCCCGGGAGCGTCTGCTGCTGGCTTTCTTTAAGTAGTTATACAAGCGTTACACAGGCTTGTCATGTAAAACTCAAATGGTGTGGACGTATGTATGTAGACATGGACACAGTGGAAAATGTCCAGACCATGCCTTGCACGCAGTCTGGCCCTGGAAAGTCACTCCAGCTCTTGGCTTCCTGTGTAGCCTTCTAGATCCAACCTCTCCATGCATGCTTGCATGTAACTTGTATTTCAAACATGCAGAAACGAATGGGAAAAAGAACAAACCCTCACATACCACCAGGTTCATAACCCCCCCCATATATCCCTCTCCTCCCTCAGCCGTCCACTCACCCATCAGAGAGAAGCAATATCCTGTATTAGGTGTTTATCCCTGCCAAATGCATATATTTTGCCATTTGTGCTTAGGATTATATTATATGTAGACGTATAGTTTGTTTTCAGTCTACACTAGGATGTAATTAAGAATCCGACTGATACGTGTAGTTCGACTGCATAGCATTCCATGTCCGTTTACCCAGTCCTCTTGGACGAGAGACCTTGACTGTTTGCTGTTCTGTGCGGTTATCAGCAGCGCGGTGCTGAGCACCTGTTGCACATATCTTTGGGCATTTGTGCCGCTGTCTGTCTAGGATAAATTTCCGGACCTAGACTTGCCAGGTTAAAGTGAATTCATATTCTAGAATCTTATTGTGCCCTTTGCCCATTTTTCTACTAAGTTGTGATAGTTAAGTACATTTCCTAAATAAATTTGCTATTTTAAGACCACTTCTGAATGGATCCTGCCACAGGCACTGTACATGGGGTATGACACTTAACCAGGCGCTGTGCCGAATATCCGGTGACCTTTTGTGCCCTTCATCCCTGGTTTTCAAGATGGCGTTCACCCCATGGTGAAAGGGAGTTTCTTTAAGGTTTTGAAACTTGCCTCCAAGAGCGCTGATGAGCAGCAGTAGTGGTAGGACTGGGGGGCCAGGGGGAGTGCAGATCTGGTGGTAGATAGATGACGTTGTTTAGCACCTACTGTATGCACTGTCTTAACTGCTTGATTACATCCCTTCATCCAGTCTTCACAACAGGTCTCACAGGTACTACTGTTACTGTCCTCATTTTACACAGGAGCACGGCAGATGTAGAGCCGGTAGGTCACGGAGCCCTGATGGAGCCCAGGTCTGTCTAACCTCCAAAGCCCATGTCCCTTGCACTCTACTAAGATGATTCTCAGTGAGAGCACCTGGGTGGCTCAGTTAAGCCTCTGCCTTCAGCTCAGGTCATGGTCCCAAGGGTCCTGGGATTGAGCCCCAAATCGGGCTCCTTGCTCAGCGGGGAGTCTTCTGCTCAATTAGACCCTGCCTTTCTCCCTCTCATGCTCATGCACACGTGCTCTTTCTCTCTCTCTCTCAAATAAATCTTAAAAAAAATAAAGATTTTCAGTGAAAAAAGTAAGACTTTAAAACTTAGTGTGACATGGGGCACCTGGGTGGCTCAGTCATTAAGCGTCTGTCTTCGGCTCAGGTCATGATCCCAGGGTCCTGGGATCAAGCCCCGAATCGGGCTCCCCGCTCAGCGGGAGACCTGCTTCTCCCTCTCCCACTCCCCCTGCTTGTGTTCCCTCTCTCACTGTGTCTCTTTCTGTCAAATAAAATCTTCAAAAAAAACCACAACAACTTAGCATGACCATTTGTGTTTTTAAACAGAGCCTATATTAAGTTAGATCCAAATAATTCAATAAGCATTTAAGTTTTAAACACTTAGCAACATAAAAAAAAAAGGAATACTCATAAAATAGAAAAAAAAATTTATTTTCAATTCTTAACGAACCTCAGATTGCTTACAAACGGAAAGTATGTGCATGTGATTCTCAAACCTTGAAATTAGATTAGACACTGCCACCCTTATTTCCTGTTTCACATGGATTTTTCTGGAGGTTCTTGTATTTATCACAGCAACTGCCAAAACTTCAGTTTCACAGAGATGGCATTGGAAGGAGTATAGGCAGCATGACCTCAGAGTGGCAGTTTGTATGGTGTTCAAATATTGCTGTGTTTCCCTTAAATTTAAAATACCCTGCCAGCACCCCCATGAGTTCACTGCAGCACCCCGGGGCTCCTTGGCACGTGGCTTTGGAACCGCTGCCATAACTGCTCTGATCCCAGGCACCGGGCGGGGGGGTGGGCGCCTGGCCCACTGCCATGGTTGCTTTGCTCTGCTGACTTCAAACGTCCAGCTGAGCTGGCGTGCTTGTCTGATAAATACAGTAAATTTGATTCACATCTTCATCATTGGGAATCATGAAGATTCGGAAAATTTTTTCAGCTACTCCTGGTGACAGTCTTCATTTATTCCTATAAAACTAAAAATCTGAGGGATAAACATAAATACACGATTTGTCATAATATAGAATGATGTCGTATGATATATGGTGCTATTAGTAATTTTATTTCAATTAGTATTTAAAGTTATATGAATCTATTCCAAATATTTGTGTTATTTTCTTGTTTTCCTACTCTAATAAGTATTTTTATTTTGTTTTTTACCTTTTTTAGTGGAAAAAGATGGAAACCATCATACCAGAGAGACTCACTTCAATAATTTGTACAGTATGGTGCATTACTGTGAAAATATAACAGAATGCAGGAGAATACAGCTTTTGGCTTACTTTGGTGAAAATGGATTTAATCCTGATTTTTGTAAGAAATACCCAGATGTTTCTTGTGATAACTGCTGCAAAACAAAGGTAAAATAAGAAAGTTTTAAGTTCCTTGTGATTCAGGAAATTGCCAAGACTTTAATTTGGCAAAGTTAGATACAAGTTAGGTTACCTTAAGTGGGCCCTCAGGGACTAAATCAGGGAAAGGTGGCTTCCTCCCCATGGTAATTTGGAATAGAAACATTTAATAGTAATTCTGTGGAATAGCTTTTGAATTAGAAGCCTATAAAAAATACCCTGGACCCATCCCAAATATTGAGGTTTTATATGTGTACAATAGGATATTTTAGAAGTATCATTCATCTATAAATATCCAAAAAGATCCAACATGGGCAGGAGAATATTTAGATTCAAATCCCAATATATATTTGAAGTTCTTATTCTGAAGAATTATAATAACTAGTATACTATGTGTTTGAATCAGGTCAATTACGTTATACTATAAATTGGTTGTTTAAAAACTATGAAGAATTGGGGCGCCTGGGTGGCTCAGTGGGTTAAAGCCTTTGCCTTTGGCTCAGGTCATGATCCCAGGGTCCTGGGATCGAGCCCCGCATTGGGCTCTCTGCTCAATGGGGAGCCTGCTTCCTCCTCTCTCTCTGCCTGCCTCTCTGCCTTACTGAATAGAGTGCACAGAATACAGCAAAAAACCCTGAAGTCTGCTTGTCTTATAAGACTCATCTGAGGGTGCGCCTGGGTGGCTCAGTGGGTTAAGCCTCTGCCTTCGGCTCAGGTCATGATCCCAGCAACCTGGGATCGAGCCCCGCATTGGGCTCTCTGCTCGGCGGGGAGCCTGCTTCCTCCTCTCTCTCTGCCTGCCTCTCTGCCTACTTGTGATCTCTGTCAAATAAATAAATAAAATCTTAAAAAAAAAAAAAAACTATGAAGAATTAATGGCAATTTGTCTGCCCTAAAAATAACCATGAGAAGTTAAATTCAGTCATTAGGTACTTAATTTTACCTCTCATGGTAATTCTGTGTTCTAATGTCTCCGTCCTTTACAGTTTACAGAGCATTTTCATATTCGATACGTTATTTGAAATGTCTGTGCAAGTTACTGGGGACTCACAAAAGAGCAGCCTGTTCATAGACTGGAGGGGGACAGACACGGCACTGATGAGCGCCGTCACAGAGGTCACGTGACGAGCGCAGTCATAGAGGTCTGCGGCACTAGGCAACGCAAAGGGTTGGGTCTGCGGATTCGTGGCCCGTGCTACTTGGACGTTGCTGATCAGTATCCATTCTTGTTTAACAAACGTTTGTTGAGTGCCTGCTGTGTGGCAGGCGCTGTTCTAGGAGATTGGGATGCATCCCTGAACAGAATAAAAAGATCCCTGCCCTTGTGGGCTTACATTCCCACTGAGGGAGGCTGAGTACGGACAGTGTAAGGGCACGGGAAGCACAGCGGTGTGGGAGCCTGGCGCAGTGAGTGGGATGCCAGGAGCAGGACCAGGTGCGTTGGCCCAGGGAAGTCTCCTCACAGAGATGCAGCCTGCCTGAGCCACGGACACCTGAAAAGGGACTTAGCTGAGCCATTCCCTGGACATGGGCATTCTTGGCTCCCAGATGTGGGGGGCATGCCTGTGCATTTGAGGGATAGCAAAGGGAGCCCGTGTGGCCAAGCAGGGCTAAAAGTCAGTTGGGGGAAAGGAAGCGGCCGGCCAGAGCCGCAGCTGGAGGGGTGGTATGACTGACCCTCGGCAACAAGGCTTGGGGATGGCCGTTTGGCAGGCCAGATCAGTTCAGTCTGGGGTGTTTTGAGTTAGATAAATCTGTTAGTTTTTTCAGAAATTCTGAAAAGGGGCTTGTGGTACCTACCAGTTCAGGAGTGGTTGGCATGCAGATGGTATCCATAAGAGCAGATGAAATCTTCGGGGGTATAAGGTTAGACCAAAGAAAAGAAAACCGAGTGACCGAGTTCCAGGACATTAAGAGATTAAGGAGAAGAGGAGGGACTAGGAAAGGAGACCAAGAAAGAATTAGCAAGGTAAGGGGAAGATCAGAAATCCGTACAGGAAGCGTTTCAGGGAGGAGGGAGTGCTCATTGCTCCAGTGCTGCCGCTAAGCCGAGTAGGGAAGGAGCCCAGAAGACACCACTGGCTTCAGCAGGAAGCGTGGATGGAGTTGTCTGACAGGTCCAGTAGAGAGGGACAAACCTGCAGGCTTTCATATATATATGAATATACAGAACTTTTTCAAGTTTTGCTTCAAGGATGACCAGAGAAGTGTAACAGCAGCTGGCGGGGAGGGGGAGTCAGGAAAAGACAGGAGAAGTAACATCTGTTAGTGCTGGTAGGTACGCACCTGCAGAGGATGGAAAGCTGATGTGTAAGGGATGGGGAGAGCTGCTGAAGCAACGTCCTTGGATAGGCAGGGGCGGTGGGGAGAGGGATCTAGTGTGCGAGTCTGGAGATTGCCTTCAGGCAGGAACCGAGAGAGTTCCTCTCTAAGCACGAGGATGGAGAGGACTGTGGATGTTTGCTGGTGATAGGTGTGAGGGAAGTTTGCGAAAGCTCTCTTGTGGTTGTTTCAGGTTTCCCAGTGAAGTAGCAGGCCAGGTCGTCAGCTGACAGTCAGGACGAAAGCGGGAACTGAAGAGAAAGGAGAAAGTAAAGTAGTCGGGTCATCTGGGACAGCGGTCAGCAAACCTTATCTAAAGGGCCAGAGTGCATAGTTAGGCTTCGGGGGCCTTAGAATCACGGGCTCTGTCTCAAGTACTCAACTCTGCTCTTTTAGCCCAAAAGCAGACATAAACAATAACTACATCGATTTTTCATGGCTATGTTCCAGTACAATTTGACGTACGGAAACAGGTATCCAGCTCATGATCCATAGCGTGCTGACTCCTGTCTAGGACGGAGGAGTGCGAGACCAAGGATGTGTGATGATTACCCGGCCACTTGGAGGGCCCACTTGAGGTCTGTGACCATTTGTTGAAAGTACACACTTTCAGCATGGTTGTTTGTGTCTCCAGCCAAGGTCAGCTGCCAAGGTTTAGGCACAGAGTGGTGAAGAGTTGAATCTTGAGTGTATCATCAAGCAATGAATGGGATGAATGGACCTAAGGACAAAGCTGAAGGCCCATGAGAGGTAGTATTGTAATGAGGGTAGTATTGTAATGAGGGGCTGTGGAATCCAAGCTGACTTAGGGGAGCATCCAAGGATGGGAATGAGAGGATAGGCAGGCCCAGTGGGCTGTTGGAATCAGAATATACAAGATGGCATGAAGGGGCATTCAGAGAATGAAGGGGTCTGATTTTAGTGAGTCCAAGGTGGTAGGTGTGATCAAGGGAGTGGCTGGCATATGTGGAAGATGGGGTTACTGGGGCAGAGGAGATCAAGATGCCAGAGGCCAAGATGGGAGGATCATCTGTCCCCTGAGTCACCAAGAATTAGGGCAGGGATGGTGTCAGAGAGAATGACAGAGCACTGTTTCATGATGGTTCTGGATAGAGTCTCAGAGTCACTACCAGCTGTTAGAATAAGACAGGAAACCTGTTAGTCTTGAGATTGTGGGATTGTGGCAGAAGAACAAGGGTTAGACCGTGAGGAGGCTACATAGACTGAGGCCAGAAGCATAATGCTGCTTTTTAGAACAGTGGCTGGTTAGTATCGCTAGTTTGGAGATCTAGGCTAAAAGAAAGCAGACGGATCATACAGTAATGGGGGCTTTAAAAAGTAAGCAGAGTTTGCAGACCAGTGAGGAGAAGGAAAAAGGAAACTAACAGGAGATCATTAAAAGCGTTGACTGTGACACCCCATAAGCCATCAAGCCCCAAAAGCAATCAGAACTCCCAGTTTGCATGGTTGGACAGTGTTTTTATCCCAGGAATCACCATCCAAGTAAGAGAGCACTGATCTAGAGGGTGTGAAGGGCTTGAAAAGGGAGAAAGGATATTCCTCCCCACAGCATGCTGTCGGGCAATTGAAAGACTGAGATGTATGTCTATAACCCAGTAATGACATAGATGTGGTCGTGCTAATGTCCTAGACACAATGTTAACGTAAGAGCTTAGAATAGAAAGAACATCTGAAGTTTGGGTTTGGATCTTGGTTTTGGTCTGGAAATGGTTTGTTATGAGACTATCACAGTATGAAACCCTAGTGATCTCAGTATCATCTTAATTACAGCAGAAGGTAATCTCTTCTTACTCACAGGATTATAAGACAAGAGATGTGACCGATGATGTAAAAAATATTGTAAGATTTGTTCAAGAACATAGTTCATCACAAGGAACAAGAAATAAAAACCACATAGGTCCTTCTGGGAGATTTACTATGAACATGCTGGTCGACATTTTCTTGGGTAAGTTATCTTTTTTATTGTTTGAGTTATAGTAATCAAAATTGAACATCTAGAGGCACCTGGGTGGCTCAGTCTGTTAAGCATCTGCCTTTGGCTCAGGTCACAATCCCAGAGTCCTGGGATTGAGCCCCGCATCAGGCTCCCTGCTCAGCTGGGAACCTGCTTCTACCTCTCCCTCTGCCTCTGTGTGCTCGCTCGTGTAGGCGTGCACTCTCTCTTTCTCTCTCAAATAAATAAATATTTTTAAAAATAAAATTGAACATCTAAAGAATTTATCACAAGTACATAGAAAAAATCTCTCTTGCCTGTCTTCTTATAGAAATTAAAGATTTCAGAATAAAACTTTTTCGAGTAATGAAAGAAAGTTAACTTTAATGAATTATACCAATTGTTTGTATAGAATTTATATGTTCCTAAGGTGAGGTTTTCACATTCAGAAAAGCAAATAATGGGGCACAATGGATGAAGGGGATTAAGAGGTACAAACTTACAGTTATAAAATGAATATGTCATGGGAATGAGAAGGACAGGATAGGAAATGTCATAACTGACTGCCGAGCATACATAACGTACAGAATTGTTGAATCACTGTGTTGTACACCTGAAACTGATGAAATATTGTATGTCAATTATACGACTATAAAGATAATAGTAATAATAAATACAAAGAAAATATTAAAGCATATACAATTTCATTGGAATGAGTGAAATACAACTTGCTTGGAAAATTACCTGTTGAGGGGCGCCTGGGTGGCTCAGTGGGTTAAAGCCTCTGCCTTCGGCTCGGGTCATAATCCCGGGGTCCTGGGATCGAGCCCTGCATCGGGTTCTCTGCTCAGCGGGGAGCCAGCAGACTCCCTCTCCCTCTCTCTCCCTCTTTCTCTGCCTGCCTTTCTGCCAGCTTGTGGTCTCTGTATGTCAAATAGATAAATAAAATCTTTAAAAAAAAAAAAAAGAAAATTACCTGTTGAGTGACTTCCAGGTCCAGATGGCAGCTTGGGCAAAAGGACACCTTCTTCTTTGTTTGTTAGAGGCCCTATTTAAATAATAGGAAACAAAATGGGGATTCACTTCATTGAGGCATAGAGAACCAGAGAGAGACATCACCAGATTCAAGATATTTCAAATCTTTTAGGAAATAGAAACACGGTGACAAGTGGAATGAAATACAATAAGACACCTGCAGAATGAATGTAGAGTGAGAGTCATGGCGGGGGGCGGTGCTTGACCAGGCAGAACTGCGTTATCAGGCCTCAGAGTGAGTCTGCAGGTCCAGGGGATGGGAGTGAAGAAAGCAGGGGAGCCAGAAATAGGAGGAAAGAACTACATCAAATGCCAGCCTGGAATTGATTCTAGAACAAAAATGAACGCTGTGAGGAATAGAAGGGCAGCTGAGTTAGGGGCCAGAAGCCCTAAGTAGCATTTGGGGACCACCTAGCCCACCCACTCACCCTAAAGCAAACCTGAATATTCCCATTCAGGGGAGGAATTTGAGGGGAAGTAGATAGAAAATAACAGAGGAAGAGCACCTGGGTGGCTCAGTCAGTTAAGCATCTGACTCTTGGTTTTGGTTCAGGTCATGAATTCAGGGTCATGAGATTGAGCCCCGTGTCGGGCTCTAAGCTCAGTGGGGAGTCTGCGTGAGATTCTCTCTCCCTTTGTTCCTCCCCACCGTGCACTCATACTTCTCTCTCTCCCAAATAAGTAAATAAAATCTTTAAAAAACATTTTTTTAAAATAACAGAGGAAATCCACCTTAAAAGTTTAACCTGATCCCTGAAGGTTAAGTACAACTGGACAACCAAGAGAAACCAAGTAAATATTTGACCCTGGGGATAAAGAAAATTTAGAAAGTAAGCAGTAGCTTTAGGAGGCATAGAGGAGAAACTCCTAATTTAGAATCTTCACCAAGACTTCAGTAACAATAGAATGTTACCGAAAAGAAACAAAGAATGAGAACTGTTAAAATTTTTATTTATTCATCTCTTTAATTTTTTATTTTTAAGTAATTTCTGCATCAACATGGGGCTCAAACTCACAACCCTGAGATCAGGAGTCACAGGCTCCTCCGACTAAGCCAGTCAGGCGTTCTAAGAGCTGTTAAAAATTTTAAATGATTGGAGCACCTCGGTGGCTCAGTCGGTTAACTATCCTCCTTCAGTTTAGGTCATGATCCCAGGGTCCTGGGTTTGAGCCCCATATCGGGCTCCTTGCTCAGCGGGGAGCCTGCTGCTCCCTCTCCCTCTGCCTCACTTCCTGGTTTGTGCTCTCTCTCTCTCAAATAAATAAATAGAATCTTTAAAAAAAAATTTTTGTTTAATGATTGACAAAGTAAGTTTAGTGGAAATGTTGAAAGGTAATGTCAGAGTTTTCTAAGACCTGAGCAAAAAGATATATGGAAAATATAAGGAAAAATATAGGTTAGTTCTTAGGAGATGTGAAATCTGACAAAATTTTTGAATTAGAAAATAAAGAGATGGAGTTATCTAATCAGTGATAAGAGAAAATTTCCCTGAGTGAAAGAGAAAAAGACCTTCAGATTAAAACGTCCACTGAATGCCAGAGGAGATGCTTTATGAGATTTGAGAACAACAAGAATAAAATGAAGTTGGGGAGGAAAAACACTTCCTCCATCCTGTTAGATTTAGTGGTTGGGGGCCTGTGAATTAAACTGACAAAAGACAGATTTCATAAAAATGTGACTAAAAGGGCCAATTAAAATTGAGGCTTATATACCATGTTAATAATGGAAAGGGAGGGGGAGAAGAACACTTACGGGAAAACAAATGGTTTTTTGGAAAGATAAGGGCCCTTAGGAGAATAGATGAGAGGGAGATAGGATAGTTTTGTTACAGTGTTTAGGAATGGTATGGAGACTTCTCATCTTCGATGATAAGTAAGAATCAGTCTTCTTCGGTTGCTCCCAGGGAGAGAATTTATGACAATTGGTGGGGGGGTTTGGGGGAGGTCTGCTTTTTTATTGCAGATAAGAGGTTTCAGGAACTCAAGTGCCTTCTGCTCAAAATAATTTTTATGCCACAGTGGCATATTCTGGACCCCTTCCGAGATAATCCTGAAAACTTTGGAAAAAAGAAACCAAAGCCAAACCTGTGATTAATATCAGTGACTAGAGCCCAGAAGGCAAAGAAAGTGATACCATGGGGCGCCTGGGTGGCTCAGTGGGTTAAGCCTCTGCTTTCGGCTCAGGTCATGATCTCAGGGTCCTGGGATCGAGCCCCACATCGGGCTCTCTGCTCAGCGGGGAGCCTGCTTCCTCCTCTCTCTCTGCCTGCCTCTCTGCCTGCTTGTGATCTCTGTCTGTCAAATAAATAACGTCTAAAAAAAAAAAAAAAAAAAGTGATACCATAAACAGAGGAGCTGACCCATGGGTCCAGGGAGAAGGAGGCCCGGATCCAGGGGTATGCAGCAGGTCCAGTAAGCAGTCTGTGCAGGTTTTAACAAAGTCAAGAAAAACAGGTCCCAAGCAATGTGAGAAGGAATAAGAAATGAATTTTTTTTATGACAGTAAAGAATGCAAATGTTAATTCTCAACAGAAGGAGAAAGGCATTTAGAAATTCCATGGGAAAGATTATACAAAGAGAGCCAAGGTCAAATGTAAAACAAGGGAAGTTGTTATACAATTTTGAGTAATTGATAAGCATCCGAAAGCAATCCAGTCGTCTGGGTGCTGGGTGCGGTAGACATTCTCTTGAGGGTTACACAGGAGTCAGGACCTTCTAAGTAGGGAAGGAAATGTATCATAAACACTGCTGACAAACTGCAACAGTTACAGGCAACCTTATGGACTGAAATACGTTTAGGGAACAAGACAAGATGTGTTCATCTTAATGATGTAAAAATAAAGGTACAATAAACAAAAGGGGGAGCACTCGGAAGGCTTGGGGTGCTAATAACCTCTTATGTAAAAGGTAGAGAGGAACCAGAAGTTCTGTCTAAAGTTACAAAATAGGGTCATCTGGGTGGAACATCTACCTTTGGCTTGGGTCATGATCCCAGGGTCCTGGGATCGAGCCCTGTATCAAGCTCCTTGCTTGGAGGGGAGCCTACTTCCCCCTCTCCCTCTGCTCGCCACTTCCCCTGTTTGTGCTCTCTCTCTTTCTCTGTCAGATAAATAAAATCTTTTAAAAATAAATAAAAATAAAGTTACAAAATCATCAGTTGATTAACCCATATTATATAACTAGCCAAGTTTGGGTCGAGGTGAAGTGTAGGGAGTAGTGTCAATGAGATGAAGCCTCATCTTTCATAGCAGGGTAGGGGGTCATGGGTAAATGGCAGGCGGTAGAGCTGGCTGGGGGAGTGACAGCAAGGGTTTGCGTTCCTTGTGGAGGTGGCCACGGGAAGAGCTGAAAACAAAAGCTGTTTAAAACAGGACTCTGGGGATGCCTGGGTGGCCCAATGGCTAAGCGTCTGCCTTTGGCTCAGGTCTTGATCCCAGCGTCCTGGGATCAAGTCCCGTGTGTGGCTTCTTGCTCAGGGGGGAGCCTGCTTCTCCCTCTGCCTACCACTCCCCTGCTTGTGCTCTCTTTCTCTCTCTCTCTCTCTTTCACAAATAAATAAAATCTTTAAAAACAAAAAAAAAAAAACAAAACAGGACTCTGCCAGGGTGCCTGGCTGGCTCAGCTGGTTAGGCACATGACTCTTTGTTTCCGTTCAGTTCCTGATCTCAGGGCCCTGAGATGAGCTCCTGAGTCTGCTAGGGAGTCTTTCCTTCTTGCTTTCCATCCCCCTCTGCTTCTCCCCACGCTTTTGGCCTTGCCTGCGCACCATGCTCACGTGCTCTCTCTCTCTCTCTCTCAAATAAATAAAATCTTAAAAGAAAAAATTACTGCCTTTGGGCACCCAACTGGCTCAATAGGGAAGAGCACAACTCATATATTCATATATAGATAGATATAGATTGATATATTTTTTTAAGGTTTTATTTTATTTGACAGAGAAGAGAGAGTACAAGCAGGGAAGCAGCAGGCAGAGTGAGAAGCAGGCTCCCCACAGAGAGGGATCCCAATGTGGGGCTCGGTCCCAGGACCCTGGGATCATGACCTAAGCCGAAATCGGACACTTAACCCGCTGAGCCACCCAGGCACCCCAGGAAGAGCACAACTCTGGATCTCAGGGTCATGAGTTCAAGCCCCACATTGGGGGTTGAGATTACTAAAAATTAAAATAAAAAAAAAAAACAAAAAACATGATTGCTTTCCAGAAGAGTGGAGGATGGGGGAGGGAAGAAGGATGGGACAGAGGAATGTTGGTTTTCATCCTAAACCTTTCTGTACTACATTTTATTTTTCCCATGTACATGCCTTACTTTAATTTAAAAAATAGATAAAGCAATTAATAGGTGCATTTCTTTTTTAAAACATTAATAGCCTAGACTGGTGTAGGAATGTGGTTTACTCAGTTCCTCAACTCTTCCTTCTGGATCTGCTCTTTCCTCCAGGCAAAAGCAACTGTTAGTGTTGGCCTTCCCTTTCTGAATTTTTTTTTTTTTTTTAAGATTTTATCAGAGAGAGAGAGAGCATGAGCATGAGCTGAGGAGGGGCAGAGGGAGAGGGAGAAGCAGGCTCCCAGCAAGGAGTCCAACTCCGGCCAACTCCGGGCTCCATCCCAGGACCCGGGATCATAACCTGAGCCAAAGGCAGACACTTAACCAACTGAGCCACCAGGGCGTTTTGTTTTGTTTTGCTTTTAGGATTGTATTTATTTGAGAGAGACAGCATGAGCCGGGGGAGGGACAAAGAGAGAGGGAGAAGCAAACTCCCTGCTGAGCACAGAACCCATGTGAGGCTGGATCCCAGGACTCCCCAGGACCCTGAGATCATGACCTGAGATGAAGGCAGACACTTACCTGACTGAGCCACCCAGGCGCCCCCCCCCCCCCCCCCCCCCCCCCCCCGCCCGTCTGGATTCTTGCCTTTGAGTTTGGACCTCTTTCAGGGTCAGGAGGAACAAGGGGTTGCAGATAAAATAATGTATTATAAGAGTGATGCGTGATCACTCCACATTGCAATATGTAGAAAATACAAGTAACTCCGGAAAAAAGCGCTAATATTTTAATGTGTATTTATTCACAATCACATATTTATCGTACTGTACATATAATTTATATCATTTCTACATAACAAGATACAAGCATTATTTAACTTTTTTATTCTAGCTTTTAGTAATTTATATTTTATCATATTGATGAGCTGTATTTAAGTAGTCTTATTTAAGGACATGTTTTTCTGTTATACATGATGATGTGATAAATAGCCTTTTAAATACACCTTCAGCTGCACCTGTGATTGCTCGTTTCATGTAGATTCCCAGGAAGATTACTGAATCAAACATTGTTCTGGCATACCTAGTCCCTCACTAGCTCTTTCATGTTAAGAAGATTGTGTTTAGCTTTTTTTTTTTTTTACACTTATTTATTTATTTATTTTAGTGATCTTTACAACCAGTTTGGGGCTCAAACTCACAAGCAGCTCCCCCACACACACATGCACTTTTTTTTTGTTTATTTATTTTTTCGGCTTTCTTAGTTACTGCCAGCTCTAGGGCTGGTCCTGTGATGGGACGTTTCAGGGATTCAACCCACTTGAAGGAAGGAAACCTTGAATCATGGGGCATAGATGACCAGAAGCCATCTGACATTTACAATAATGTAATTATTTGGAACTCTTAAAATAGAACTAAAGCTTTACAGAGTAACTGTTAATTCCGATTATAATCAGCGTCACGAGGCTTCTTAAGTAGATTGCTGTAATGAAGTTATGTTTACAATGAAGACATTAATAATTACAGCAGATTGGATAGGAGACCAGATATCCAGGCCAGTGCGGTGCTTTCAGCCAGTAGGAAGAGGAAGGAAGGAGGCAGTCTCCTGGAGTGATGTGTTTTTGTCTTACACTCTATCAAGGCTTCTTCCATGAGGGTCACAGAAAGTATGGGCGTAAATAATTGGACTGCACACGAGTGTTACTTTCAGTACAGGACCAGAGATAGCATTTGTGAAAATGTCCAAATTTTTCTGTAAGGAGATCAGTAATGCACCATTATCCTAATGTAGCACAGAGATACGAAGTGCTTTGAGTTTATGTAACCCTCTCTTTGATTTCTTTGCTCTAATGTAATTTTAGAAATTGTAAGTGCAACATCCTAAAACGATAAGCTTTATTTTGCTGCTGTTTTTGTTCAATGTGTGTTATAAAAAGATGAGGAAAAGTATATATAACCATAGAAATTTTAGAGTTCTACTCAGATATTCTCACTTTATGGAAATGCGTATGTTTGTGCCATGGGTTTTCCTATGGCACAGATTATCCACTCCATTTATCCAGACCTGTCCATAAATGACTTTTTCAGCCTCTCTTACTGGAGGCTTCTGACATACCTACATTTACTAATCTAACTCCTTGGGCCTTCTTACCAGGGAGTAAGAGTGCAAAAATTCAGTCGGGGATATTTGGAAAGGGATCTACTTATTCACGACACAATGCTGAAAGACTTTTTAAAAAATTGATACTTGACAAGATTTTGGATGAAGACTTATATATCAATGCCAATGACCAACCTATTGCCTATGTGATGCCAGGAAATAAAGCCCAAACTGTCCTAAATGGGCATTTAAAGGTAGGATATTTTAAATGTTTATTTTATTTAATTATCTTACAGTGAGTAGGCAAAAATATATTACTGCAAATTAGAGGGTCTTCTCCAAAGCTTATGGATACTGAATTTATATATACTGTCCTACATGAATGTACTCTGTTCCTCTTAATTTGGAAAGAGCTTAAAATCGAACCCAAGTAATATAGTACCTGTCAGAGCAAATTCTGTCGGGTCGTCCGGTCTCTGAATCATCATACGTTGATTAGGTAAACATTTATCAAGAAGCCGGTCTGTGCCAGGCACTGGAGATGGAAAGATGAGGAATCCACAGCCCCTGTTACTGAGGTGTTTGCTATAGCTGCTTGGCATAACAGAAATACCAAAAAAAAAAAAAAAAAAAAGAAAGAAAGAAAGAAAAGAAACCAAAAAAACCCATGCAAATGCAAGTAAGAATTAAATGAAGCTTATATTTGGATACAAGTGCGCGTGTACCCACTCCTATGATCACTTTCTCTCTTACAAAGGTAGACTTTATGGAAACAGAAAATTCCACCAGTGTGAAAAAACAGAAAGCTTTAGAGGCAAAGATATCTCAAAGGGAAGAGGTGGTGAAGAAGTGTCTTGGAGAACTGACGGAAGTCTGCAAATCTCTGGGAAAAGTTTTTGGTGTCCACTACTTTAATATCTTTAATACTGTCACTCTCAAGAAGCTTGCAGGTACGTATGGTCTTCTGTTACGTGGCATGAATTAATAAGCCAAGAGTTAATCTGGCTAAGGAACTTTTTAAGAGCATCGATCTAGCTCAGTTTATTTTCATTATTTTTATTTAATTTCTAAATTGAAAGCTCAAAGAAGCAACTTAAACTTGAGATGAAATATGGTCTTTAAGATACATACAGTGGGGTACCTGGGTGGCTCTGTGAGTTAAGCTGCTGCCTTCAGCTCAGGTCACCATCCCAGGATTCTGGGATCGAGTCCTGCATCAGGCTCCCTGGTCAGCAAGGAGCCTGCTTCTCCCTCTGCCTCTGCCTGCTGCTCCCCCAGCTTGTGCTGTCTCTCTTTGACAAGTAAATAAAATCTTTAAATGATAATAATAATAAGACATATACAGTACTGTGTTATTTGGACACACAGTGTAATTTTAATTTTATACTTCTCCCTCTAATGCTGGATGTTAGGATGTGGATAATTGTAATCTCTAATACCTGCTGTCACTCATTGATTTTGTCTTCATTATCTGCCTGCTTTATGATGTTTGGCTATGTTAAGTACGAATGTCTGTGCAATGAGGAGCTACATTCCTTATGAAAAGACATTATGTTTCATGCTTCTCTGAACCCAGATCTGGCACACTGCTTATCTTGAGTTCAGCTGACCTGAGTTATTTCCATAGCTATTTATTACGACCATAGTCATTTCCATAGCTTCTGACAGCTCCACCCAGAATCCTAATAAGAAAGCCCCTGGGAAGTAAAATAAGTCCCTCACATAGTTGACTGATTAACGTACACATTGCCTTCTGCATTCTTCTGTCATAAAATCTCATGATCCACACCTCCTCTCTCTTCTGTTCCCATTCCTACCACCCTGGGTCATCACAGTGTCTCATCAGCTCTGAGATGCTGTCTGTTTTCCGAGACTGCTATTTTGTGGACTATTAAGAGAGAAAAAATTGTGCTAATTAAACAGTGACACAGTGCTTTTATGGAAAGAATTGTTTCTGATTAACTTAAATACAGATTTCTTATTGTATGTAACTCTGTGCGTTATAAAAATCACATAAAATCATAGCAAGTTGATTTAGGTACTTAGAGAAATTCATATCCAAAACCTGACTCTTGGGAACCATTTGTGGCCTTGGCTATACATGTCTTTCCCTTGTGTGTTTTTTTTTTTTTTTTTTTTAAAGATTTTATTTATCTATTTGACAGACAGAGATCATAAGTAGGCAGAGAGGCAGGTAGAGAGAGAGGGAGGGGGAAGCAGGCTCCCCGCCGAGCAGAGAGCCCGATGTGGGGCTCGATCCCAGGACCCTGGAATCATGACCTGAGCCGAAGGCAAAGGCTTTAACCCACTGAGCCACCCAGGCACCCCTCTCTTGTGTCGTTGAGAGTGCTAGTGACACAGCCTTTTTAGCGCACTCCACTCTTCTCCCCAGCAATTTAACCAAATCCGCCAGTTAGCTGCTCTGATGTGATGGTGGCGTTTCTCCAAGGGTGCCAGAAAGCATCCGCGGGAGGCCGCACAGCTCTCGGGGACGCAGATGTCCTGCTGCCCCATTGGCTGTGGGCATCCTTTTCAGGTCCTGTTAAGCACTTGGTTGTGGCTCACGGAATCGTGGCCTTTTGCAGATACCTACTTTATTCATGCCAAATCCCTTCCCCATGACCCTGTGCTTTTCTGCATCACAGTCACTGTTCCAGTGTCCTCAGTCTAATCTTCTGGCCAACATTGCGTGGGGCACCCGGGATACTGCTGAGGCCCCCACAGCATGACCGGCCAGGACGAGGCCTCACGCACACGGGTGGGGGCAGCTGTTTGGCCAGCGGCCCCTGTCGGACACATCTGGACCTTGGGAATGGCAAAGTGTGGAGCAGTGCATGTATTAGAATCAAGGAAATACAGCATTTTGTGCCTAGGCTATTAGTGAGTTGCCTGCCTGGTCTCTAACTCCGGATAGGAACAGGCAACACATTTAATCTTCCACAAAGTCCGCTGAAACGCCACCAGTTTCTCGAAGAGGGACAGAATTCTGCCTGCCTGCCCAACGTCATCTTCCATTAACCCTCCATAAACCTACTGGTCTGTCCCATAGGTCTCTTCATTTTCCTCTAAACACGGAAATTAATGTGAAAATTACAGATTTGAGATCTGCCCTTTATTTGCTCAAAGAGTAGGAATTGTCACTTCCTCACTCCCCAGAGCCAGTGCCTCGACAAATCCCCCAGACCCAGCCTCTGAAATGTGGATCTCTCTTCCGTCCACGTGCCCTGCCCGACTGTAGTTCCCGCATCCTGGCCTGCTCCCGCAGGGGCTCCTGCCTGGTCAGTTTCCTCTCTGCCTGACAGGTCATTTTCCATGCGGCAGCCAGAGCGATCTTTAAAACGACAGGCCTGTCTAGCTGCAAGACTGATGGGCCATCTGTATGCAGAGGACTCTTAATGGCCCACTTGTTCCCCTCCGAGGACCTGCTTCACCTGAACCACATGGCAGAGAGACTGGAGGAAGCACGGGTTTGGGTTGGGGGTGGAGTATGAATTCAGTTATGGGCTTCTGGAAGAGGAGATCCATGTCTGGAGTGCCGGGGAGCAGTCGGAGCTGGAAAGACAAATGTGGGTGTTCTCCAGAAACAGGGAGCATCAGCGTGGCAGTTAGACAAGTCTTTGTTGTGAGAACAGCGGGCGGGAGCAAAAGTCTGGTGAAACTCTGAGACACGTAGCACAGGTACCTGCCTCCAGTCCCCCCCACACACACACCCTTCTCTGTCTGCCCCCTCTGCCCTGACTTAGCGCCTCTGCTGCTGCAATTGCGTGATGGGCTCCCGTCCTCAGGGCCTGTCGCCTGCCTCTGTTGGCACCAACTGCCGGTTAGAAAATTGGCCCGTGTGCCTGGTGCCCTGCAGTTAGTTGGCGCTTCACAGGCATGTGCTGAATGAGTGAATGAGCGTGAATTCAGTGGGTTTTCTATGGGTGGTAATTTAAATTCCTAATTTTATGCCCATGCACAGAATCTTTATCTTCTGATCCTGAGGTTTTGCTTCAGATTGATGGTGTTACTGAAGATAAACTGGAAAAATATGGTGCCGAAGTGATTTCAGTATTACAGAAGTACTCTGAGTGGACATTGCCAGGTACGGTATACAGCTAACTGTGTTTTCTAGAAGCCTGTTTGAATGTTAAGCAATGCATCCCACCCGATTAGACTTTTGTGGTTTCTGGATTGTGTTAACGCTTCCTCCACCTTGTCACACTGACGTTCAAGTGCAGAGCAGCCCCTGTGCTGGGCCAGGCAACTCTTGGAGGACACTGGCGCTTAGCCTTGCCCCCCGGGAAGGCCAGTGACTCGACCTGCTAGTAGGACCCAGAGGAGGACCTTTGGGCCCAGGAGTTCCAGTTCTGTTAAGGCAAGTGCCCAGGGAATCCCGTCTGGACTCTGCTAGCCATGGCAGGCCACAAGTAACTTTCTTTGTGCTTGGTTTCCTTATCTGTGGGAGGGACATGTTATCTGACAAGCATGTCTAAAGATAAAATTTAAGAGTGGAGTTTAAATGTTTTGGGAAAATGAATGTGCAATTGGAAGGCTAGATAATCATCGTTATCAGAGAGAATCTGCCCAAGTGAGCGCATCACTAGCAGACAGTCCCGCGGGTTACAGTGGGCCGGTCATGGAGCCCCTCACTGTGAGCCCCTCACTGAGCTACAGACAGCATGAACCATGAGAAGCTCAAGACGGAGCTCCTGTAGGAGATGCGAGGTCCCATGCCCTCCTCCCACATATTGCCCTGCAGTAGGGCACAACAGACGGGCCAAGTTCAATGATTCTTCTGTTTGTGTAATAGACAGCAGGGGTTTCTTCCCAAGGCTGATGGGAAAGATAAGCAGAATGAGGAATGAGTGCACATTTCTTTCAAGTTCTTTCCCTCCTCCTCCATTTTTTACCCATTAACAAAATGCTGAAAAGCGAGGTTTTTATAAATTCCTCTGTGTGGTAATTATTCCATTAAGAGCCTTGCTTTGAATATTGGTAGGAACTTAACATTTGTTTAGTGTAGTAACTTGTTTGGGAGGGGATTTTTGCCCACATAAGACGGGCTGCTCTGTGGAAACAGCCCACAGTGTGGTGACGATCGCTCCCACTTACTGAGGGACAGACACCGTGCCAAGAGCTTTGACTGTTTTGTATCATTCCGTCCTCACAACACCCCATTTCACAGCCTTTTTAGTGCCAAGTCCCACAGCTAGGATGACGGGATGACAGCTCCCCGTGTGAACCAGTGTTGGACTGACTCTGGAGTCCCACAGCTTAGACCCCTTCCCGCCAGGCAGGCGGGTAGCCCGAGGGGGAGCCGGACCAGCCGGGAAATACCTTCCTTGGGAGAATGGAGCTGGGGTCCCCATGACCCAGGGGAAGATTTCCTGCTTTTTAGGTGCCTTAGGGTGCCAGTACCTCATGGAAATTACCACCTCCTTTGCAAACTAGTGCTTTTGTACCAACCCATTTCCTGCAAAGTATGTGATACGTTCCCAACCATAACATAAAGAAGCATTTTTTTGTCTTTGAAGAGTATAATAGGGCCTAGGATTTTCTGGCACACGTTTACTGCATAACTGTTGTTCAAGATGAGGTACGGAGCATAGTCTGTAATGTTTCTCTTATATTGGGCTCTTCTTTTTTTCAAGATATGTTAAATTATAAATAAAATTGTCTTTTATATGCCTTTATACTTTTCAAAGAGCTTCACAGGATTAACTCCCAAACGATAACAGGGACACAGGCCATTTACAACAGAGTATGAGCCACACCTGATGTCCTTAGTTAAGTTAAACTTTTACAAATTTCTGGGGTGCCTGGTTGACTCAGGCAATGGAACATGTGACTCTTGGTCTTAGGGCTGTGAGTTCAGGCCCCACGTTGGGCATAGAGCTTACTTTAAAAAAGAGAGATTATCATAGGTTTCTTTAATAAATTCTGATCTCGTTACTTTAAAAGTAAAATTCCATTGAGGACTCTGGCAGAGTCCCCTGACATCAAGAAATCTTCCATTCTTGTGGAATTACTGAACCCAGGTGGCAGGAGGCCCCCAGGAAAGCAGCCGGGTATCAGCCCAACTGCGCCCCTGGTGGTGGTCCTCCCCATGGACCGTCATGGCGCCTGGGCCAGCGCACCATCAGGGACAAACATCTGCACTGTCCACTTGTAGCTGATGACGGTTCCCTGCGGAGAAGCCCGGGCAGCAGCAGGGGCACCGGAAAAAACGGCCCTGAGGAGTTTGATGAGGAAATACCCATATCTTCTCACTACTTTACGAATAAAACCAAAAATGAAAGAAAGAGGAAGAGGATGTCAGCCTCCCAAAGGCCTAAGAGGAGGAAAACTGGCTTTGGTGGCTCCAAGACCAAAGGGTAGGTCCTGGCCCATGGGCCACGGGGCGGTGGGTGCATTGGGGAGGAGAGTACAAAAGCCCCATGGCTCCGGTTTGCTCTGAAGCATTATTAAAATAAGTCATTGTTAAATGTTGCCTCTCTAGTTAATGGAGTAATGACTAAGACTGAATCCAAAACAGAAACATTTGTTTTAGATTTTTAAAATCTCTACTCCTAAGTTGATTATCACTCAAGTTTTCTACTTTGCAAAAATGTCTCCAGTTTTGACATTACCTTTGAAAAAAAGAGTTTTTTTCTTTATAATCACTCTCCTTAAGGTTCTTTTCCACCTAAAATGTTATGAATCCTGTACTAGCTGAGTAAACAAAGGGTTTTGTTTCCCCGTTGCTTTTATGATCCCATTATACTGCTACACTCTGCTTTCTCTGCTGCGGCACCTGCGGCCCCGCACACTCCCTGCCAAAGCTCCCGGCCCTGCTGTGAGACCTGGGAGAACCGACCTCCCAGCCTGTGCAGGGTAGCTGCGAAGACCAAACGAGAAGGTCAGTTAAGCCAGGCCTCCAGGGGCTGTATGAATGGCTCCCACCTCCCGTCTCCCACCTTGGCCTGGCCCCAGGGCTGGGATGCGGTGGCTTTGGGGTGCTCCCTGCATGCTGGCCGGGCACGAGGCCCTGTCAGGTCCTGGCCGATGATCTGTGCAGAACTTCTTTTGTCTTCATAATTGCACTGCCCGTGCCCTTTAGGTGAGCAAGGTCTGGCAGGATCGGGACCACCCTGTCAGCCTAGAGAATGTGGCCCCCCAAGTAACCACATAATGTAACGGAAATGCTTACAGGAGAAAGGAAGCAAGTCCTCAGCAAACTTTTGCAAGCTATTGTGTTTTTCTTTCGCAGTTTTTCTACCTCTTTTCCTTCTGGGTGATAAAAAACAAAAATCGAGTGGGGGAAGAGAAAGGAAGGCAAATGTTACCAAATTGTCATTTTCTTGTTAAGTCCATAAACAAGCATCTTGTATGTGCTAATCCTTCTGCCAGGGTACAGAAATTAAAGGCATTAGTAAATGTTAGTTTCATTTTGTGGTTTTTAGTGCGCAAGTGACCAGCAGATGTTCTTCAGTGGGGACATTTTCTCATTTTCCTCATTTATTCCTCTCTTTTGGGAAATACTCACTTGCTCAGGAGCTCACAGAGTGGGAGGACGATTTAAAAGGCATCTGGTCCAGTCCCCTGGAGTTTATGATGAGGTAGCTGAGGCCTGGCCTGGGGAAGGCTTGTGTGAGGCTTTTCCCAGCCGGGTCTCAATTTCCCAGGTAGGACCGGCCTCTGGCTCACCCACACCTGCCCAGAGTCCTTTCATTTCTGCACATTATCCACGGAGCTCCCTCACACACAGTTCTGATCCTCCCATTCTTACTTGTTTGAGCAGAACCCACCATATTTCAGTGTTCATTGCCCTTGGCTCCCTTTGCAGTTTTTCCAACTTCTGTTTTTAAGAGTGAAGCACTTCGCCCTGTGGGTTAGAACCTAATCTAGGAAGAAGTAGTAAAACTCACACTTCTCCAAAAGCCAGTACCAATTTGAATGCTGGTTGTTAATTAGCCTGCGTGTCTACAATGAGATTCTTTCCTAATCCCTTCTGACCAGGGGGTTTTGTAACCTTTTTTTTTTTTTTTTGACCCCTTGTAGCAGCCTCTTCTACCCGTCGTTGCCGCTGAACCACGGGCACGGTTTCCCACAGCTTCCAGGCTGCTCACCTGGCTGAGAGTCTGCTCAGCCCCAGAATTCCGTGGCCGCGTGCCAGAAACCTTAACTCCCCGACCCGCCCTCTGAGCTTTACATCTTCCCACTAACACACAATGAACCTGTTGTGTTCTGGGCTCTCGGATGGCCCGGCTGCCGCAGGGACCGCTGCTGGCAGATGCTGCTGGGGTAAACAGCAGGTTTTCGCTCAGGGCTTAATTTCTCAGCAGGAAATCAGCGCAGGGAAATTGAAGGCTGCTTCTCTGCCTGGTATTGCCCTCAAGCAGGAGATAAAAATGTTGAAAAAGCGCTCTTCCCCATGGGCCAGCAGAATGCCTTTAACCAGACGGTGGCCCTGAGACCCTGGCCTCCCTATTCAGAGATGGGGAAGATCACTTGCAGGGATTACCTCTGGGCACTGACTTGGCTGGTTACAAACCATGGGGAGTAACCCTCGCAGTCTGGAGGAGCTTCTCCTCTTATCCTTGTAAGATGCTGGCCCTGTGGCTCTTCTCTTGCGTTTCCTTAGCGGGGAGAAAAGAGCTGGTATCTTCAGGTCAGTAAGGGAAGTGAGGTGCTGGCAGGACTTTGTCACAGGCTGTGGCCGGGCTTCTTAGCTGGTTTAAAGGCAGCAATTGGGAGAGGAGAGTGGGCCAGAGAGTGAGCTGCTGGCAGCGTGGCCCGACAACACGCGCCAGATCCGAGTGCCTCTCCAGTGAGCTACGTGGGCCACCTTCCCTGCGCTAGGGGGCCGGCTGTGAGGTTCCCCCTGTGCTCTGCCACTGCTCCCTACTCACCCACAAAGCTACCTTTCTCTTAGCTGCGCCAGCACTGTAATTCCACAGTGTCTGTTGTCTGAGCATCTGGGACCTTAAATCAAGGTATTCTCACCTCCTCACCTGGTCATAATAGATCGAGGACTGTGGATCTGGGCTCTGTTGTCCAGAGGGAAGTGTCTCATCATTAGCTGTGAGCAGTGTGGGTGGAGAGCAGGAACAGGGGGTCCGTCTCAAGTCCCCAGATTAAGAAACAGCCCTTGCCATTTTAAGGAGACAAATTGAGAACAAAATTGTGCGAAGGGCAGCAGTCCTTTATTCCTTGAACCGTAAAGGAAACTTAGGGGCATTTGTAGGCAGAAGTGCACAGAGATGCGGAAGAGCGAGGAAAATCACAGACTGATGATAGAGCTCAGCGCAGGTTGAGAACAAGAAGACTGTTCACTTCTAATTTTATTTAACCTTTTGATTTTCTTTGTCACCTTTTAGGGGGTCTGCCACATGCAGAAGGACATCTTCTAAAAGTAGATCCTCCAACGTATTTGGACCCCATTCATCTGTGCCTGGTTCTCAAGCAGCATCAGGAGCCCCTAGAAGATTGGGGATTATGGCTCCACCAAAGCCTATAAATAGACCTTTTCTTAAGCCTTCGTATGCATTCTCATAACAACCAGATCTCAATGTACATAGATCTTATTTCTTGTTTGTCAGCATCTCACCATCTGTGACCATAAAGCTGTTAGTTTTGTTAGACCATTTATAATTTTTACCCATAACTATTAATATTTAAATAAATGCTTAGGGTGACAGTTCTTATTTTTAAAATAAACGTTTTCTTTTGAATAAGCATGATTTGCTGCCGCTGCAAGCCTTGTGGCTGTCGTTTCTCAGAATGTCTGAAGCAGCAGCTGAATCATCTCAGTGAGAGAAATTCTAAGCACGACATGAAACACAGAAGCCGCAGGAAGAGACACGCATGGGACATGGTGAAACTGTAAAACTGTGCAGAAGGTGACATAAACAAAATTAAAAGACAAATGACAGAGAAAACAGAAAAATATCTGACAAAGAATTAATATCCATAATACAGAGTACCTGTATCAATCATTTAAGAAAAAGAAAAAACGAGCTGGGTAGAAAATGAACAGAGGCTGTGACAGGCTCTTCCCAGAAGAAGTACAAATAGCCCACAAATATGTGAAAAACGCCCAGTCTCCCCAGTTACAAATATAAATTAGAACAATGAGATGCCATTCTTCTGTCTCTTAAGTTGTCAACACTGGATAATATCCCCAAATCTGGGGCCAACAGGAGAATGGCCAAACATTTGACTGGTGAGACTATAGGAGCTGTTTACAGTTAATACTAGGGAGGCCTCACTTTTGAAGACCTTCCGCGTATAGGCTGATGGGCCAGAGAGTCTTAACATGGGATTTTAGCACCTCTTTTTGGAGCCCTAGTACCTCATTTTTTGAGACCTGTCGCCTCTTAGCTGTAAGTAACCTTGGTGACCTGTTTGGCGTCCCACTTCTCTCCTGGACTTCAGTCAGGAGAGTGGAGCACAGGAAGCCCTGCCCGGGTGGAAGTTCCCACAGTGGGATGTGGCTGGAAGCCCTGTGGCCTCTGCCCACAGGCTCAGTGCTGCGTGGAGCCTGCACCCACCATGAGGGGCAGCCCTTAGCTGCACACCATCTTCTGTCCATGTCCATGTCTGTCACCTGGGGCTTTGGGCTCCACACTGAGTGGAGGAGGCTGGCCGGACAGGAGTTTGCTGAGCGCTGTGCCCTGTTCTCTCAAGATATCTTCCAGAGCTGACCTTTTCACAGAACCCATCTTCCCAGCAAGCTCTGACTCGAGTAGCAGAAGAAACTTGTCTGGGTGGGAAAGGACACAGGACAAAGTAGCCTGTGGCTGAGGCTGCTGGGACAGTGTCCCGGCCACAGAGTCACCTGGGAGTGTTAGCGATGCATGAGGACATCTGGCAGGAGGTCGCATCCTTCCACATGTGGCAGCTTCGACTTAGGGGCACAGGGGGGGGGGGGGGGGGGGGTGCTCTGCCCAGAGACGTTGGATCATTTCCTGGTTCTGGCCTCAGTAGTTCCTTTACTGAGAGGCCTCTTCCACCCAGATCCTGGAGACCACTATCTCCAGGGGCCTCCAGCGCCAGGGGGCAGAGAAGGGTGGTGCACAAGGAGCCACAGGAGTGGGGTGCTGAGGGGGACAGAGCTGACTCTGACCCTAACTCTAACCCGAACCCCAACCCCACCTCACAGCGGGAACCTGAGGCCAGCACAGGGTCCAGTGGCAGAGCAGGGCCCCACAGCCACCTCTTTTTAGAAATTCTGGGTTGGAACAGGCTCTGGTCAGTTCATCGGGCCCCAGGAACAGGCACAGAAAATAAAAGTGGCCTCCTCCATTTCAGCCTCCAGCCTTCTCAGATGGCCCTGCTGGAGGGGTGGGGGGAGGGGGTTAGGGGTAGAATGCTGCTGCATCCACGTGGGGTAATCTCAGGACAACAGAAGCACAAGGACTTTTTTTGTGTGCCCCTGGCAGCCAGAGAGAGCCAGTGACAGCAAAGCCACCGGGCCCTCCTGGGGTTTCCGTGCACAGAAATTACCATGGCGCAGAAGGAAGGTGGGAGACGAGTCTACCAGAGTTCCAGCCTAGGACCTTTCGCTGGCCCATCCTCGCGAGGTACAGGAAGGCCTGGGGGTGGGGGGCGTGGGAGGGATCTGGGGCTCTACCGCCTTCCCTCCAGCCCTGTGGAGGACACAGGAAGGATTAGAGTCTGACTCCTCTCCCACCATGAGGACTCAACAAGCTGACCGGTCCTTGCTTACTTTTAAGGACAGGGACCCCACTTCTTCACAGAAAGAGAACAGACCTGTAGAACCCACTCTCTGCCAAGGGCTGTTCCAGGAATTTTCACATAATTTAATTAATTCCTTTAATCCCTCCCAACAGCCCTGGGAGGCAGGCACATATTAGCCTTTTTTATGCAGAAACCACAATTCAGAGAGGTTATGTAATTGCCCGAATCCACACAGCTAGGAAGTGGTGATAAGTAGGGTAAGGTCCATCCTGGTTTGCCCTGACAAGTCCCTGTCTGTATTTGCCGTCCTGGTGTAGTAATCCAGAGCGCTCCCTTGCATTCCTGCAAGTGCTCCAGTTTAGGTAATAGGCTGTAAGGAATCCAGGTCCGTGCTTTTTCCTGGACAATCCAGCCTCCTCTCTCAACCCCATTTTTCCATCTAAAGCCCCAGGGGCCACCTGCCACTACCTGCTGGAACATCAGACCCCTGGGGGCAAGCCCCAGGGATAGGGCTGCAGAATTATCAGCCAGCACAGCTGAGCTGCGGTTTTTCTCCAGAACAGGAGAAGAGGAAGTAGAGGCTGTGGTCCAGGCCCCCTTGCTCTTCTTAAGAAACTGTTTTCCTGTGACTTGGAGCTGCTCCCAGCCCCTGAGGCCCACCTACCCTCGGGTGGGTCTCATAGGTCTCCAGCCTTGGGCTCCCACCCTGGCAGAAACATCTGGGCGGAGAGACCATGGCCTTGTGGGCCCATTGTGAAGGCAGGGTGGAGTCCCCAAGAGCCTCCAGCAGCCACTGCTCCCTCAGTGCAGCTGCTACAGCCCCCGTGTGGCCTCATAGATGGTTTGGACAAGCCGGCTGGTGCGACGTGCTCAGGGGAATCCAGCCCTGACCAGACACTCTCTCGCTGGGAGGCATGGCCTCAGCATCTGCAGCTGGGCGGCACCGCTAGAACTGTTGCACCCCTGGCTTTGAGAAAGCTCCTGCTTTCCAAAAAGCACTCATTCTGTTCTTCTCACCCCCAGACTGGCTTTCCTCACCAGACCTGTGTTCTCTGCAGTGGGAGGAGAGGGGAGAGGGAACAAGACCCCACCATGGTTGGGGTGGCTGCTGGGTCCTTATTCTCCTAGTTGTTGGGGGAGGACAGGGTGAGAGAGTAGACAGAAGTCCAGACTTGAGGCCACAGAAACCTGGAGAGGGGAGGCATCCCTCAAGCAGGGATGGGGACCTGAGGCTGGGTTTCTTGGTGTCCTCACAGCTTCCACCATCCCACAGAAGGTTCGGTGACCACTGGCGACCATCGGTGACTCGGATGACCCCTAGGGCTACTCGGGATGCCGGAGTTCACCCCACTGGGCCTCCATCCCTTTGGGTCCCACACAGGGCCTGGCATACACACAGGCCACAGGCGTCAGCCTGTCCCGGCCCATGTCCCCAGTCCCTGCCAGGAGCCTTGAGGCCCCACGAAGGTCAGACCCTGGCCCTTTGCCCAGCTCTGGGTCAGAGCGGAGCATGCAGGTCCCTGCCTCCTGCAGAGAGAACTCCCTCCATGGGGCAGAAGCCAGAGCAGCGAACCCTGGAGTGGAAGGCAGGGCAGTGAGCTGGGAACCCTGACCCAGCTGACCTTCGCAGATTTAGAAAGGGTCTGAAGAACAGCCATGAGACTGATCCCAGCCAGGAAGGAAGTGCGTCTCGGAAACCGAGACCTCCGGCTGGAGTGCTGCCCATACCCAGCACCCTTGGGCCTCCCCAGTAAGGGACCTCGCGCCTCTCGTGACCCTCGGGAGGCTGGAACCCTTCTAACCTCAAGACAGAAGCGTGAACGTCTGCGGCGGCTGTGGTTTAACAGTTAGTACCAGAGAGAAGTCACCCACGCGAGCCCTGCTGCGACTCACTGTCTGCACGTGCACCGCCAACCCGGGGACTGCAGTCCCTCTGTCACCGCCGGCTCCTCGGCACCCAGCCAAAGCCACCCAGCGCCTGCCACGCTAGGTGAGTGACCTTTGTGTGCTCCGTGGCTTCTCTGAGCCTCCGTTTCTCATCCGCACAATAAAGGAAACCCCGGGTCCCTGTGTGCCACAGTGGCGATGGGCTCCGCTGTGGTCCCCTACTCCGCAAACCCAAGCTGCCCGGAACCCGAGGCTCGGGCATGGCCCCAGCTGTCAGCAAACTTCAGTCATCGAGGGAGACAAAATCCCTCATGCCCCAGGAGGAGGAGAACAGAGCAGTATGTGGGGTGCCGGGGAAGCCCCCAGGGAGGCCTAGTCCAGTTTTGGGAGCACGAGAAGGGAAGTTGAAGCCCTGAAAAATGAGGAAGAATTTAGAACAAGAGAAGGAGACCCCATGCCAAAGGGAACCTTGAAGGTGAGGGCTGGAGGTGTGACAGAGCACGGCGGTTTGGGGGCCTCCCCGGGGTTCAGGACAGGCCGGGGGAGGTAGAGACGCCGGCCCACACGATCCCAGCCAAGGAGTGTGGACTTGAGCCCAGGCAAGGTGCTGAAGCAGGAGAGAGCGATGATCTGATGTGAGTGTTAGAAAAATTACCCTGACCACGGGGTCAGGAAAGATCAGAGCGGGTGAGCTGGACGCCCACAGACAGGCAGTAGGCCTTTGCTCATACAGCGGGGAGACCGTGGCAACTTTCAGGGTCACAGGTGACAGGAGCAGACCGATCCCACCAGCCAAGGCGGGGAAATGGGCAGGGGCTGTTGACATGCTCTGATCACACCCCAGAGAGATGGTCGCATGTGTGCGTGATTCCAGCAGTCCCTACCGCTCCCCGGCAGGAGGTCACTGTTGCCTGGAGGGTCCGCTTAGGGCCCCTGGGCTCGGGATCTCCCCCGCTGTGCGCGGTGTGAGGGATGTGCGTGCGCCTGTGTCCTCTCTGTTGCCCACGCCGCCTCCACCAAGCTCGGCGAGTGTTCCCTCAAAGGCCACACACACCCCTGCACAAAAAAAATCTAGCTCTGTGCTAAGTTATGTTTTATGGAAGAGTATGTGGTGAACGCACTGCTCATGGGCCTGGGGAGTCACCCACAGCGGTTGCTGGGGAGCATGAGGGTGCCCCCACCTCCCTGTGAGTCCCTGCTGCCCCACTACCCGCCCCGGAGCCCCAGGCCCCAGGGGGAGGGCTCGGTGGCCATGCAGCTTGTAAACGTCAGCTTTCCTTTTCTTAAAAGCAGGCTACAAGAACAGCACGGCTACTAGACAGAGAGAGAGAGAGAGAGAGAGTGTGTGAAGGTTGCTGACCAAAACAGTAAAAGTGGCAGGACTGTGGTCATTTTTACTTTGCTGAACTGATTGACTTTTACAACAAGCTCTGTATCATTTTTATAATCAAACAAAGCAAGGACACAGCCACTCAGCCACCTTGGGTTTAGCTTTGCTCCAGAAGGGCTGTGGGGTAGGAACCCCTGTGGACTAGGAACGGGCAGTGGGGCCACGGGCAGCCACTCCCTCCCAGGGCCCCACTGGGCCAGCTGGCGCCAGTGGCTTTGGACTTGGATGGGGAGGGAGGCTGAAAACCTGCCTAGCCCTCAGGCCAGGGGTCCCAGGGCTCCTCCAGCCCCACTGGCTCTCTTTTCCTCACCTTCTGGGAAGGGTGAGAGGATCACAGAGCCAGCCCGCGAACCCGCTTCTGAGAAGAAAGTGACCCTTCTTCTCCCCCTGACTGCCCTCCTCACTTCAAGGGGACAAGCACCCTGGGCTGGGTCACCTGCTTAGGGGGGGTCCCCTGTCGTTTGTGTTTGCCGACGTTTCTGGTTATCCGAGAGCGAGCAGATTTCCACGTTTACTGATCTGGAGATGCTTCCTCTGCCATGTGCGAAGATTCGTACCATCACCGGCCTCTGTTTCCAGCTCCCTATTCTCTGCGACGTGTCTGGAGTTGTGACGTGTGGGGAAGGTTCTCGGGAGGGGCGGGAATTCAAACTTGAGTCCTTCCCGCCTGTGTAGGGCTCCACGGGGCAGCCGAGAAGGCAGAGGCCTAGGGTGGTGGCTCTCGGCTCCGGCATCGCTACGGGCTGGTGCAAAGCGCTTCTGCTTCAGAAGATCAGGGCTGGGCCCAAAGGTCTGCAGTCCTGACAAGCGCCCCCGTGACACTGATGCCTCCAGCCTTCCCCCCAACCCACATTTTGAGATCCCCTGGCCTCAGGTAGAGGAAAGGGTCAGTCCCCAGGGTGGATATAAACCTGGGCTGCTGCGAATTTGAGTTCTGGGCCTTGGCCAGGGCCTTCTCCTCTTTCACCCTTGCTTTCTGGCGATGACGAAGCTCCCTCCATCTACGATGCTGAGCGAGCCTATCAGGTGGGGCAGAACCGTCCAAAGGGGGTTTAAGAAGGTGACAGCGGGACAGCCTTGCTCAGGGGGAGCCCTTTGCAGGGGTCACGAGAGAGCCAGGCTCTGCAGCCCCTTCCAGCGCCGAAGTGCCCCTTCACCTGTGGCTCTACAGCCGGGAAGCCGCCACAGACCCACCATTCCCAGTGGGCGCTGTGCAGAGCGCACCGGGCGCAAAGGGAACCCCCTCGGAAATGGTGGGAACAAGTGTAAGCTGACATTTCCCAGGCCTTGCCATCCTGTGGGGTCAACTGGGATCACATTACTGGCCAAGTTTGCCTGAGAGCGGAGTTCATGCCACTTCGTGATACGGTCCATCGGGGACTCTTAGACACGGGGGCCGGGGCACCAGTGTGTTACAGAGGCTTTCCAGAAACGCCATTTCGGGTGTTTACTTGGCGCCTGCTCTCTTTGCCCAGACCCAAGAGGATCCAGCAGAGCTGGGGACAGAGTTGTCTCAGAATAGAGCACGCCGGCCTCCCCTGGCTGTGCACGTCCCCAGCTCACAGGAAGGACAACTTGTCACAGCTTCCTGGGTCAGAGGAGTTGAGGTCAAAGGCCGCCGGTTGGGTCAATATATTGCACAACCTCGAGTAACTTAACTGAACTTTCCTTTGCCTCAGAGAGATCAGAATAATGAGGCCCGGTGGTATTGGTGGTTAGGGAGATGCAAAAACACGTGAGCGTGTGCAGCCCGTCGGCTGGCCCTCGCTGGATGTGGGTAGTTCTCATTCCAGCAAAGATCCCCTCTATCTACTTGTATGTGGCCTCTCCGTGCCAGAGTTGACTGGCGACATATGTGGACCTCGTTCTCACTCAGTGGGGTCAGCCATTCTCAGCCTAATCCTCTCATAAAATTGTTCTCTCCCAGAGATGTCTGCTTCAGGCATGGCCACCCCCAGCCATCCAAGCATCATAAGCATCCGATTCTGGGGTTTTGAAGATTGGCAGAGAGCACCCCGTAACGTAGGGGGCCTTCATCTAGACCAGGAGCCCCGGGGAAACCTGAGGAGAGATGGCAGAGGACGTATCGACTCCCAACTTGTAAGTTTTTATTTGGGAGTCTGCGTGGATTTCTGGGAAAGAGGTCACTACTCTCATTAGGTTGTCCACGGGGCCAGCACGCCTGACAGTTTAAGAGACCTGATTTGGAGAGGGTGACATCCTCGCCAGGCTGCCTGGACACTACGCCACTCGGGGAACACACAGGGCCTCCCCCAAGCCAACCCCTCAGCCCCGCCTGACCTTCCCTGAGAGCCAGGCTTCCTCCAAAGCAGGAGGAAAATGGTGACAGCAACACAGCAAAATGGTGAGAGCAAAGAAGGAGGTTAATCCCAGGCAAAAATGTGTGAAGACGGTTGGCTCTAAGAACAAGGTGGGCTGCGGCCGTCTCAGGGGGATGGGCCCTGCGGAAGGCGGGCAGGCCTGCTCCCCTCACAGACCCGGCAGCTGCCGTGCTCAGCGGGATGGCTGGGCGGCCGCACCCTCAGACGTGAAGGGGGTGTTCGGGGCCCGTGTTCGTCAGCTTCTCCTGGTCTTGCTTCCTCATCCGAAAATGGGATTCCTTGGGGCCAGAATTGGTAGTGGCTGCCTCGCCGGTCTTCCTCCCAGGGTTGCCGTGAAGAGCCCGGAAGCCCGCGAGTGGGGGCTGGACCGTGTTCAGAGTCCGCTGTGGAAGCAGCTGGGGCCTGGGCGCCTGAGTTTGAGGCCAGAGTTGGCACTCCCTCCCCGGGTCCTCCTGTGTCTGGTGGGGCCCAAAGAGTCCCCACCGTGTACTTGCCAGAGCCTGGCGCCAGCTGCAGCCATTGTCATGATTCACACCCTCCCCGGGACACAGCTGGGGGCCGCCGGCAGCTCCCTTCTCCCGGTGAAAGCGGTGAAAGCGCTGGGACTGCACGGAAGAAGGGCCGCTGGGAATAGGTGGGGGGTAGGAAAGGAGGAGGAGGGGCGCCGATTTAGCAGAGAAAGATCAGAAATGTCCCCAGAGAGAAATTAATTTGCAGCTCTGTGGCGAACAGTGAGATTCCTTTTCCCCATCACCTCACAAAAACTCCAGTGAAATATTTCTTGTTACCTTGTGGAATGGATCTATCTATTTTGGGCTCGGTGGCTCCGTTATCGAGAGCCTTTCTTCCTGTGTGCCTTTGCAGGAATGAATCCTCGCCCCAACCCTGTGGAGAGGGTCCTGTTGTTTTCCTGAGCCAGCTGAGCCGTGGAGGGCCACGGAAGGAGGAAGGCGGTGGTCCCCGGCTTCTCTTTGGGCTGCCCGACACCAGCAGGCTGGTGGGCTGCGGCAAACACAGAGCCAGGGGCTGTCGGACAGCCAGGATACGCTGAGCGGCTCCGTCTGACCACCCTGAGGGGCCTGGCCCAGCCCCTGGTCAGAACACTAAGCTGCACGGCCCAGTTAGGGCCCTGACTGCTCTGGCACCCCCTTCCCCTGGCAGAGAGGGGACTCTCAGAAGGGCCTGACCCGAGCCCTCTCCGGCACTAATCTCAGATTCCCTGCCTTTTCCGTCGCTGCTTCCTTACCAGGCCCACTCTACCTGCCATCTGGCCCCAGGTCCTCACCAGGGCCCTTGGCTTGCGCTGAAAGCACAGCTGTCAGGACAGCATGGGGGATGTGGTGAGGGCAGCCATGAGAGGAAGCAGGGCCACTCCTTCCAGGAGGGTTGGGATTTGCTAGCAGGCCTCCTGGGGCAGCCACCCTCCCCCAAGGAAGGTCGTGACCACAGTTCCCCAGGACCAGGGCTACAACCATTTCCTCTCTGCGAGGCCAGGAATTGGGAAGGGGGGCCTCCTCGTCCCACTGACAAAGACCTTCCTGCCCTCAGAGGTGGGCTACCCTGATCCCCAGGCCCCACATCTGGGGTTGCCATTTCCAGTTCTTCAGACCTGTCTATCGCTGGCTTGCTGTATGACCTTGCGCCAGTCACTTCTGCTTTCTGGGCCTCTGAGGCCTCACCAATAGAGCAAATGATCCAATTTGCCCGCCCACTTAGACATTCCAAAACTGAACTGTTCAGAGCCACGTGATTTCACATAATCTGAGCTGTCTTCCTTTAATGTGACCAAAATGCAAATGACCCTGGTAGGTAACTCAGCAGTTCTCGCCCCCAGGTCTAGACACCCCCACCACAACGGGTGGAGGCAGAGGTCCCACGCAGACCCACAGGAGCAGCCTTTCTCGGGGCCTCTGTGCAGCAGGACCTGGACACTGGCATTTTTTTGGACACTGCATAGGAGAGGAGCTCAGTCCTTGGGGGGCAGAGCGAGGGGACAGATCGGGCTCCCCTATGCTGTACAGATGAAATGAGTAACAGGACAAATAGTTTATGAAAAGAATGGCCAACAAACCAAGAAGAGTCTCCACAGCCGTGGCCTCTAGGATCCTCCACAGACCCCGGGCTGCCCCGTGGCAGGTCAAGGACGCCATCCTAGCTGGGCAGAGCGGGGATCTGGGTGCAGAGAGCGTAGGGGACGGCAGCAGAGACAAGGCGCGTAGCCTCCAGCCAGGCAGCCTCCATAGAGGACTCTGTCCCCACACCCTCAGGCTCCTGAAAAGGGAGCTGAATACCACTCAGCCCTCACAGATGTCCTGGGGGGACGCAGGCTGCTTCCCGTGTTATAGCTGCAAGAAGATGACCGCAGGACGTGCTCAGCGAACCACACAGATGAAACGAACTTGCCAGACCACCCTGCCAACTGTCGGGAAGGGGAAGGAAATCACATGAGGGCATGAAAGCTGAAAGAGAGCAGGCACCGAGGATCAAAGGCAGCTTCCCTGAGACCAGCAGCCCCAGGACAGAGGAAAGTTCTTGAGAATCCGAACCCAATATAAGAAGAGCACCAAGAAGAGACAGTCAAGAAACCACATCAGGACATGCCAATGGAGCTTGCAGGCGGGAGGACCCAAGGAGCACCACGGCACATCTGAGAAACCGAGTCACAGCATAGCACGCACATCTAAAAAGCAAACCCATAGCACAGAGAGAAAGGTGAAGGAATCCCTGTGAACTCAAAGATGGTCATGATGGAGCCCAGAGCCTCCAGCCTGAGAGGGGTTGGCTCCCTGAAGTAGATGATCCAACTGCTAAAGCCTAAGAATATTTAGAGACGGAGAAGGCACAAGACGGATTCAGGGTAACCGCCCTCAGGAACATACCAACTTGCGCTGAGTTACTGAACTTTCAGGACAGAGAAAACAAGTGTTCAGGCACCCAGGAGGAAAACCCAACTCATGAACAAGGGGAGAAAAAAATCAATCTGGCCTTTCATTTTTCCCCAGCAACATTCAATTCCAGAAGACAAGGGAGCTTAGTCTTCAAAGTTGTGTGGAAAGGGGGAAACCAAGAATATTGCACCCACTGAGGTGGTTCAGATTTATAGACAACATGGAAAGGATCAGAGAAAACAGCACCCTTGAGCCTTCTTTTGAAAACACACGCACACAACTATTCAGCAATGAAAACCTAGCTGAAAGTTAAAAGGAACCATTTTTTTTTTAAGGGTAAAATCATGACTCTCCTACAATATAAAATGAACACATGTCAAAAACTTTATTTAACTCGTTAAATAATTAGAACAAGTACACGCAAACAGGCAGCTAAGGGGTCCGGAAATGAATGTGTGTCCGTGAACGAGCCATGGGGCAGCCGTCCGCAGCATTCCCCCGCACGGAATCTGTCCTCGTGTCTCTGAACAAGAACCATTTGCATTGTCCTAAGTTTTCTACAACTTCAGCTTGCTCCAAAATGACAAAAGGCACAGGTTCCTAACTACAGGACCTCCTCCCCGCTGTAGGCTGTTTTCAGGGGCAGAGGTGCCATTTCAAAGTCTTTCTCCTCTTTTCCTGGTATAACCAGGAGATAACCTCCTGATGCAAAACCCCGGGGACAAAATGTGCTTTAAAAAAAGGGGGATGGAATCCATTGAAATACAGGACTAAGTTGAGATACTAGGAGAACTGTGGCTGCAGAGCAGAATCGAAGTGTTAGAAACCGTGCCAAAGAGAAAATAGTAGAGTCATAGTCAGGAACGGAGTGAAGACCCGGTAAGGCAGGTGATCACCTTCTCATCCCGAGGAAGGAGGGCACCTGCCCAAGGGAAGCATTTCTTGTTTTCCCCCCAAGACTCCAGTCTCTTGATGAATTTCATCATCTTTTTTTTTTTTAAGATTTTATTTTATTTATCTGACAGACAGAGATCACAAGTAGGCAGAGAGGCAGGCAGGGTGAGAGGAGGAAGCAGGCTCCCCGCAGAGCAGAGAGCCAGATGTGGGGCTCCATCCCAGGACCCCGAGATCATGACCCGAGCTGAAGGCAGAGGCTTCAGGTGGCACTGAGCCACCCAGGCGCCCTCATCATCTTTTTTCTTAACATGAAACAAGTTCATCATGAACAAATACCTCTGAGAAAAGTAAAAATTTATCTAAGATTCAGCAGTTTTTACAGCAGTGGGTTTTTTCCTTCAAGTAAAATTACTTTTAGTTTTAAATCTAGCAGGTGTGGTACAATCCCATCTTTTAAAAGTATTTGGACCTATTTACCTGTCCGTCCACCGGCCCCTCTTTATCCCTCCAAAGTTCTCTGTGTATAGATGACATCCCCCCAATGTGAACCCTGGGCAGTGGGCTGTATTAAGCAGCCACTCTGTGCCAGGAAGTTCTAGGTGCTGGGAGGACAGCAGAGAACACACACGACCCTGTCCTCAGGAAGCTGGCTTTCTAATGGGGATGCGCTGGTTGCTGCTTCTTTTGTACTTTCCTGTATCACTCATTTTGGTTTTTTGAGAATGAGCAAGTGTTATTTTTGTAAAAGCACATGCACATCAGATGATTCTAGACAACCAGAGTCGAGCACTGCTACCTTTCATTGGAGCCATTGACCCTTTAGTATGAATAAGGTTTTCAGGAAGCAATGTGACGACCCAGGGTCTCTGCAGGTCCCAACTCAGGCAGCTGAATCCTGCGAAGAGCTGAAAAGGGGAGCCACTCCCCAAGGAATTCAGCCTCTCTTGCCTGGAAGAATCCTTGAGCTTGTCTTCTTGTCCCTGGTGTGGGATCCTAAGCCCATAAGACAGATCAACATTCTTTTTTTTTTTTTAGATTTTATTTATCTGTCAGAGAGAGAGAGAGAGACACCAAATGGGGGAGGAGCAGAGGGAGAAACAGGTTCCCTGCTGAGCGAAGAGCCTGATGTGGCACTCCATCCAGGACCCTGGGATCATGACCTGAGCCGAAGGCAGACGCTTAACTGACTGAGTCACCCAGATGTCCTAACAGAGGCTCATTCTAGCTGGCACTGGACCCAGGCAGCTGGGGGCTCAGCCCAGCCCTGACAAGTGTCTGGGACACACCTGCCAGTCAAGGCTCGCCTCCATTCAGCCTTGGAAGCCCCTGAGCCCCATCTGAGTCCATCCCCTTCATCTACTCTCACCTCCTCTGAGCGGAACCCTGACTCTTGCCCTTTTCCACTTGCACCCTCACCCTAGCCCCACTGGCCTAAGCTCCCTTTCCCACACCACTGGGCCTTTGCACATGCTTTCTCCATCACCAGAATCCCTTTCCCAGCCTCCTTCCCTCACCCCAGATCCCAGGTCTCCTCCTCTGGAAGCCTTCCCTGACATACTCCCAACCCCACAGGTCAGGCCCCTGCCACCAGCTGTGAGCTCCCCAAGGGCCAACGTGGCTCTGCTCATTCCTGCAGCCCAGTGACCTGCGAGGGCCCGGCAACTGGAGGCAGGAAGGTACACGAGTGAGTCTGGCCCTTCACCTCTTACCAGCAGGGCCCTTGTCCTCACTTGGCTGTTTCCTCATCTGAAAAATAGGGACACAGTAGAGTCTTCCTCATGGGGTCCTTGAAAGAAATAAAGAACATAGTTTGCATTTTTAAGGTTTTTAGAAGAATGACAAAGAGTGTAAAGAAGGAGGGGGAAGTGAAAAGAAGAATCACCCAAGTCAGTAAGGGAAGGAGAGGACTAAAATGTTAGCTGGAAAGGAAGTCTAGTTTTTGTGGAGCCAGTTAAAGGTCTGTGGGGGCCGTGGGGTCATGCATTCGGGACAGCCGGGGGAAGCTCCCTTCTCAGCCCCCCACCACTTCCAACCCAGACCTCCACGTCCCCCAGAGCCTCGGGAGATGCCGCCCCCACAGTGTCCACCAGCTCCCGCAGAGCTGCCCCAGATCACCCAGTCTCTTCACGGAGCGAGCGACCGCAACGCCAGTGGGGGAGCTGAGGTCACCCCTGCCGCTGGCAGGCCCCCTGAGTCTCAGGGCAGGCGAGGGTGAGGGCTGCGGCTGTCAACCACCATGTCACCTGATGCGCCTCCTCCCTCAGAAACACCGGCATGAACTCTTCCTCTTGGGGGCACATCGTCTGCTGTGGGGGCAGCTGGGGAGCCACAGCTCAACACCCGTAACCCTCACACAGCATGTGACAGGCAGGGCATGGCTCCGTGGCAGACGACTCTGGGCCCTGCCCCTGCTCTGCTGCCCCACAGGGCTCCCACTAGGCAAGACTCAAGTCATAGTCCCCTTTACTGAACACCCGCTCTGCAGGCCAGGTGCTCGTCTCACCTGGGAGGTTATTAAGTCGTCTCCACTGCACAGAGGCGGACACTGAGGCCAAGAGTGGTGTGGGGGTCACTCCAGGCCACACAGCCGGGACTGGTAGGCCCAGCAGGCTCGCAGTCTTCCATCTTCCACCTCACTCCTCCGGCCAGGGCCGGAGCGACACCAAGCAGGGGTGCTCTGAAGAACATGGGGTGCCTGGCTGGGGTGGGGGATGGGCTAGTGCCTGCATAGTGGGGCGCAGGAGCTGCCCCTCCCTTGTGAGAACACTCCGGGGAACCTCGTCTTTTTTTTTTTTTTTTTTTAAGATTTTATTTATTTATTTGACAGAGAGAAATCACAAGTAAGCAGAGAGGCAGGCAGAGAGAGAGGAGGAAGCAGGCTCCCCGCTGAGCAGAAAGCCCGATGTGGGGCTCGAACCCAGGACCTGGGATCATGACCTGAGCCGAAGGCAGCGGCTCAACCCACTGAGCCACCCAGGCGCCCCGGAACCTCGTCTTTTTAAGAGCTCCGGGGACTCCACTGAATGGGTGCACAGGCTCGCTGATCCCCCACTGCTGGACACGCACGTTACTTCTAGCCGTTTGCTAAGCCAAGCAGGGCGCCAAGGGCTGCCTTTGTCCTACGTCCCTCTGCCCTTGTGTAGGAGAAACCCTCCAAGGGCTCTTCAAGGCCCCACGGGTGGGATGCTGGGCCTTACATGAGGAGGGTGTGGGTTCAAGGAGGGCCCCTCACCGGGGATGGACGCAAACACTCCCTGCAGAGCCAGCAGGCTCCCCAGAGTGGGTCCCCCAGAGACTGCCCAGGAATCCCACCAGGCAACCTTTTGCAGGGCTTGGCTGGTGGGTTGGTTGGTTGGGGTTTTGTTTTTTGTTTGTTTGTTTGTTTTGGGCCAGAGGCCCATGCTGGGCTCCAGCTCCAGCGGCAGAAGGTACACAGCTGGGCTGGCCAGGTAGGTGGTGGTGCAAATCCCAACAAGGAAGCAGATCTTGGGGAGCAGAGGCGCTCCCTCAGGGCTTCTCACCGGCCTCAGCAGCAGCATCAGAGATGTGCTAGCTCCATTGCAGACACACCAGTCAAGGTGACACCAAGTGCAGCGGCCCCCGGTGGCATGCCCACGTCACCTGACAGCCAAACCCCCGCGCCTTTCATCTCAGCCCTCGCCTCCACCCTTTGCGAGTGGGGCCTGAAAACTTAGCCCATCTCCGCAGCTCGTGGCGGTCCGCTGTGACAAGGACGCAGGCACCTGCTCCGCATGGCCTGGTGCCGAGAGCAAAGCCAGGTCTTAGCCTATGCGTCTCTCTGCCCAAGAGCCTCTTAAAGGTCTTCCTCTTTTTTTTTTTTTTTAAGATTTTATTTATTTATTTGACAGAGACAGCGAGAGAGGGAACACAAGCAGAGGGAGTGGGAGAGGGAGAAGCAGGCTTCGGATGCGGGGCTCCCTCCCGGGACCCTAAGATGATGACCTGAGCTGAAGGCAGCCGCTTAACAACTGAGCCACTCAGGCGCCCCTTACTGTTACCCTCTTAAGACGTGGAATCATGACTGTCATTTAAGAATGAACATGTGGTAAAGTTGATGAAACTCTGGGGCACCTGGGGGGCTCAGTTGGTTAATAAGCGTCCACCTTCGGCTCCAGTCATGATCCCAGGGTCCCAGGGTCCTCAGAGGGAGCCCCATGTTGGGCTCCCTGCTCAGCGGGGAGCCTGCTTTTCCTTCTGTCTCTCTGCAGCTCCCCCTGCTTGTGCGCGCTCTCTCTCTCTCTCTGTGTCCCTCTCTCCCTGTGTCAAATAAATAAAATCTTAAAAAAAAAAAAAAAAGTTTATTTAAACCCTAAATCAGTGAGGGAACCAGGCACATGGTCTCACCAGTTCACAAGAGAATCTGAAGAACAGAGGCATTTATTGATCAGGAATGTGCAAATGAAGGCAAAAGCGGGGAGGGGGAGGCCCGCTGGCTTCTGCAGGACAATTCGGAGTCTGCAGGTCTATAGATAAGAATGGTTTTGCATTACTTATCTACAACTTGCAGAGTTGTAAAATAGCCCGATTAGAATGGAATCAGATAATCCAAGAGGTGTCCCCTAGAGTCTAGATAACCAACGCCTCGCTTTTCCAGGGATGTACACCGTTTTCCTGCAACCCTGACCTGACCACCCAACGTCCTTCACCTGGAAACTGAGCCCACTTCCTGTCCAGGAGGTGCCCCCACCCCTGGCTCCCATAGCAGGTAGGTGCCGTCCACTGGGGCTCCCCAGGCCCTTGAACTTCTGATCACACTGTCCTGTCTCCCCTGTCAGTCTAACAAGATTCTTAAAGCCAAAGTCGCGTCTTTATGTCCCATCGTGCCAGTGCGTAGTCAAGGTGGGGGCGCCTGGGAGGCTCAGTCAGTTAAGCCAGGTCATGATCCCCAGGTCCTGGGATCGAGTCCTGCTTTGGGCTCCTTGCTCAGTGGGGAGTCTGCTTCTCCCTCTCCCCGGCTCCCTGCTCATTCTTTCTCTCTCAAATAAATAAACTCTTTAAAAAAATAAAAAGAAGTGAAAGCATGTGGCATAGGTGAACGAAATGATTGAACAAAGGAGAAACACAGGGCTCTGGAGCCGGGGTGGTCCGTGGGCTGCCCCCATAAGACAGCCCAAGACCTGCGTGCGGGCTGGCGGGATGTGCAGGCCTCAAGCCTGAGGCTAATAAGGGCTCCTCAGAAATAAGGCTTCGAGAGCAAACAAGCTCAGAAATGCTGGGTTAAACACAAACCGGTTGTCTTTTTCCCTTTTAACCGCAGCACTTCCGAGAACCTTTGCTCTATCAACGTTCCCAGTGAATGTCTTAGAAGGAGCATGCAGTGTTCCAGTGTTTTTCATGCTTATCTGATAGTGAAGCAACTTTTTAGTTTTTTAGAAGGTTTTATTTATTTGGGAGGAAGCAAGAGAACGAGCAGGGGGGTAGGAGCAGAGGGAGACCCAGGCTCCTCGCTAAGCCAGGAGTTGAACCCGGGACTTGATCCCAGGACTCAGGAATCACAACCTTCACTGAAAGCAGACGCTTTACCGGCTGAGCTGCCCAGGTACCCTGGTGAGGTAACTTTTTTAAAATGAAGGAAAGATGAGGGTTCTGGAGAATTCACATTGAGAAAGACCCGCTTAATCCAACTGCCTGGGTTTCTGCAGCGTCACATAAATTCCTATTGCCTGTGTCCGAGCGCCCGCGGCCTTCCATAGGTGACCCTATGTTTCTGCACCTCCATTTCCTCATCTGTAAAATGGGACTAAAAAAAGAACTCACCTCATGGTTGCTGGGAGGGTTCCATGAGTTTCTGCAAGAAAAACCTGCAGCTTGGAGCCCAATAGAGCGCCTACTCAGTAAATGGGAGCCGTGTCACTATAAAAACCCATTTATTGACTTGTCTTTGTACCATCTCGCTTGACCATCACAACAGCTGAGGCCGAATGAGAAAGATAAGGCAGATGAGGACAGAACACTCAGGCCCAAGGGCCTGCAGCTGGCGAGGGGCCAAGGTTCTTGGATCAGGCACGAGGCTGAAGAACGAGCTAGCCAAGGGCTTGGCATGAAGTAGGTGCTTAGTAAAGACTGGTTTCTTCTGTACCGCCCTCCTTCCTCCTTCCTGTCCAAAAGTCATGCTGGGCCCCAGTTGGAAGGTCACCTCTGGCCAGGGTTGTGGTGGGAGGGACAGTGCCTCAGGCCAAGGGCTCGCAGGCCCTCGGACAAGACCGGCTCCAGGCCCAGCCTGGCCTTCTCCCCAACCAGCCGAGCTTCTCCCTACCCCTCCCCTCCATGCCAGGCCTCCTCGCTCTGCATACCACCACCCCTCCCCCCGCCAGTTGTCTGGAGACTTGAGACCCCAAGGGTCCCTTCCTCCTCCTCAGCCACCCTGGTGACAAAACAAAGAAGGGACTTAAAATGGGCCTCAATTCGCTGAACGAAGCTCGGGCTCTGGGGTTTGAGTGGAGCTTCCAGGCCACCTGGGGCTGTCCACAGGCATAACCCAGACCCACACAGAGCACCACCCCAGGCCTGGCCAAAAATGTTGCCCAAGCTGAAGGCTTGCTCAGAGAAATGACTCAGCTGGAGCGCTCAGATGCAATTTCCACATTTTACGAACTAAAGGTGTTTTCATAACAGCTGGGGTTGATGAGCCAGCAGCAGACTGTAAACAGAGCAATGATCTGGTCGAAAACGCCCAGGTCTGAGCCCCCACCCAGGAGCAGAAGCTTGGAGGCCAGAGGCCATCAGCTTTTCCACCGACATGCTTCCATCACACCCAGGTGAAGCCCAGGGATCCTTGCTCCGTCCCGGCAAATAGCACAGGCTTCCAAAATACCACGGAGATGCACCCAGGCCATGTGTAACCGAGCAGGGAGGCAGGTGACAAAGCCAACCCCACAGGGCCTGCTTCTGTCCTTCCCCAGGCCTCCCGTGGGACTGGAACACTTCCAAGAACCAGTGTCCTGGGACCAGAAGCCTGGAAGGCCTGACTCTGAGCCAGGATTTGTAGGGGAGGGACCAGCACCCGGGCAAGGAAGATGTCCCTCTCCTCCCACAGCAATGACAGCCTTGCTTGGGGATCCTACCACAGTTGCCCAGGAGGGCAGTCCTTCAGCCTCCTGGAGGATGCAAAGGTCAGTGGGATGGGACGACCCTTACCCCCACCCCTCCCGCCTTCACTCAGTCACTTATCAGGACTCTCTCTCGAGGGCCTACCTGTCAGCTTCATCCCAGGCCTTCCCAGCTCAGCAAATGGCACGGCCAGCCTCTGCCCGAAGACCAAGGAGTCCCCTTCCATCCTAATTTTTCTGATCCACAGCAAATCCTGTCCTCCTTATCTCCACTGCACGCTGACCTCAGCCCACTTCCCAGCCCCGCCCCCCCCCCAACCACTGGCTTGGTTCCCACCAGCAGCCACGCTCCACTCCTCAGGGGGACGTGGGTGGTCACGGCATCTTTCTGAACACACCATCTCCTGCCTTCTCCATCCTCCTCTGGATCCTACCGCAGAGCAAAGCTTTTTAAAGAAACGAAGCCCACCAGTTTTGGCTTCAGGCTACGAAGAGATGAAGGGAACTGAAGAAGAGCACAGAAGTACAACTGTGTGTAAAGGAGAACTCACTACGCGACAGAGAGGCATCACTCACATGGGGAAGAGAGTTTTATAAATGGCGTCGGGACAAGTGGTCATCCATACGGAGAGTAAAATTAGATCCCACCTAACACCATGTGCACACCTGCGGGTAGATTCAAGGTTTACCTGTGAATAACGAAAGTGTAATACATTTGGAAGAAAATCTAGCAGAATGTTTTTATCACCTCAGGGTAAGGAATGAATTCTTTTCTTTTCTTTTCTTTTTAAGGTTTTACTTATTTGTTTGATAGCAAGAGAAAGCACAATCGAGGGAGCTGGAGAGGGAGAAGCAGGCTCCCTGCTGACCAGGAAACCCGATGTGGGGCTCGATCCCAAGACCCTGGGATCACAGCTGGAGTTGAAAGACAGACACTTAGCCATCTGAGCCACCCAGGCGCCCCATGATTTCTTTTTAAATAAACTTTTTGTAAGTTACAACATGAATAAAGGAAAGTGCATGTCCTATGTCCAAGGTCAATAAAATTTCCCAAAGCGAACCCAGCTTTGCACCCAGCACTAAAGCCAAGAAATGGGATACAGCCAGCAACTTGGAAAGTCCCATCGTGCCTCTTAATAAGGAAGACTATCCTAGGTACAGCTGTAAAGGAAAATATTTAATGAGCCTGATAACATGTACATTCAAATCTTCAACAAAATATACCATAACCGAGACGATAAGATATGTCCACAGTCTTGGAGGCGGTATTTGCCATATATACAACCAGTAGCAGATTAGCTTCCAGAATATGTAAAGGACTTTTGCAAATCAAAAAGACGAACCAACCCAACAGAAAATTCAGTGTAAGTTGTGAGCGAACACCTCACAGGAAAAGAAACACTTAAGACCAAGGACCATGTAAGAAAAGAGGCTCTCCCTTGCTGGTTTCAGAGAAATGCAAATTAAAACAACAGTAAAATATTCTGTCTCCCCCATCAGACTGGCAAAAGGTAAAAGAAACAAACAAAAGGGGCGCCTGGGTGACTCAGTCAGTTAAATGTCTGCCTTTGGCTCAGGTCATGATCTCAGGGTTCTGGGATCATGCTGGGCAGGGAGCCTGCTTCTCCCTCTCCCTCTGCCTCTGCCTCTGCCTCTCTCTCTCCTTCAAAAACAAAAAACAAACAAACAAAAAAAACTGCCCCTACCAGATGTGGACCCCAGCTTCAGACATAGCTAGGGGTGGAGATCGGGAAGCCCCCTCTCTGCTCTTAGCCAGCTTGGTGGTGGTTACTGTGCTCCCCTACTCCAGAGCATCCGGCAGCCCCCAAGGCTCCCGAGCCCAAGTTGGTAGGGGTCTCCCATTCAAGGAAGTAACAACTGTAACTGGCCTCAAGAATTTGGACAGGGCCCACCAGAGGGGACAGCCGTGCCTGCCCTACCATACCTGGGGACTCAGCTGGAAGATTTAGGGCAGAGGCTGGAATCCAGAGGGCCGTTCACCACTGTGAGCTGATCGATCAGCAGAGATCTTGGATCGGCATTGGCCGGAGCTTCCTCAGGGCCCAGACAGGGACGTCCTTGCACCATGACAGTGGGTTCAAAGGTCAGGAGAGACTGGAGGGGAGAGGGAGGCCGAAGCCTTAGCAGCCCTTGCCACCCACAGCGGCTTTAGGAAGGCCGCCACAAAGGCCTGTTGAGGTTCAAGGAGAGGGGAAATGGCCTCCACCTTCTGTGGGAACACAGCAAGGTTTCACACCACATTGGACTGAAAAGACTTCTGTGACCATCTTTAGACAGTAGACATAAGAAAATACTAGTATTTCGAGCTGGAATGAGTTGGGGCAGAGTAACACCAAGCATTGAGTAGGAGCTTGTCAGGCCGTAGGCCAAGAGGCAGGGAGGCCCACGGGGAGGCTACTGCATCCGTCCTAGCCTTTGTAAGGAAGGAGCAGGGGGAGGGGACAGAATAGTGGGCGAGGCCCACTGATCATCTCAGCTTGGTCATCAATGTGGCAAGACACTCTCCTTCTTGGGGGTTACCTTTTTTTTTTTTTATAAGATTTTGTTTATTTATTTGACAGACAGAGGTCACAAGTAGGCAGAGAGGCAGGCAGGGGGGGCGGGAAGCAGGCTCCCTGCTGAGCAGAGAGCCCGATGTGGGGCTCAATCCCAGGACGCTGGGATCATGACCTGAGCCAAAGGCAGAGGCTTAACCCACTGAGCCACCCAGGTGCCCCTGGGGGTTACCTTTTATTACCTGTGAAATGAGTGGGATGAAAACATAAAGGGAGGAGGGCTCTTATTCAATTGTGAACCCTTTAAGAATCTGATGGAGGGAATGAAACTTCCCCTCAAGGGAAGGAAAGTGCATTCAGGCCCAAGTCCCAGGGCACTCAGAGTCCACCTAGCTCAGTGGTTACGTGTGGGGCCTCTGGACCCAGACCTTCCGGGTGTGAATCTTGCCTCAGCTCCTTACCAGGCGAGGGACCTCAGGTGAGTGACTCAGTCTCTGTATCGTTGCTTCCCCACGTATAGATGTTAGGAATGCGTTAGTCTTCAGGTAACCAAGGACCCAACACTCAGTAGTTCTTGCAGAAAACCGTGATCCTGGAAAAGCCCAGATGTGTGTGCTTGCTGGTGTTGGTTTGGGAGCTTGGACAGAGGATCTTTGTCCCTTCTCAGAAAATCTCTTCATGGGACACTTGGGTGGCTCCGTCGGTTAAGCGTCTAGGGGGGTGTTTGGAAATGTAGAGTTGGGGGGACATGTCAGGATGGCCCTGTGATTGGGCATCTAGTGGGAGAGGGCCGCTGCGACACAGGGAACAATTGTATATGAAGAATTATCCCCCACAATGCCAAGAGCATCTGTCTCCCATTGAAAACCTCCCAAGCTCTTGAGGTCTCTAGAGTAGAAGCGATGAAACAGGGAGCGCTGGAGACGTGGGCTGGTGTTTACCACCACCACACCTCACCGGGGGCTGCTAGGGGCATGGGAAACACGCAGGCCTGTGGCCAAGGTCCAAGAGGAGACACTGCAGAAAACCAGCTCTAGAACTGAGAGGTGGTCCTATGGCTGGGGACACACAATGTCTCTGCTCTTTTTTTTTTTTTTTTTTTTTAAGATTTTAAGTATTAGAGAGGGAGAGAGCAGTGGGCGGGGAGGGGAGCGGCCGAGGGAGAAGCAGACTTCTCGCTAAACAGGGAGCCCGGCGCGGGGCTCCATCCAGGAACCCCATGATCATGACCTGAGCCAAAGGCAGTCGCCCAACGACAGAACCACCCAGGCACCTCATGTCTCTGCTCTCGCTCTCATTTTCCTTAGGCCTTCTTGCCCAGCTCCCGGGGACAGCCCGGAGCATCGCCACATCCTGCTGTGTCATGTCACATCCTTTGGTCAGTCCCCAAAGGGACCCTGACTCAGCAGCACACGCAGTGGGGCAGGTTAAAGGAAGTGGAGGAAACGTCACTGGTGCCTGCCATCGGGTCCTTCCTCCTGGCCCAGTTCCCGGCAGGCAGGGAGTCGGGCCCCCTGGGGGTGTGGCCAAACCCAGAGCTCCGCCCACCCACTCCCACCCCCAATGGCTGGCAGGACCTTTGCCACCTTCAGGACTGGGGGACCTGAGAGGGTTGGATCTGATTCCGGAGCAGGAGGGAGGAGGTATCCTCCCAGCGGCCTGAGGGCCAGACCAGATCTCACCATTGGGTGGGGGGGGAGTCCCGCTCCTGCCTGAGGGTCACCAGCTACGTGGGGGCGGGGTGGGGTGGCTCGAGGAAGTCTGTCCTCGGCTTGCCACGGAGCCCTAAACCATAGGCTTCGTGGTCATCATTTAACAGGAATGGGGTTTGTTGTTACAGTTCTGACGATAAAAGCAAATCGTGTTCATAGTTACAAAGCTTGAAAGGCCCAAGGAAGAAACTAAAAATCCTCCAGTCCCCACCTTGGACAACCGCTCTCAGCCTCTCCTTGTCTTTCCTTCTAGTTGTGGCTCAGTGTGCACATGGAAACTCCATGGGCACGTGCTGTTTTATAACAAGGCCCTTTTCTTCTTTTATAATATGGGCCACTTTCGTGTTTTCAAACATTAGAGACAAGGCAAAGCCCGCTCTTCCTTCTCCCACCCATTGGCACCAAGGACCCGGTCCCCCAGCATCACCTGTGTGATGTGGGTGGGAACAGGTGAGCTGAGGTCACTGAGGATGGGCTCTTGGGAAGCCAGAGGTAGACAGAGTGACACCCTCTCTTTGCCAGAACTGGTTTCCAAGCAGGAGAGTCACTGATCTGCCTGCCCAGTCCCCAGCCAATGGGCACCATGGGGAGTTCCCTCTGGGAATGAAAGGGGCCCCCTGTCTACAGCTCCCGCCACAGAACATGGGCAACTGGGGCAGCTGTTTGGGGACTCCTGGGCTGCTCTGCAAACAGAGGGCACTGACTTCCCTCTTGCCCTTTCCCAAATGCAGGAGAAATCCATTTTCTCACCCTCCAAGCTTGGCCAAGGTGTGTGAGTTCTGGTGAGCGCAGAGCCGACATGAGATGGCCTGTTTCCCACAGGCAGGTGTGGGTCACAGGCTGGACTCTGGCAGCCAGAAACGTCCTCAGGTGATGGCAGCGGCCCTCCCTCTGCACCTGCTGTGTGCAGGGCACTGAGCCAAGCACTTTACAGCGTTAGTTCATCCCTTTCTTGTGACATCCCAGCAGAGAGGTATCATTATCCCCATTTAATGGATGAGGAAACTGAGCCTCAGCAAAGTGAAGTCACGGGTCAGCTTCCTCATGGATGGATCAGGCGTCTGAGGCCAAGGGAGCAGAGACGGCCTGCCCAGGACGGGGATCATCCTAAAGCAGGCTTGTCCCCTGGACTGGGCCCCCCTCCTTCTGCCTGAGGCTACTGGGGAGTTTGCCCTGGATACAGACCAGGGACTAAGGCTCCAATGGACCTATCTGGACAGCAGCCATGTTCCAGGCACAGGGCCTCCCCAACATCTACCCACTGCTGCCCCGCTGACTCACGGAGCCCAGAAAGTCCAAATTTTATGAGGTCAACCCAAGCACCCTGGGATTTCACATTCTCTGCCCTTGTTGACATGTAGAGGTAGAACGGCTTTTTCCACTGGGCACATGGGCACTGGGGACATATGCATGTGCTCTTTCTCCTGAGCCAACTGTCCAGTCACAGGTGACAGCTTCCAGGTGAGGAGCGGGGAGACTGGAGCTCCAGACCCACCTCTCCCCACTGAAGTCCAACATAACCTTGGCCAGGTCTCCCTCCCTCCCTGAGCCTTGATTTCCTCATCTGAGGAATCCTAACCCCAAGATTCTTGAAGGGCAGGAATGGTGAAGACATTTCTTTTGCCCCCCATCAACCCCCTTCCAGATGGCCCTTCCATCAGCGATAGCCATCACGTTTCACCTCGCGTGTGAGTGCCGATAGATTAGCAGTGACTGTCTGGAACACCGCAGAGAGAAGGAGTCCACAGTTGTGTGGTGATGGATTAGTAATGTCTGCCATGGGCAAGGATAAAGAAGTGGTAGCACGTGTGCTGTGCATTTGCCATACCTATGGTCCCCCAAGTGTCTTGTCCCAAGTGAGCCTTCAAGGAGTTCCCCAAGTGCTCCCCACAGGTGACGTGCCCCAGTAACCCCATTTCTGTGAAGACAGGCTCCTTGGAGAAATTACGCAGCTGTTGAGAGGGGATTTTGCATTGGTTCCTTCCTCTCATAGCCACTTCCTGCCCCAGATAACTTGCTCCAGTACCTGCACTGGGGTTGACCTGTGAGGTCATGCTGCTGTCTTTGAGCTCTTTGATTCTGGGCACTCCTGTCCTGGAGCACAGGGCTTGCAGTCTGCTCTCTTTCCTGGCAGTGCCCCTGCTTCTAAACACCCACATGGCCAAATCTCACACTGCCTTAGGACCCGTTCAGGGCTGACATGCAAACTCGGACCTTGTTTATGTGGCCGATGTGGAAGAATGCCTGACCCTCCAGGAAGTGCATTTTTTTTTTTAAGATTTTATTTATCTGATAGAGGCAGAGAGAGGAAGAGGGAGAAGCAGACTCCCCACTGAGCAGAGAGCCTGATGTGGGGCTCGATCCCAGGACCCTGGGATTATGACCTGAGCCGAAGGCAGATACATAACCAACTGAGCCAGCCAGGCCCCCCCAGGAGTGCATTTTAAAAGCAGAGACTTAGGTCTCTCTAATGATGGAACTCCAGATGTTGTGGCTGGTGTTTGGGACGTGTCTGGCAATGTGGGGATATGGCCCGACAAAGGTTGGCTTTGCTGCACCTTTGTCACTGTTTCACAGGTCTTTGTTGCATTTCCTCCTGGGATAGTCTTGTTTGGCTGTGATAGGTGATTCCACTCCACCCTGTTCCCCAAGCCTTCTGGGTCATAGGGCTCCCCACCCAGTGCTGAGGAAGGACTGAAGGGAAAGTCCTGTGCTGCTCAGTGGCTCTAAATTGCAGAGAGAATGCCTTCGAGTGGTGGAGAGCATTTTGCAGGATCCCCCAAAATATTCCTGAGAGTAGGAGTCCCACCTCCACCCAGTGCCCACATCCCTTTACAACTCCTCGCCAAATGGATGCCCAGTTTCCACTTAAATGCCTCCAAAGATGAGGAGCTCCTTTGGAAGGATTGGAAATTCTAGGCATCTTTTATTTCTTCCTTGTGTCTTTATGTAGATTTAAGTTTCCTACAGTGAACCCATTCCTTCAACAAATTAATATGCCTACTACATGCCCGTACTGTTGTAGCCACTGGGGACAAGCAGTGAACAAAACAGGCAAAAATCCCGCCCTCGTAGATCTGACAGTCCAGAGGGGGGAAAAGGCAACAAACAATTATGTAAAAAGAACACAGTCTGTCCCATGTGAAAAGTACTATGAAGCAAAAATGAAGCAAGGAAAGGGGGATGGGAGTGTTACGTTTGCATTTTAACATACTATAGGTAGTAAAGGCGACATTCGAGCCAAGTCCTGAGCAAGATGACCAGGCCAGGTCACATGGGTGTTTTGCCAGAGAAATCCAGGTAGAATGGCAGTGCAAAGGCCCTGAGGTAGGCATGCTATTGGAGGGACCGAGAAATAGAGAGGCTAGAGTGCTGGAGTCAGATGAGCCAGGTAGAGAACTATGGGAGATGAGATGGGGTCAAGAAGGCCCTGGGGTAGAGTAGATGGTTCTTGCAGACATATGGCTTTGGTAATGCAGGAAGCCAAATTTTTGTAAGTAGGAATGGGTTGGATTCTAGTAGAAGCTCCAGCCCAGATAAAAAGAATACCCAGATCCAATCATGGCGAACCAAGTGAAGACCACACTGGGAACTGACAATGGGACCAGCATTTCTGGAACTCCAGCAATGCTTGGCACATCACATGGAGCCAAAGAGACAGGGTAACTTAGTTTTTATAAGCAATTGTATTGATGTAGGAAAATGGAAACCAAATAAGGCTGGGCTTCCTTGGGCCTAGCTGGGGCTGGGGGAGGGTGTCTATGTTCTCAGGCCTGGATCTGAGGAAAGGTGCAAAGATGGGCATGGAATGGTACCCTCCCTGGCTGCCTTGGGCCTGGGAGTGCCCCCCAGGCCCCTCACCAGGAAAGAGTTTTTAGGAGACAGCGGAAATACCTAGACATGGAGAGGCCCCGAGCATTTGTCATGTGAACCTTCCAGGGAGTCAGCCCCAGCAGCCTGCTTGTCCCACACTGTCCTGATCCCTCAGGACCAAAGCCCCACCCACCCCAGGGTAGCCACTGGGGAGGGGACTGCCCTGGGTCATCCTCTTCAGCATCAGACTATCTCTGCCCATTGCCAGGAAGCCTGTGCAGCTCAGACATGCCCTGTGGTCTGGTCCCTAGGCTTGGGCGGAGGCTTCTGGCTCCAGGCCTACCTGACCACCCTCTCTCCTGGACCCAGAGCTGCAGGGAGCAAGGTCAGGCCCAGGACAGGGAAAGAACAAACACGCAGGGTGGCAGGAGAGGGGGTAGGAGGTGAAGCGAGGCAGAGCAGGAGTCAGGGTAAATAGAAGGCCATGGGGAGGTGATGGCCAAGAGTCTGCACTTTTATCTTAAGTACTGCCCAGCCCCTGCCCGGCGCGAGCCCGGCCCCAGCCTGGCAGAGCTGGCCAGGGACTCTGCAGGAACATTTAGAACTCTCAGTCGTCCGCCAGGACCTGACAACATGTCATTGTTACAGTCACGGGCGTAGATCGTTTTCTTCTAAATGGTATTTTTGGCTTGTGTTTATTTGCTTTAATACCAAGAGCCAGGAGGCCGGATCACAGGCTCGGCACACTTTTTCACCCAGGACTTCGGGAAGAGGGTCCCTTGGGAGTCCAGGTCCCACCAGGGACTGTGACCTCCATGTTCCCCCTTTGCCCTCTGCCCCAGCCCCTGTATATCCTGCCTAGCCCAGCCCAGCAAGCCCTGGCCAAGGTGACCAGTTATGGCCAGGATCTGATGTCAGAGAGCTCAGTAAGGTCCCTGCCCCAGCCACCAGCCCTTAGAATGGTCACTGGGATCAGTGATGTGGGTTCACCGTCTGCTGTCCATGTATGTGTCCCTGAGCAAGTTGTCTCACCCCTGTAGGACCAAACGTTCTCATCTCTGAAATGGGTATGCTTCCTTTCAAGAGGATTACGTCTGACCCCGTGTGTGAAGCATTCAGCTTCACGAACACAATGCAAGTACTCGGCAAGGGTTGGCCATTACGGTTATCTTCATCATCATTACTGTCGGCCTGACCACCTTACAATCTCCTGTTGACACAGGATTTCACTGCCCGAGTTTGCATTCGTGTTTATGATTGTGTTGGCATCAAGAAGTCCTTTTTAATTGCTGCTGGCTAACAAGAAAAGAACAGAGGCGGATTTAATGCGTAAATGATGCGTTGAAGCCAAGTGAAGGCCAAATGATGTAACAGCCCACTGTGTAAACAGAAGTATTGCAGTAATTCAAATAGAGAAAAGTGGTGGGAGCACTGAGTCATCCTGCACACGGCGCACCCGTCGGGATCTCAGACGCCGAAGGAGCGCTGCTCCCATTGGTGGGTTCCCCCGACCCCACGAGCGGTGATTGGTTTCAGCCAAACAGCATCAGCCTTCCCTTTAGACGAATGTTCATTTTGAACTGTACGGGGGTTCGTAGTTTTGTTTGTATTTATTACGTGAGTTTCTCCAGAATGTATTGCTAAGTAAAAAAACAAATTCTTTTTTTTTTTTTAAGATTGTATTTATTTATTTGACAGCGAGCGAGCACAAGCAGGGGGAGCAGCAGGCAGAGGGAGGAGGAGAAGCAGACTCCCCGCTGAGCAAAGAGCCCGATGTGGGGCTCGATCCTAGGACCCCGGGATCATGACCGGAGCCGAAGGCAGAGGCCTAACGGACTGAGTCACCCAGGTGCCAAAAACAAATTGTTATATGTTACCTTTTGATAAGAAGGGGGAGTATAAGAAAATACATGGAGAGAAAGATAAATGTCTATGTGTATGTATATATGTATTTTTTTCTTTCTTTCTGGAAGGATAAGTCAGATCTGGTAAAAAAAAAAATGGTGCTCAGGTGTAGCAGGGGGCCATACAGAAGGGGCAGAGCTACAATGGCTTTATGCATCTTTTTCCGTATAGTGTTGACCTTCCAATCATTCTGGGTGGATGGCTGGGTAAGAAGTGTGACAAGGAACGTGTACCTAACAGAACAACAGTAGTGTTCCTCAAGCAGCACTGGGGAGGCTGCAGGGGTCTCTCTCCCGTAGAGGGAACGCACGAGGCTCTGACTGGAGGCTCATTGTTGCTGATAAACAGCCCTATTGCTTCCTGGGAGAACTCGCTTCCTAGAATACTATCTAGAAGTATTTCTTCTGTCTAAACAATGAGAAGGTCAGGAAGATTAGCCCTGGCAGGACTCTCAGATGAGCGAGCCCGGAAAGCACAATGCTGTGGCTGGTGCTGGGAGATGGGGTGTAGCCACCTGTCCCCCATGTGGCCAGCCCGCCAGGTGCCCTGTAGAGAGCCCTGTCCTCCAGTGTGCCTAAAATGGCCCCTGCAGCCCCCAGCCGCCAAGCAGGCATCCGGAGAAGCACCTGCCAGCAAGGCCCCACCAGCCCCAACCAGCCCGGTCCATGGTCCATTCACCACGGCGGGCTGCCCACGTCTCCTGTGTGTCATGGTGTGAACAAGTCAGGACCTGCCAGTCTCTGACCTCAGAGATTAGAGGTCAAAGGAGCAGGTAGCTTGCAGAATAGGTACAAGTCACCTCGGGGACCAGCTAGGGACCAGGCCACACCAAGGCTGCTTTGAGCACAGACAGCAGTGCAAGGAGGCTAGCAACTCTCCTGTCTAGGAAAAAAAAAAGTCTGACCACCCCAGAGAGCTGCAGTGAGGACAGAAATTTCGTGCTGGAAAGCCTGGTTTTAGCCCAGTGTGGGAGCATCGGGAAAGCATTCCTGCTTCGGAAGGAAGGAGGAAGCCACTTAATCGCAGAGGCAATCGATTCAGGCCAGGTGCCAGCCGAGAACTTTTCAGGCATCACCTGACGTGCGGGGTAGACCTTTATTCCGTTTTACAGAGGAGGGAACTGAGGCCCCAGGAGGTGATGTGATCTGCCCCGGGGGCCTGCAGAGCGGGATCTGGATGGACAACCAGCACACCTGGAAGGCCTCTCACAAGGTGTGTGTGGGGGTGAGGCAGCGGCACCACGGGACACACGTTCCAGAAACGGCAACATGGACTTCTGGGAGGATACAGGCCAGCGGGCCTTGTCCAGGGAAGAGTCAAATGTGAACCTCAGCCCAACAGCCTGTGCCACGTCACCCGAGGGAACTGGCTTGTGATGCAGTCGTGGTTCAGCCTCTTCTAGAAGCAGAGAGCTGAGTGGTTTAAGCATGTGGGCTTTCCATGACGGGTCCCCAGCTTCATAGTGAGGGTCTCCCTCTTCCTGACTGTGACTCCCAGCAAGCCGGGAGTTTCTGAATCTGTAAAACGGGGCTCAGTTTCTGAATCTGTAAAACGGGGCTACTCCCAGAGCCTGCCTCGTGTTCTGAGCCATAAATGAAGCAATCAGCAGAAGGTGCTTAGCCCCGGCACGGAATCAGCGAACGAGTGCCCTGGGACTTCCAGGCATTCGCTCAGAGCAACCCTTGCTGCCCCGTCACTTGCTTGGACGCCTGCATAGGACGCCGCATAGGTTTTGGAAGATGAACCTGAGTGCACCCGAGCAGCGGGGTCATGGGACCCTCAGCCTGGCAACTCTGGCCAACTCTGGGCCTGCAGGGGTGTGGCTTCTCAAGGTGATGAGTGACACCCCATCTTTCCCAGCCTACAGACCCTCTGACCAAGCGATGAACATACTCAGCTTCCCCAAAGCAGTTCCCTACCTACAGGGAATATGGGAGGGTCGCTAACGATGCCTCCCGCATAGGGCTTTTGTGGGGCTCCCCCTCTTACCCCCTACTTATCTTCCCCCCACCATAGTCAGAGAACCTTGCAAAAAGTCAAATTAGTAACGTTTTCCAAAAACTGTCCAATGCTCTGAGAATTCAGTTCAACACCCTGACTGGCCTGCCATGGTGCTCCATGGCCTAACTCTGACCACCCTCCCATCCCATCTCTTCCGCTCTGACTGCTCCCACCACACCAAGAAGTGTCTGCTTTCCAAGCACACGAGCTCACGCCCAGACCTGTGACCTCCTGGTTTCCTTGGCCTGGGACGTCCTCTCTCCAGATCTCCACAGCACTGCCTCCTTCTTAGCTTCAGTTCCAGTATCACCTCCTCCAAGAAGCCTTCCCTGACTACCCTAGGGACAGCAGCTGTCACCCTCCCCCAAGCACTACATTACCCTCTTTATTATTTATGCTGTACTTAATGGTGATCTGAACTTCTCTTGTAACCTGGCTTACCCACCTTCTATCGGCTTCTCTTACCACGACAGGAGCACTGGAGAAGGTCCTGTGCCCACCAGGTGCTCAGTCAAGGTCCAAGGAACAGATGCATGAGGTGTACAATCAACCCTCCACAAACAGGGTTTCAGGGTCCCAATACCTTAGCCTCACCCTGAGTTCTCTCCGTGCTCCCCGCCTCACTCAGGTCTCGAGAACCATGGTTGGAGGTCTCCACCAGCGGAAAAGCTCTTGAAGCCCCTCATTGTCGGCAATGGCTCTCCCTCCTGGGCCTCTCCAGCACCCTGCTCGGCCAAGTGCACCCCCTGCCCCAGGCACTAGCGCTGGGGCCTTTAATGGGCAGGTGGCCCCCGTGAGGGTTCTCTGCTCCCCGGGTGTACCGCGCCATGGAGCAAGAGCGCCTGCCCTCTTCCAGTATTAACTTTCTCCCCAGAGATGTTTGTTTTAGGGATTAAAGTTAGTGGAAGAGCCTGTAAGGTCCAGAATCATGTATTTCCTTCCTGGCAGCCAGCACCACGTTTGTCATCTCGTTTCCCCAAGCCCCTGATAATACGGTTCCAAACACATTGCTTTGATAGCATCGTACAAGGGCAGAACTCCAGTGCTTCCCCTGAGGGGGGCCGGGCGCTCCTGGCTTCCCTCCTTTCTGAGGCCAGCCGTGAGGCCCACGATCATCTTCTCTTCTTCTGTTTTCTTCTCAAGTACCACACTGATCTTAAGGACCCCCACGTATAGGTCACAGTCAAGAAACAGGCTAGCGCATGTTCGTAAGTTTTCCAAATAATACCTTCCAAGCACTATGAGTTTAAACAAGTACATTTTAAAAACAGATCAATCGAGATATGATCGACGCACTCTGAACCGCTCGGGTTTAAAGGGTTCCACCTGATCCGTTTTGACATCCGTGCACACCCGGGAAACCCTCCACCCCATCGACATCACGAAGGCTGTCACTCCTAACGCTTCCTCCCACCCCTCCTGGCCCCTCTTCCCCAAGCTGCTACCAATCTGCTTTCTAAATACACATTTAAGGCAAAGCTGTCTCCCTGACCTTAGTGCGATTCCTGGAATTGTTCCTTACCTGGGTTCGGTGTTATCCAAGTGTTACTGAGGAGATGCTGTAGAGACACAGAGGGCTGTTCGCCACGGGGCTTGTCAGTTTCCTCCGTCGCTGCCAGGTGTCTGGGTGCACGGTTCCAGCAGACAATTCCTGCTGCCTCCTGCGCCATTCCCTTACTGAACTCTGGACCAGTGGCTCTCTGCTGGGTGTGACTCTGGCCTCCGCCCCCCAGGGGACATTAGGCAATGTCTGGGGAATTTTTTTTTATGGTTGTCACGGTTGGGTGGTGGTGCCCCTGGGACGCAGTGATTGGAGACCAGCGATAGTGCTAAATATCCTACAATACACAGGACAGGCTCCACAAAAAAAGAATGATCCCGTGGCCTGAGGGGTCAATAGTGCTGATGCTGAGAAACCTCATTCTGGATCCTGACAAACTGATTGGAAAACTCAACGAGAAGTCATGAAAATGGACTTTTTTCGGGGCGCCTGGGTGGCTCAGTTGGTGAAGCGCTGGGCATTCGGCTCGAGTCATGGTCCCAGGGTCCTGGGATGGAGCCCTGCTTGGGGCTCCTTGCTCACCAGGGAGCCTGCTTCTCCCTCTCCGGCTCTCCCTGCTTGTGCTCTCTCTTTCTCTCTCCGTCAAATAAATAAAATCTTTCAAAAAAAAAAAAAAAAGATGAAAATGGACTGTCTTACTTTTCTGGATCAAGAGGGAGAAGGAAGGGCGGGGGTTTGTTGGAGCTGCGAGGCCGTGGGAGGGTGCAGATTTCCAGGGACACTGGTATCCTCACAGGCAGGTCCTTCCAACCACAGCAGAGGCAGTCGCTGGCTTCCTGAGGACAAGCTCTAAGGGACTCCGCGCTTAGGCACCAGGGCTCCCGCATACAGCAGGTGCTCAATGAATGTCTGCCAGGCAAGACTGCACCCAAAGCACCTGTCAGGCGCCCAGCTATGGGTGACACTGGCTGGGCACTGAGGACAAGGAAGAAGACACAAAGTGGGCAGAGGGAAGCCATTAAACCGGTAAGTGACTTGGGGACGTGGCAGAGCCATAAGGCAAAGGTAAGCACAGACCCACCCCAATAACTGGGAAAATGAGGAGGGCTGGCTGTGCTGCGATCCTGTCCCAGCGTGACCAGATGTCAGCACCCAATCATTTCTGGCTCCTCCCCCCACCCACAGACACCCTGTTTGACTGTCATATAAAGGAGGTTTTCCCAAAGTGGTTTAGCCAGAACTGGATAGGCCCTGCCCTGAGACCAGATAGGAGGAGCCTGGCTGTAGCCCCCGGCGGGCGGCGAGGCGCTCAGGATGGACCCCGGGTGTTCAGGCGCTAGCTGGTGAAGTATGGGCGTGCTTTATTCAATTTTGCATGACTTCAAGGTTTAATTATTTTATTAGAAAAGTTACTGTAGACATTCTGGAAAACACAGGTAAGCAAAAAGGAAGAAAACTAAAACTCTCCAAATCCCACCCTCTCAGAGAAAGTACCCGTTAGATTTTGTCAGGGGCCCTTCCGTGCATGCACGGATGGGTTTGATTAAAACCAGGTGTGGGTGCTGCTGTGGAGGGCTCTGAGGTGCCCGAAAGCGGGGAGGAGATCTGGGGAGAAGTGGACCACCCGGAGCACTCAGGGGACATGGGAGCACCGGGGTGGACGGAGTCACAGGATGGTGGTTGCCCTCAGGAGCCTTGCCCCCCAGTTTGAAGGTAAAGAGAGGCCTGGCTGGCTGCAGCCTTCCTCCTTGAGCCTTGCTGGGAAGGTGGGAACCCCCTTTCACAGCCCCTTCATCCCTCAGGCCTTACCCGTCAGGCCCCGCTCTTACCCGCCCCTCCCAGGCCTTCCTGCTCGGGGCTTCTGTCACGTGCTGCTACCATCTTCCCCCTCCGCTGTGTAAAACTGATAACCCGCTCCAGAGAGCCCTGGGCTCTAAAGGCCCTCGGTCAGGGGGGACCCGGCTTCAGGGGCAGCTTCGCTCCCTCAGGCGTTACAGCTTCGCTCCCTCAGGCGTTAAGGCCTCAGGGAAATGTTTGGGCGGGATCAAGAGAACAATACATGCCCCCAGGCCTTGTTTGGGGGAGATAAAGGAAGAAGTTGGCTAACTTGTCCCCAGCTGTGGCAAGGTGGGATTCTCTCCTCTCCGGAGGGAGGCGTCTCAAGGAGAGTGGCTTCCATATTCGTTTTCGCCAAGAGGCCTGTTGTAAAATACGACTGATTGTACGTGAAACTCCCCAGTGGGAGAGGGAGAGAGGTAAAGATGGTCTGGGCAAAGCAAGGACAGCTGCTCACTCGCTCGGTCCTCTCCCCCCTCCTCCCCCCAAGTGATGCACCTCTGAGCCACACGGCTGAAGGAATTGCACTCCTGCCAAAGGCGGGATGGGAGAGGCCGGCCCCTCCGGGGTGGCAGCCATCCGAGACAGGGCGAGCCCCTCCCCCTCCTGAGACCCACGGTGGCACCCCTGGGGCCAGCCTCCGGGAAGGGTGGGGCACCTGGAGGCTGCCAGTCTTGCTCTCTTTCTGCGCTGGCCTTACGTCTAGGCCAGAGGACATGTGGGGGACTCCAAGCCTAAGGTGGGGCTAGCCCTGTCCCAATTTCCTCTCAATGGGGTTCTCTTGCTCATAGACTGAGGAAGAACCATGACTCACTTCCTGCCTCAGTCTGACTGCACAGGCATTGTTCTCCCAAATGGGGCTACCCCAGGGTGGCCCCTAGGAGTCTCAGCTTCTCATGAGGGAAGTTCCCACCCCAAGCGGGAACAAACCAGACTTAGCTCCCAGCCCGACTTTCGGGACCCCGCATCCTAACCAGAGTTTCCAGTTTCTGCAGCATCTGAAAGGGTGTCCCAGTGGTACCTCGTCGCATTCCATGAGGACCATCTCCACTTTACTGAGGAGCCAGCGGAGGCTCTCAGAATGGAGTAACTTGTCTAAGGTGGTGGGGTGTGAAATAGGGCCACGGGGGTCTGAACCGGGCTTACCAGCTGACTTGCCACCTAGTGACGTTAGGGATATTACTTGACCTCTCTGGGCCTCCGTTTCTTCTGTAAAATGTAGACAGTGCTACATAAAAGGTGCCAAAGGAGAATGTATTGTACCCACCTGGTGGGGTTTGTGGGGAGGGAGAAATAAGTTAACACGTGGAAAACAGCCGAGAATAGCTCCTGGCTCCTGGTGAGCGCTGGGCGGTGTTCGGGTTTTGTCATCAACCCCCCCCCTCCGTTTAAGGACGCCAAGGATAGGACTGTGCACAAGGTAGTCTCACAGGGCGCAGGAAAGGATGGGCAGAGACTGCTCTACGACCTTGGAATAACCGAGCCCCGGGAGCTCTTGGCCACATTTCCCCTCTTTTCTTTCTCAGCTCAAGCAGTGGTGGCCTCAGCCAAGTAGCACAGACGTTTTCTAGGGCAGGGACCCAGGGAGGGAGAGGAGCCCGTTGGTATACAGCAAGTAGCTTGGATCAGGTTCTGCCAAAACCCCAGATCTCTCCAGCTCTGAGGCCTGCTAGGTGGGGGGCCTTGGGCAAATTATTTAACTTTGTGCTCCTCAGTTTCCTTATCTGTAAAATGGGATTAATAATGTCGGCTTGGAAGGATTATGTGAATTAAATAATGTATTTAAGAAGGAGGTAACCTAAAGTGATTGTCCCCGGGCTGGGCCATGGTTGGTTTTTTGTTTTTTTTTTTTTTTAAAGGAAAAGGCGTGGGCTGCTGGTTCAGCTTATCCACCTGTCTATATAGATGCACAGTCGTGACTCCTCTAACTGTAGGCCTTGGGAAGGTGTGCCCCGCTCGCTGAGGTCCGACCTCAGGGGGAGCTGCCCCAGGTCGGTCACCCCGGGACACTTAACTGGGTCATGCCCAAATTCCTGGCTCAGGAATGGGGCAGTCGTGAGGGTTCGGGAAAGAGAGGGCCGGCTCCCACGCAATGCAACCGACACTGAGCTCGGAGTACCTCCTCAAGCCCTTGGCAGCCCGAGCCAAGGGTTCCGATTTCTGGTCTCTGCCGCCGCCTGCCCCGGGAGCAATGGGCGCGCAGAGCCGGGAGCGGGGGCGCGGGCAGCTGGGCCCAGGAGGTGGGGGTGTGGGGACGCGCCCGGTGGCCGCCAGGGCTTTGGGATCTCCGGCCCCACTTTTTACCTGCCCCTACCGGGCGCCGGAGGAAGCGGGCGCCCCAGAAGGCCGCAGGGCCTGGGCTCGGGGCCCGGCGCTCTGGGTCCGCGCGGCTCGGGCTCCGAACGCCGGCCAGGGCGCGGGCGGCATGGGCGGCGTGCGCGGCGGGCCGGCGGCGGCGGTGGCGGGCCGGGAGCGCGGAGGTGGCGCCGCGAGGGGGAGGGGCGCGGCGGCGGAGGAGGAGGAGCCCGGGCCGCCGCAGCCGCTGACAGCGACGGGAGTAAACAAGCAGCGCCGCCGGGGCCCGGCCGCTGCCTCCGCCCGCGCTGGAGCCGGAGCCCAGGCCGAGCCCTGCCCCTGGTCGCGGGCCGGGCCGAGGCCGCCCGCCGCGCCTCCCCGCCTCCGCGCGGTGACGCTGCTGCTGGGCGCGGGGACGGCGCCGAGCCCAGGCCCCCCGCCGCGGGGCTCTCCGCTCGGCCGAGGGGCGCCCGAGCCGCCGCGGCGCTCGCCTGGAAAAGTTACCCGCCCGGGCTCCCTCGGGTAAGCAGGCGGGCGCGGGGCCCGGGGAGGCAGCGCGCCCGGCCCGAGGAGGGCCGGCCGGACTGGGCCGCTGTGCCCCGGGAGCGGGCTCCGCGGCCCCGGCGCCCCGGCGGGGGAGGGTCGCGGCCGGCCTGACCCGGGCCCCCAGGCCCCGGCTGCCCGTCCCGGCGTTCGGAACGGGCTCGGGGGCCGGCCCGAGTGTGGAGCCGTGGGGAGCAGGAAGGGCGCCCTGCAGCCCACCTGAGCGCTCCGGGCCCGGCTCGGTCCCCGGCCCCTATCGGGGCCGGTACTTTTCCGCCTGGGGCCGGGGCGAGCCCTCTGACCTCAGGAAGCGCCTGCGGGGCCCCCGCTGGGGGCGGGATGGGGAGAGAATTCCAGAGGCGCCGGGTGCTCCCGCCTCCCCGCTGGCCGCCGGGGGCCGCCGCCGGCTCGCCCACTCCGCCGCCCCGGGGAGGGGGAGGAACGGCGGGTCGCGGGGCGGAAGGGATTATTCCCCGCCCGGCCTCGCCCCCGCCCGCACACCTGGGCTACGGAGACTCAGGTGCGGGTCCCGCGGGCTCCGGGAGACTGGCTCCGGTAGGCGCTGGGGCTGCCTCCCGCCGAGGCCTGGCCCAGGCCCCTTCTGCCCCCGTGGGGTGGCTGGACTGCGGGGCTGCCGGCTCGCCAGACAGGTCTGACAGCAGTCACTGGTCCGGTCTGTGCCTGCTCTCCGCGTGCCCCGCCGGTGGGGAGGGGAGGTGCAGACCCTCTGCCCTGGAGGGTGTTGGAATCCTATTTTTGACTTGGGAAGTGTGAGGGGAACCCAGGTGATGTGGCCTGGTGAGGGCTGGGCAGCTGCGGGCCAGGTGTGGACACAGCGCAGGAGAGTAGCCAAGCTTGACTGTCTCAACCGGAACAGCCCAAATTTTACTGTTTCCTATGTGGGGCTTTCATGTAAGATTGATTTTTAAAAAGGGGTGGGGGTATGTGGCTTAAAAAAAAAAAAGTTGGAAAATCTCAGATCTAGCAGTTTTTACCACCAAGGAAACTGAGGCCCAGAGAGAGTTAGTAACTTGTTTGAGATCACACAGCAAATTAGTTGAGCAGAGACCGAAAATCGGAATTTCGGGGGCGCCTCTCAGTACCTCTAACAGGACCTGGCATAGTGTCTCTGCTAGAAAGACTGAATCCAGTCCACACCAGACCCTCAGTGCCTGGGAAACAGCAGCCCGACGCGGCGGTGGGGGGGTGTAGGTTCAGTTTAACACTTCAGAGCGGCTCTCTGTGTTAGAGGTTCCCGGGACCTCTGGAGAAATGGCTTTTCCCAGGAACACAGCCAGAAAGAGCAGTCCCAGCTCTCTCCGTGGCCACAGCCTAGAGCCCAGTCCCATGTGAGGGGGCATCACAGGAGGCTAGAAATAAAGCAAGCCTGGTGGTTTGGGGAGGGGAGGTTTGAGCTGAACTGGGACTCTGAGGGTGAGTCAGAGTCTGGGATGGGGGTGGGGAGAAGCCCATTCATTCATTGTTCTCAGCGCCTGCTCTTTGGGGAGGAAGGGGGGTGAGAAATCTTCCCTCCCTCCAGGTTGTTGAGGTAGGGATGTCTGGGGGCTTGGGGGCTGTGCGGGAGCCATATCCACAGCTCCCCGTGGCTGGAGATGCTGGGCAGAGGGAGGCAGGCCCTTTCTCCAGGGACTGTTGGGTTGTGCCAGAAGCCTGCTTTCTTTTGGGGGGCTGCAGGGTAATTAAATAGTTGGTTAATCACCTTTAATGCCGACAGCTGCAGCTCCATTCACAGTGTGCTGGAACCCGGGCTGGGCCTCGATGGGCCTGTCTTGATTTGGGGGCTTCGGCAGGGCTCACAGCACTGTGGGCCCGGGCCGGGTCGGGGGGAGGTTTACTTGCCATCTGGACCCGAGAGGTGGCTATTGCAGTGGCCAGAAGAGGCCTTGTCTTGTTCCTACCTGGTTCTGCCTGAAGGGCCCCACATCCACTATTAAGTGAGAGGCTTGGGGTCTCTTCACAGCCTAGGGCCTATGTTTGGCCACCCAGCCATTGCTAAGACTAGCTTTCTGGAAGTTGGACGCCCAAGGCATCACGGGCTTGTCCTGGAGCCCCGTGGACTCTGCCCCGTAACAGGGTGAGGAGGAGCCGTATTGTGGACGCCTCCCGCCATCAGCTGTCAGGTTATTTTGGTGTAAACTGAAAATACCCTGGGAATTGTGTGTTGAGTCCCTCCCAGCCTGCAGGGTGGGACTGTAGGAGCGGCCCTCCCTCCGTGAGGCTGGTCATGGCCAAGGGGAGCCCCTGGAGGGGTGAGGTGTCCCAGTGGTGAGCCTGCCTGTTCAGCGCCCCACAGCCTGGGGCGAGCTGAGGAGCTTCCTTTTTGCCGCCTGGCAGAGTAACCTCCTTTGGGGCTGGGAGTGGTGGGGGCATCCGGGGCCCTTTGGGCAGGCTTTCTGCTCAATGAGCTTGGCACTGAGACAGGATACCTCCAGCGACCCTACTGGGGCCTCCCCGAGCTGCTCCCCACCCCAGGGGCTTGGGTTCTGGCTAGTCAGGGGCCCTGTGTGGGGACAGTTATGTGGCCCCAGACAGAGAGGTCCCGCTGCCTGTTTGCTGAAGGAGGACAAACAACAGGCCGACTATTGATTGAGCCTCACCTTGGCGCTCCTGGCTCAGCAGCCAGTGTTTGCTCTGGCTGCCTGGGCTCAGATGATGCAAGGCTGGTGGGCGTGGAACACAAGGGGGCCACTGGGGGCCCTGCACCCAGGCCTGGGCAGGGCAGGGGGGCCCCAGTGTTCCCCGGGAAACAGCCTAGAAAGAGTCTGGGCCCTACTTTGATGATGGCCACCTGGGGTCTGCCCTTGAAGGGAGGTGAAGCCAGTGGGATCCCCTGTGCTCAGCCCCCCAAGCCCCATCCCTCCCAGGGTCACCCGTTGTTTCTTCCCATGGGGCTGTGGGTCTTTGCCGGTAACTCCCTGTGGCTGTGTCTGCTTTGCTGAACCAGGAGCCCCTGGCGAGCTGGGTAGACACCACCCATTAAAAAACTTTGAAAAGACATTTTGTCAAATATACCTGGGTAATTTGGAAAACATAGAAGGACACAAAGAAGAAAATAACAGTTATTTGTAATCGTCACCATCTTGAGAGAATCGTTGGTTAACGTTTCAGCATGTGTCCTTCCAGATTTTGTTTTGTGGTTCTATATAAATATACATGTAGAAATAGTTCCTTAAAAACAAAATGGGGTCATGTGTACATACTGCTTTATAACCCATCTCTTTTTTACTTTGATTGTGCTGAACATTTATTCTGTGTTGTTTCTGATTCTGGATGACTCAAGCCTGATACTTCATCCCACTTCCGTATTCTTATGTGGAGAGAGGCTTAGGAGCCGTGTGTGTGTGTGTGTGTGTGTGTGTGTGTGTGTGTGTGTGTGTGTGTGTGTGTGTGTGTGTGTTTGGGGGGTTCCATCTGGCTGGCTGGCTGACCTTGGGGGGGCTGGATTCTTACCCGTCTCCCCAGGAGGCCTTTTCAGGCCTAGATTGAGCCCTGGGGCTTGGAAGGCAGCTTTAGCACATGGCTGGGGAGGGACTGACCATCTCCCCCTCTTCCTCCCTTGTTCCCCTCAGAGCTGGCAGCCCTCGTCCCCTCACAGCCCTGCCCCGCTCGGCCCCATGCCCCCGCCAGTCAGCCCCGGGCCACAGGCAGTGAGCAGGCACGTGGGAGCCGAGGCCCTGTGACCAGGCCAAGGAGACGGGGGCTCCGGGGTCCCGGCCACCTGTGCCCCCCATGGAGCTGAGGCCCTGGTTGCTATGGGTGGTAGCAGCGGCAGGAGCCTTGGTCCTGCTGGCCGCCGACGCCCGCGCCCAGAAGGTCTACACCAACACCTGGGCCGTGCACATTCCCGGAGGCCCTGCTGTGGCTGACCGCCTGGCGCGCAAGCACGGCTTCCTCAACTTGGGCCAGGTAGGTGCGCGGACCAGGGCGGACCACCTCTGGCCTTGGCGCAGGACCTTGCTGGGGGTGGGGCTGGCGAGGGCAGGGGTTCGGGCCCCAGGCCCGGGACTGTGGGCTTACCTTGTCAGGACCGTCTGGGTGGTGGCGCATTCTGGGCAGCCGGGGGTGGGGGCGGGTGGGGTTGGAGCAGGGGCTGCCCTCTGGCTTCCAACATAGGTTGTTTGGGAGACCAGACTGTGCCAGGGAGGGTGGGTCCCTCTCTGTCCCCTGCACCCCCTGGCCGGTCCCAGGCCGGGAGCAGATGCCCCCCCCCCGCGTCGTGAGCCTCCCCTTGCAGCCGGTCGTCCACCCCCATCCGCTGCCTCCCCGGGGACTGACAGATGGAAAGCCCGGCTCAGCCTCCCTGCTCTGTCGCAGATCTTCGGCGACTATTACCACTTCTGGCATCGAGCGGTGACAAAGCGGTCCCTGTCGCCTCACCACCCGCGGCACAGCCGGCTGCAGAGGGAGCCTCAAGTGAGTGCACCCCCAGCCCCTCTGGCTGCCACCCTTCCCTTCCCGCTCTCTGGAGCCTCTTGAGTAACACCCCCCCACCCCGCCACCCACACCCTCCCCTGCTTACCCTCACTCCCTCACAGGTACAGTGGCTGGAGCAGCAGGTGGCCAAGCGAAGGACCAAACGGGATGTGTACCAGGAGCCCACGGACCCCAAATTTCCCCAGCAGTGGTACCTGGTATGCAGCCTCCTCGGGTCGTGGGTCCTCCTCCCCCGCAGCAACCATCTGGCCACTGAGGGCTCCCATGGGAGGCTGAGGCTGACATGGAGGCCTCCTATCATCCTTCTTCGTTCTCCCTGCGAGCATTCTCTCCCTGCCCCTTCCTGCTAAGCCTGGGGGGGCTCCCTTCCTGAGTTCTTGACCCTCCCATGGAGCCCAGACGGGCACTGCGGCTGCAGGGGCGGGTGGAGAAGGAGGTTTCGGGGGTGGTGATGGGATTCTTCAGGGTACCCCTGACCCCACACAGCCGACCACATCTTGTAAGTGCTGGGGTGATGGGGCGGGTTTCTCAGCAGTCTGGCGTCACCCAGCGGGACCTGAACGTGAAGGAGGCCTGGGCTCAGGGCTACACAGGTGACGGCATTGTGGTCTCCATTCTGGACGATGGCATCGAGAAGAACCACCCAGACTTGGCAGGCAATTATGTGAGGAGGTGGGGGAGGGAGGCAGTGATCCCGGCGAGGGGTGTCTTGGGGCGGTCCTGTTCTGTCAGTGTGGTCAGACTGTTCCTGACGATGGCCATGTCCTCTCCAGGATCCTGGGGCCAGCTTCGATGTCAATGACCAGGATCCTGACCCCCAGCCTCGGTACACACAGATGAATGACAACAGGTGAGCTATGGCAGGCCCCCTGGTCCCCGCCTGGTGTCTCCTCCCTTCCGCTGAGAAAGCGGGGTCGAGCCCGGATTAAGACCCGCCCCCCGTAGGCTGACATCTCTGTAGTCGCGCTCCAATTCTGGTCAGGGCAGGGGTGGCCGTGCAGCGGAGAGCATGGGAGGGCACAGAGGTCGCAGCTGGAGGGCTGTGCTGCCCTATCCCGTCCCTCAGACTGCCCCGTCACACTCTGTCCCCTGCTAATGCTGTGCTCTTGTCCCCGGCAGGCATGGCACACGGTGTGCCGGCGAGGTGGCTGCCGTGGCCAACAACGGTGTCTGTGGCGTAGGTGTGGCCTACAATGCCCGCATTGGAGGTGGGTGTGGGTCGTGGCCACCCTGTCCTGGGGAGGGCCCTGCGGGGGATTTTGTCCCATCTGGCCAGTGCCCGTCCTATTCCCACCACGGGGCAGTTCCTTAGGGGCTCCCGGACCATGCAGAGCTGAGCCGCCTGTGCTGCAGGCCAGGGTGAGGGCCTCTTAGCAGGAGCCTCCCTGAATCCCTGCCGCCCGCTCTGAGTCCTTGCAGGGCCGGCCTTGGCCCCCACGTGCCCCAGGGAGCGCAGAGGCTCATTCCAGGCCAGGCTGTGTGGTTGAAGGCAGGGTGTGTTCACTTTCTCCCTTCCGGCTCTTGGCCAGCTCCAGCCTCTGCCTTCCCCTGTGTGTCCTCGGGGTGCAGGGCTGGGTGTGCTTTGGGGGTGCCCCGGCGGCTAGACCCATGCAGCATCCCTCTCCTCACCCCCCTCCGCGGCCAGGGGTGCGCATGCTGGACGGCGAGGTGACGGACGCGGTGGAGGCCCGCTCGCTGGGCCTGAACCCCAACCACATCCACATCTACAGCGCTAGCTGGGGCCCCGAGGACGACGGCAAGACTGTGGATGGGCCTGCCCGCCTCGCCGAGGAGGCCTTCTTCCGGGGGGTTAGCCAGGTGCTGTGGGGGTCCCCGCGCAGCCTCCTCGGGCCAGGCCGGGGGCTGTCTGCTCGCTGTCCTAGCTTGCTTCCCCCGTTCTCCTCTTCCTGTTTGTGTATGCTTGCATTACACCTTAATTTTATACGAGGCTTGTTTATTAAAATGTTAATGCCCTAGACAGATAGCAACAGAGAAAAACAAGGGGAAAATCCCCCATCCTTCCAGCTCCTACAGTCCCGGGTCTGGGCACTTTGGCAGCAGCCCAGGTCCGTGGTTCCAGACAGACAGACAGACAGACAGACTTGCCCAAGCGCCCAACCCAGCAGGGGTCTCATGGGGTGCGGAGTAGGGTGACGTGTGCGGATGAGGGGCCCAGTGCCCGGCAGTGCCCTCCCGCCAGGCCTCCCCCGGGCCCCGTCTGCGAGTGACCCCGGCCCACTCTGTCCACAGGGCCGCGGGGGGCTGGGCTCCATCTTTGTGTGGGCCTCAGGGAACGGGGGCCGGGAGCACGACAGCTGCAACTGTGACGGCTACACCAACAGCATCTACACGCTGTCCATCAGCAGCGCCACGCAGCTCGGCAACGTGCCCTGGTACAGCGAGGCCTGCTCGTCCACGCTGGCCACCACATACAGCAGCGGCAACCAGAACGAGAAGCAGATCGTGAGTCCCGCCCCGGGGGCAGGGGGCTGCCCTGAGAAGTGGAGACTCTACGGATGTGTGTGCTTCGAATGGTCTCCAGCCTGGAGCTCGGCCCCTCGAGCCATGGGAAATGGAGATCTGGGGAGGGCCAGGCATTGGCCTGTTCACGGCAAGTGAGCAAGGCAGCGGCTGGGCCCCAGATGTCCTGGCCCTGGCTCCCCAGCCCTCCGTGGGTGCTCTGGGCCTGTGGGCAGAGCAGGGGGCAGGCTGGTGGCCTCTCTAGTACCTCCACCCGTTCTCCTGGTAGGTGACCACAGACTTGCGGCAGAAGTGTACAGAGTCTCACACGGGCACCTCAGCTTCTGCCCCCTTGGCAGCCGGCATCATCGCTCTCACCCTGGAAGCCAAGTAAGTCCGCAGGGGCAGCGACCTCGTCCCCACCAGCGCCCCCTGCAGGACAGCCCTTGGCCTCCGGCCTCTCTCCAGAGAGACTGAGCCCCACCTCTCCCTGCCCCCTTTGCAGTAAGAACCTCACCTGGCGGGACATGCAGCACCTGGTGGTGCAGACCTCGAAGCCCGCCCACCTCAATGCTAACGACTGGGCCACCAATGGTGTGGGCCGGAAAGGTGAGGACAGGGTGGCCCAGCATGCGGGTGGCCTCCCAGCTGCATCCCAGCTGACCCCGTCTTCTCTGCCCCGCAGTGAGCCACTCGTATGGCTACGGGCTTTTGGATGCAGGTGCTATGGTGACCCTGGCCCAGAACTGGACGACGGTGCCCCCCCAGAGGAAATGCATCATCGACATCCTCACTGAGCCCAAGTGAGGCCCGGCCCTGGGCTGGGAGGGGTGGCTGGGGCCTGAGGCTTGCTGGGGATGTGGCCCCGCCCTCCCGGCCAGGCTGGCACACCGTCCCTGCTGTCTGCACAGGGACATCGGGAAGCGGCTGGAGGTGCGCAAGACGGTGACCGCCTGCCTGGGGGAGCCCAGCCACATCACACGGCTGGAACATGCGCAGGCCCGCCTCACCTTGTCCTACAATCGCCGTGGCGACCTGGCCATCCACCTGGTCAGCCCCATGGGCACCCGCTCCACCCTGCTGGCGGCCAGGTGCCTGCCCTCTCCCCTGCCCGGCTTGCCCTGCCCCTCACACTCGCACACGTCCGTTCGTGCACTCACACCCTCCTGGACTTGTCCCAGAGTCTTAGTGGCCACCACGTTCTTCTTGGTGGAGGTGCTGTTGGCACTTCAGGAGGGACAGTTTGGTCCTAGGGACTGTCCCACATCAAAGGAATCCCTGGCTTCTACTCGTTATGTGCCAGTAGGATGCCTTCCCGTGTCCAAACTTTGCACGTTTCCAGAATCTTCTGGTTGAGAACACCTGGCCTACTGGGAAACAACAGCTATGGGCATTTTCAGCCCAGTGGGGTTGGTGCTGCACTGGGGGAGGGTGTATGGTCCACGTGTTGTGGCCTTGGTGTCCCTGGCTGGGGTCTCCCAGAGGCCTCCAACAGTCATAGGCACTCTTCTCCCCCAGGCCACATGACTACTCTGCAGATGGGTTTAACGACTGGGCCTTCATGACAACCCACTCCTGGGACGAGGACCCCTCTGGCGAGTGGGTCCTGGAGATTGAAAACACCAGCGAAGCCAACAACTATGGTACTGGGGATGTGTGAGGACCGCGGGGGGCACAGAAGGGAGCTGGGGGGCCCTGGGATTCTGGGAGCGGTGCCAGTGCTCCCTAACTCTTGCCTCCTCCCCCACCCTGGAATAGGGACGCTGACCAAGTTCACCCTCGTGCTGTATGGCACGGCCCCCGAGGGACCGCACACGCCTCCCGAGAGCAATGGCTGCAAGACCCTTGCGACCAGCCAGGCCTGCGTGGGTCAGTGGTAGTGGCTGTTTCAGGGTTTCGGGGCCTGAGGTTCGAGGGGGTGGGCACGGAGGGAGCCTGTCTTGCAGCCCAGTGCTAGGAGGAAAGGGGTTTGAAGAGAACTCGGGATGACCGCAGTTCTGGGGCTGGAGGCTGCTCGGGGCCGCCTTGCCTGCTTAGCTGACACCCATGTCCCCTCCCCTGCCGGCAGTGTGCGAGGAAGGCTTCTCCCTGCACCAGAAGACCTGTGTCCAGCACTGCCCACCAGGCTTCACGCCCCAAGTCCTCGATACGCACTACAGCACCGAGAACGACGTGGAGACCATCCGGGCCAGCGTCTGTACCCCCTGCCACAGCTCATGTGCCACCTGCCAGGGGCTGGCCCCCACAGACTGCCTCAGCTGCCCCAGCCATGCCTCGCTGGACCCCGTGGAGCAGACGTGCTCCCGACAGAGCCAGAGCAGCCGCGAGTCGCCCCAGCAGCGGCCGCCGCCCCAGAGGCTGCCTGCAGAGGTGGAGGCGGAGCCCCGGCCGCGGGCAGGGCTGTTGCCCTCACACCTGCCCGAGGTGGTGGCTGGCCTCAGCTGCGCCTTCATCGTGCTGGTCTTTGTCACCGTCTTCCTGGTCCTGCAGCTGCGCTCCGGCTTCAGCTTCCGGGGGGTGAAGGTGTACACCATGGACCGCGGCCTCATCTCCTACAAGGGGCTGCCCCCCGAAGCCTGGCAGGAAGAGTGCCCGTCGGACTCAGAAGAGGACGAGGGCCGGGGCGAGAGGACCGCCTTTATCAAAGACCAGAGCGCCCTTTGACGAGCGCCTACTGCCTGCCCCTTCCAGCCCATCCCCTCCTTGGGCACTTTTTAATTCACCAAAGTATTTTTTTATCTTGGGACTGGGTTTGGACCCCAGCTGGGAGGCAAGGGGCAGAGACTGCTTTCCACCCTACCTTCGGGCCCCCTGGCTGCCTGAGGTGGGGCCCCAGGACCAGCTGGGGAGCAGGGGAGGGCCTCACCCCACCTCTAGCACCCCTTCTGCGTGGAGAAAGGAGTGGAACCGTTAGGACAGCTTTCCAAGGTCCAGGCCCCAGCCGGAATCCCTTGCGGAGTGAAGAGGGTCAGCCCGTCTCTTTTGGGATTCCTGACCGAGCTGTAGCTCTTGTCCCTTCCCTGTTCCTCTAAAGCAATAATGGTCCCCATCCAGGCAGCAGGGAGGCTGGCCTAGGGGGTATTTGAAGGAGGAGGCCACCTCTCCAAGGGCTTTTGTATCCCCAACCCTGTCCCCCGAGTCTGGTGAGCCTCTTGAGGAAGTGGTGATCAAAGGAAGGGACCAAGGCAAGGCAGGTGCTTCCAGGTTGCGCCCGCGCGTGTGTGTGTCCCTCTGCCCACCTCCACCACAGCTGGCTGCCCGCCAAGTGTGGCTGGCCCAACCGAGCCCCGTGCTGGTGTCCTGACCACCCTACCTTCTTGGGCCCCCTCCCCTCCTGCCAGGGCCCAAGTCCCTGTTTTCTGAGCCCGGGGCTGCCTGGGCTGTTGGCACTCACAGTCCCGGAGCCCCTGGGTGGGTGGTGGGGAGGGACGGTGGCCCGGCCGGCCTCTCCCACCTCCCACCCGATGCTGCTTTCCCCTGTGGGGATCTCAGGGGCTGTTTGAGGATATATTTTCACTTTGTGATTATTTCACTTTAGATGCTGATTTTTTTTTTTTTTTTGTATTTTTAATGGGGGTAGCAGCTGGACCACCCACCTCCCCACACCCACTGTCCACTCTGCTGTTCCCCCGGCTACCCTGGCCCTGAGGTGTGGGGGGCTGCAGCATGTTGCTGAGGAGTGAGGAGGAGTTGAGCCCCAAGTCCCGAAGAGGCAGGCGGGCAAGCCAGGTGGGCCCTAGGAAAGGGGATTGTGGTGGGAGGGGCAGGCTGTCATCTGTGTCTCAGATGGGGCTCATCGTGCCAAGGGCTCATGGGTCACTGGTTCTCCAAGTGCCAGGGGTGGGCAGGCAGTGGCACTGAGCCCCCTCCAACACTGTGCCCTTGTGGAGAAAGCACTGACCTGTTCTGCCCCCTTAAGTCCCCCTCTTCTGACGTGCCTTTCGCACCCCTCCCATTAGGACAATCAGTCCCCTCCCATCCGGGAGCCCTCTTTTCTTTCTTTCTCCCCTAGCCCTTCCTGGCACCCAGCCACCTGCCCAGGGGTGTCTCCTCCTCTCCCATCCCCCCACCCTTGTGGCCAGCCTGGCTGATTTTGTAAGATACTGGGTTGGTGCCCAGTGATTTTTTTTTTTCTTGTAATTTAAACAGGCCCAGCATTGTTGGTTCTATTTAATGGACACGAGATAATGTTAGAGGTTTTAAAGTGATTAAACGTGCAGACTATGCAAACGAGGCCTGGTCTCCAGCGTGGTGATGCCGCCCGCTTTTCCTAGGACCCTGGGACTGCATCTGGGATGGGGGCGGGGATTAGGGCCAGATGATGACCTGCTTGCCTCCAGGTGGACCCAAGGCTGTCTCCCACGGAGTTCTAGGGCCTCCTTGGGGGAGCGGTGGGCTGTGGAAGGAGGCAGCTGCTGGGACGAAGCCCCACGGTATGGGACATGGGAGCCCCAAGAGGAGGACAAGCAGAGGGCTTCCACTCCCACAGGCCTGCTCTCCAGCAGGGCGGTCCCCCTTGCTCAGGATCTCCCTTGGCTGTAGGGCTGAGGTCTGCGGTGGGGCCTGACTAAAACCAAGATGGATGGTTTTTTGCTGGCCAGTGTCCCGTCAGGAAACTCCATACCTGTCGACTACCCCCCGCCCCCAGCCCCTCTGCCCTAGCCCCTCCGCAGGGACGAGGTTCCCTTGGGACAGAAAGACCCTGCCTCCGGTAGGGGTGGGTGGCGGCTGGCTCCCTAGGACCTGTGCTGGAGAAGGAGGCCTCTCCTCGGGGATATTTACTTGGAAATTTTATTCACATGTTGGCTGGCGCCTGAGCGCTCCTTGGGGAATCCGATGGGGTGGGGAGGCCCGGAGCAGGCTTCCCCCTTCCCCTTCTGGGCCGCCCTGGCCGGGCGCCAGGCCCCCACCGCGCAGCGGCCGCTTCCCCGCGCTCCCGGGCGCTGCCCAGGCCCTGGGGGCGCCGGCAGGCGGCTCTCCGCGCGGCCATTCTTCCCCGGCCCCCTCCTCCCTTCCGTTTCCGCGGCCGCGCGGTGCGCTGGGCAGGGGGGCCGACAGGCGTTGGGGGCGCCGGCCCTCCCGCCCGCCCCTTCCCCTCGCCGGGCCCGCCCCGGCCGGCCAGCCGAAACCGCGGCAGGAGGAAGCCGAATCAGGAACTGGCCAGGGTCGCCCGGGCCGCAGTCGGGCAGGAGTCGTCCCGGAGGTGTCCTCGGCAGCCCCGGAGCAGCTGCCCGCGCGGGTAACTCCTGCCGCGAGGCCCCGAGGCGCACGGGGGACGGGGGGCAGCGGGGGCCGGGGGTGCGGAGTGGGGACACCCCCCGGGCGGGGCGCGCGTGGTACGACAGGGGCCCGGCTCAAGCTGTGTCTGCCCGAAGCCCGGCGGAGGGTCCGGGGCGCGCCGAGCCCCTGAGAAGGGTGCGGGGTAGGAGGGCCTGGGGAGGGAGGGGTCCCCTGGCGCCATGCCTTGGCCGGAGACTCGGGAAGCAAGGAGGGCCGGGCGTCCCAGGCCAAGTTGCCGTTTTGGATCTATGGCTGCATTTCGGAAGGAGAGGACCCCACCTCCTGACCAGCGGCAGCTCCTTTTTGCCGGGCTGCCACCCCCCTCTCTGGCCGGCCCCTCCATCCTCAGCTGCCGCCTTACCCAGCTGTGAACCCTCCTCTCTCTGCCCCCAGGACGGCACCATGGGCTTCTCTTCAGAGCTGTGCAGCGCCCAGGGCCATGGGGCCCTACAGCAGATGCAGGAGGCCGAGCTTCGGCTGCTGGAGGGCATGAGGAAGTGGATGGCCCAGCGGGTCAAGAGCGACAGGGAGTATGCGGGGCTGCTGCACCACATGTCCCTGCAGGACAGTGGGGGCCGGGGCATGAGCCCCAACAGCCCCATCAGCCAGGTGGGGATTCTGGGGGACCGTAGGCCTCCTCGTCCCCTTCCTGCCTTCGACTGAGGAATTTCTGTGGTGCGGGAAGCGGGGATGGTGGGGGGAGAAGGGACAGTTCTGCCTGCCTGCCCCCTTCCCTTCCCAGAGCCCGCTGGGGAGGGTTGGAGGGTTGGCAGGCCCGAGCCAGGGAGCCATTGGCCCCCACTCCCTGTCTCGCCTGTCCCATGTCTACAGTCCTGGGCAGAGATCACCAGCCAGACAGAGGGCCTGAGCCGCTTGCTGAGGCAGCACGCGGAGGATCTGAACTCAGGGCCCCTGAGCAAGCTGGGCTTGCTGATCCGGGAGCGGCAGCAGCTGCGCAAGACCTACAGCGAGCAGTGGCAGCAGTTGCAGCAGGACCTCACCAAGGTGGGCCGGGGGCCCTGGGCTCCCCCTGGCCGTGGCTGCCCAGAGCCGAGAGTAAATGGGCTGGTTTTGCACAAGAGCCCCTGGATTCACGGGGGAAGTGCAAGTCCCTGACCGCAGGCCTGCCCTAGCTTCCGTCCCTCCTCCCCGCTCCTGGGCTGGTCTGTAGCAAGACCCCTCTGCATTTTCTGTCCCCCGAGTGCGTGCCCGAGCCAAGTGCTGGGTGTAAAGGTGAGTGATCCAGCCACTGCCTGCAGGGCACGCAGATCTGTAACCCCCACCCCTCACTGCCCTGCGCCAGCCGGCTCTGAGGCCCGAGAGAGCAGCTGGGGTTGGTCTGTCTGCTGTTGGTCTAGGCGGGCTCCTCACAAGGCGTCAGAGATACCACAAGCAGCAGTGGGGCCCCCACTGTGGGGACACGGAGGTGCGAAGTCAGCCCACCGGCATTTGAACCGGCCCTGCTGCTTGGTCTAGAGGTTGAGCGATTGGAGCGGGTTGGAGGCTGCTGAGCCTGCCCGATTCGGAGTGCTGGTCAGCACCCCTGCGCCACACCCCTTCCACCTGTGCCAAACCCAGCCTTCCCACGGACCCACAGCGGCCCCTGGTGGCCACTGTCCACCCACCGGCAGGCTCCCCAGAAGTGCATCTAATTCGGGGGTCAGCCTGCTTTTATGGGGTACTTTTCCTGGAACCCAGCCATGCCCATTTGTTCATTTTCCCGTTACCTGGGGCTGTTACAGACCTATAGCAACAGAGCTGATTCCGACAGAGACTGAGGAAGTGTTTACCATCTGGCCCTTTAAGAGATTCGTCTCGTCTTTCCTTTAAGTTGTTGTACAGACCGGGAAACTAAGATTTAGAGGAAAGGGAGGGAACTTACCCAAAGGATCCCAGTGCATAAACAGGGGACTGGGATCAGAACTTCGCTCTTGGCCATCCATTGTTCCTGCCACCAGGAACAGAATTTGCAGGAGTTGATGCAAAGTGAAAATGCGGGGCCTCTTGTCAAAAAATTATGAAGAGTTTCAAGATGGCACCAACAGAGCGTTAAACCAAGCCCTGGCCACACGTGCCTCCAGGTACCACTCTAGGTCAAGGAGGGCCAGGTGGAGCCTGCCCAGCGCCCCTCTCTGCCTGTCCCAGGCTCCTGCCCTCACGCCAGCTCCTCTGCTCTCACTTCAGCAGCAGTGTTGGGCCCCAGAGGCCTGCAGGCCCTTCCCGGAGGACAGACAAGGTTGCGTGGCCCGCCAGGACTGCGGGACCCTTGCAGGGCTTCACCTCAGGCTGAACTCTCCTGGGCCCGGGGACCTGTTAGCCCATGCTGGCCCCTCGTCTCTCCCCAGGCCCACAGCCAGGACATCGAGAAGCTGAAGAGCCAGTACCGAGTCCTGGCACGGGACAGCGCCCAGGCCAGACGCAAGTACCAGGAGGCCAGCAAAGGTGTGTGGCTTCCCTTCCTGGGAGAGAGGGAATCCCAAGCCAGCCCTGACCCCCCCATGGGGGCCTGTCCTTCTGTGCCGTCCCCCACGACCCCTCCCTGCCCCCCGCAGACAAGGACCGAGACAAGGCCAAAGACAAGTATGTGCGCAGCCTGTGGAAGCTGTTTGCTCATCACAACCGCTACGTGCTGGGTGTTCGGGCTGCGCAGCTGCACCACCAGCACCACCACCGGCTCCTGCTCCCCGGCCTGCTACAGTCACTGCAGGACCTGCACCAGGAGATGGCCTGCATCCTGTAAGCCGCAGCCCCAGCCGCCCCTGCCCTGCCCTAAGCCCCACCGCCAGCCCCAGAGGCCAAGTCTGCCCTCGGGAGCAGGTGCTGGGCTGAGATGTGGAGTCCGCCGGCTGGTGTCTGGGTCGTGCTTTTCCAGGGTCCCTCTTGCAAGGTGTTCTTGTATGAACGGAGCACTATTCTAGGCTCTGGGGTACAGCAGGGAACAACACAGACAAGAGCATCTGTCCTCTAGGGTCATTCACGGTACCGGAGAGAGAAAAGAGTAATGACAAGGGGCAGCATGTGTGGGATGGCAGTAAGTGGTATAGAGAAAGGCAGGGGAGGGGAGGCGGGCAGGGAGGAGGGAGAGCTTTCCATAGAGTGCTCTGGGAAAGCCTCAGAGATACCCAGGTGAATGGGGGTGGACGGGATGTTTGGAGAAAGACCGTTCCAGAAAGAGGGAAACGCAGGTGCGCAGGCTCTGGGGTGGGAGAGTGCCTGAAATCCCGGGAGCGGCAGGGCAGCCAGTGCAGGCCAGGCAGAGGGAGGGGAGGGCCAGAGCAGGCTGCAAGGTCGGACAGGTCCAGGTTTGGGGCACTGCCGGGTGATGGAGGGGCCAGCAGGCCTTTGGGGGACTTGGGTGCTGCTGTGTGGGGGAGAGAATTCACGGGGCCAGGCCGGGGGCTGTTGCAGGGGTGCGGATTGCTGGGCCAGCGCCATCTCCGTAGGGGTACTCCCAAGGTGGAGCCGGGCCGGTTCTTCACGAACCAGAAGTGAGGTGTGAGATGGTGTCTGGGGAAGCTGGAGTTTCCGCTGACTTATGTGGACAGGAAGGAGAGAAAAGGAGACAGGAGTTTGCCTTTCAACTCCAGGGGTTATGGTGTCTCAGGGACATCTGGCAGGACGTTCGTGTAGGTGCGTGGCTGTGTGAGGCTGCAGCTCCGGGAGGGCCTGGGACTGGACATGTGGGTGCAGGGCCAGCAGCACGGCAGAGCCCAGAGCCCCCCAGCGTGGGGCTGGCGGCCCGGGACAGGTGCACCTGTACTTGCATTTACCGAGCAGTCCGCGCATACCACATGCTCTGCACCCCAGCTCTTATTGGGTCCTTATCACAAGGCCCAGCGTCCCCATGACGCACATGGGGAAGCGGAGATAAGGGAGACATTGAGTAACTTGCCTGTGGTCATTTATTTGGCTGGTAAATGAGAGGGAGGGGGAGGCTCAAGCACTGGCCCCTCCAAAGCCAGCGTCAGGGGCCCCACGCTGCCCAGCCTGGCCTGGCCCGAGGCCCCACTGACCGGGGCTCCTGTCTGGGGGCAGGAAGGAGATCCTGCAGGAGTACCTGGAGATTAGCAGCCTGGTGCAGGACGAGGTGGCAGCCATTCACCTGGAGATGGCTGCAGCGGTCGCCCGCATCCAGCCCGAGGCCGAGTACCAAGGCTTCCTGCGACAGTATGGGTAAGCCCCTCCTTGCTCCTGCCGGGCACCAGGGCTTCTAGCCCGTTTGCTGACGGGGCACTGTCGCCCCAAAGGTCCACACCTGACATCCCGCCCTGTGTCACCTTCGATGAGTCACTGCTGGAGGAGGGCGAGCCGCTGGCCGCGGGGGAGCTGCAGCTGAACGAGCTGACCGTGGAGAGCGTGCGGCACACGTGCGTGGGGCCGGGACTGGGCTGGGGGGAGGGGCAGGGGCAGCGGACGCCACCTCTGCGGAGCTGCGGCCCACCAGCCTCGCTTGGCTCCGCGGCGGTGCATCTGAGGGGCCCGGCTCACACGGCCCTTCCTTCGGGCACAGGCTGACCTCAGTGACAGATGAACTGGCCGCGGCCACGGAGACGGTGCTCAGCCGGCAGGAGGCGGTCACCGAGCTGCAGCGTGACCTCTGGAATGAGGAGCAGAACACCCATCCCCGGGAGCGGTGAGCGCTTCGCCCACCCACGGCTCGCCCACAGCAGCTTCCTGGCCTGCCCGCCCCCTCCGCCGCCCGCTGGGCCGACCCAGGGCTGAGCCCCTCTCCCCTCCCCGCCCCGTCGCCCCCCATCCCCCGCAGGGTGCAGCTGCTGGCCAAGAAGCAGGTGTTGCAGGAGGCGCTGCAGGGGCTGCAGGTGGCTCTGTGCAGCCAGGCTAAGCTGCAGGCCCAGCAGGAGCTGCTGCAGGCCACGCTGGAGCAGCTGGGCCCCGGGGAGCCCCCGCCCGTGCTGCTCCTGCAGGACGACCGCCACTCCACGTCGTCCTCGGTGAGCTGCCTGCCACCACCTACCCTGCCGGCCTCGCCCGCCCGTCCCGGGACGCGCTCCTCACGTTTGCCCTCCCCCTCCCCAAGCCTGGCCACCCGCTGACGTCTGTCCCTGGCCTCAGGAGCAGGAGCGAGAAGGGGGAAGGACACCCACCCTGGAGATCCTTAAGAGCCACATCTCGGGAATCTTCCGCCCCAAGTTCTCGGTGAGTGGAGCCCAGCCTGGGCCTGCAGCTCTGCCCTTCTCCAAGAGGTGGGCCAGGCCAGGGGTCTCCGACATGTACCGCTAGGCAATGTGTGCTGCAGCCTTGGTACCCCCGGCTGTCCCTGCTCCGGGAGTAGTTGGGCAGCGGGGGCCTGGAGGAGAAGGCAGAAGCCTGGTTTGAGATCAGCCGGCCTGGGCTCCCCCTCCCAGCTCTGCCTAGAGCGAGCCTGACTCCATCTGTCGTTGGCTCCCAGGGCTCTAATGGCACGTGGGTGGTTTGTGAGGACGAGGGACATATGTGAGTGAGAGAGAGACCCCAGCTGACCCTTGTCTGTCCTGGTGGCCTCCCCTGGCAAACTGGTGGAATGACCTTTCCTCGCCGCCCCCAATCCCCGCCAGCTCCCTCCACCCCTACAGCTCGTGCCAGAGGTGCAGAAGCCGCTGCACGAGCAGCTGTGGTACCACGGGGCCATCCCACGGACAGAGGTGGCTGAGCTACTGACACACTCCGGGGACTTCCTGGTGCGAGAGAGTCAGGGCAAGCAGGAGTACGTGCTGTCTGTGCTGTGGGACGGCCAGCCCCGGCACTTCATCATCCAGTCCACTGACGTGAGTGGGGCTGCCCTCTGGCGTTCCCTGCCTCGCCCCCCGCCCGCCTCCGCAGGGGAATGGCCTTGGGACGGCAGGAACTGGCTGCTGCGTCCGCTGCTTCCTTGGCAGAGCTGAAAGGGGCCGCGGAGAGCACCCCGTCTGTGCTGCAAGCTCAGGTTTTCTGCATGGGTGCCCCCCCAAAGGAGGGCTCCAGGCTTGCAGTGCAGGTGCTCCCCCCCCCCCAAGAGGAGGCCGTTGACCCTGGGTTCCCCTGCCCCGCAGAACCTATACCGACTGGAAGGAGACGGCTTTCCCAGCATCCCCTTGCTCATCGACCACCTGCTGCGCTCCCAGCAGCCCCTCACCAAGAAGAGCGGTATCGTCCTGAACAGGGCTGTGCCCAAGGTGAGCCTGTGCCCGGCCCTGCCATGCCACCAGGCCACACAGCGTCAGAGCAGGAAGGGTTTCCCAGGTTCCTGTCTATATGGGGGTGCAACGTGATTTCACCCTCCTCGGGGCCAGCTTCCCTCTAGGTTTGGAATCTCAAGGCCGTGCCCATTCCATGGGACACACGCATACACACAGAGCTGAGTCTCCCTCATTGAGGGCAACTGCCTGGTCCCCAAAGTCTTCTAAGTGTGATCCTGAGACTGTCCAACCCGCATTTTTCAGACCAATAAACCGAAGTGCTAAGAAATGAAAAACAGCATTGGTGGGGGACGTTTGGTCCCTTGCAGGGCCCAGCACCCATCCCCTCACCGACTTCCGACCCCCCTTCCCCTCCCTCCCCAGGACAAGTGGGTGCTAAACCACGAGGACCTGGTGTTGGGGGAGCAGATTGGGCGGGTGAGTTGCGTGCCCTTATTTTCCGTCCACCACTTCCGTCAGCATCCCCATGCCTCCTCGCCCCACCCAGGCCCTTTCTCCTCAGGGGCAATACCCATGAGCCATAAAATATCTCCTAAGGAAAGAGTTACTTCCTTAAGAATCAGAATGGGTTTTCAATCCAAGGGAAAGATCTAGGGGTTTTCTGTGTCACTTCTCCCTGTGAATGTGGCACGTCTGAGGTAACCTTTTCTCCCTATCCCGTGCACACCCCCTTGGCTCCCCCCACCCAGGGGGTAGACGCCTGTGGAGCACGGCTGAGCAGTCTGGGTTTGGGGACAGTGAAGGGTGGGTGGGGACAAGATGAGGGCCAGCCCCTGGGAGTGAGGAAGAGGACCCTGGTCTGGGGACAACTGGTAGGAGCCTGGCGCCCTTTCAGGGGAACTTCGGTGAAGTGTTCAGTGGACGCCTGAGGGCCGACAATACTCTGGTGGCCGTGAAGTCTTGTCGGGAGACGCTCCCACCTGACCTCAAGGCCAAGTTTCTGCAGGAAGCAAGGTGTGTGATAAAGCAACAACCCCACAGTTCCACATACAGGGTGTTCCTCTGTGCTTGGCATGAGGTGACATGCTCGGCTTAATCTTCATGCCCCTCACCCCGTACTGCACAGGTGGTACCCCCGCCTAGTGCCAAGGGGTAGAGGCCCAGTGGCCCACCTGAGGGAAGGTGTCTGGGTCTGCTGGCCTCACAGGCCATGCTCTCTTCATCTGCTGCCTTCTCCCGTCTTCCCTCGGTCTCCCTGGGGCTCCTGGGGTTCCCCGAGCCAGGGTGCTAAGTGGTGCTGCCCCCCAGGATTCTGAAGCAGTACAACCACCCCAACATCGTGCGTCTCATTGGCGTCTGCACCCAGAAGCAGCCCATCTACATTGTCATGGAGCTCGTGCAGGGTGAGCCGAGGAAGCTGGCCTACGGCTTTCAGGGGGAAGCAGCCGCCCATGGCTCACCTGGTCTCCTGCTGCCCACCCCCAGGGGGCGACTTCCTGACCTTCCTGCGGACGGAGGGCTCCCGCCTGCGGATGAAGACCTTGCTGCAGATGGTGGGGGACGCGGCCGCAGGCATGGAGTACCTGGAGAGCAAGTGCTGCATCCACCGGTGAGAGCTGAGAGGGCCCCCCCACCGCGGCCTGGACACCATCTCTCCCCTCCCCCCCCCCAGGGCAGGCATGGACTCCAGGCCTGGCGGCTGCCTGTCCCCCGTACACCAGGGGCTGGGGCTGGTGAGCAGCTCTGTCCAAGGCCGTGCCTGGAGCGCGGGGTTGGGCAGGGGCCGTGGCTGCATGGACACTGTCCCCCTTCCCGCCCCCACCCAGGGACCTGGCGGCTCGGAACTGCCTGGTGACAGAGAAGAACGTCCTGAAGATCAGTGACTTCGGGATGTCCCGGGAGGAGGCCGATGGGATCTATGCAGCCTCTGGGGGCCTCAGACAAGTCCCGGTGAAGTGGACGGCTCCGGAGGCTCTTAACTACGGTAGCGGGGCCTTTCCCCGGGCGCCCCACGGCTGAGCCCTCACTGCGGCTGCGCGCGGGGCCGCTCACGCCCGCCCTCCCCGCAGGACGCTACTCCTCCGAGAGCGACGTGTGGAGCTTCGGGATCCTGCTCTGGGAGGCCTTCAGCCTGGGGGCCCCCCCGTACCCCAACCTCAGCAACCAGCAGACGCGGGAGTTTGTGGAAAAGGGTAAGGCGTCCCCGCACGGTGGCCACTTTGGACCCACGCGGTTCTCCCGAGGCTCGGGCGGGGCTCCCCAGGGTCCCCGACCACCCTGAGGGCAGAGCGAGGGTCATCCCGGGGCCGCCACCAGAGGCCCAGCGCTGTCGCGCTAACCCGTCGCCACAAGGGCGGGAGGGCTTCCCGCGTCCCTCCTACTACGAACAATCAGGCCAGCAGAGCCGGCTGCGTGCTGTGGGACCGGGGTCAGAGCCTCTGCGCCCTCGGGGCCCTTGAGGAGCGGCGCCCACGGGGGCGCAAGCAGCTCCCCGTGCTCCGGGAGCACCCCGGGGGCTGCGGGTCCCCCGCCCACTCCTCACGGCTGCCGGGCCCCCGTGCCTGTCCCCACAGGGGGCCGCCTGCCCTGCCCCGAGCTGTGCCCCGACGCCGTGTTCCGGCTCATGGAGCAGTGCTGGGCCTACGAGCCCGCGCAGCGGCCCGGCTTCGGCGCCATCTCCCAGGAGCTGCAGAGCATCCGGAAGCGGCACCGGTGAGGCCGGCCCGGCTCCCGCCCGCGGCCTCTGCCCGCCAGCTCGTGCCTCCCGCCCTGCGGCTCCCGCGGCCGGTCGCCTCCTCCCCGGCCCGGCCCCGGGCCCTCCCCACTCCGTGCTGCGGGCAGCCACGCAGCTCCGGTGGGTCGGCCCGTCCCGGTGGAGATAATAAAACCACTTGTGTCCACTGAGTGCTCTTGGCATGTGCGCTCCTCCGGAGGGCAGGCCTGAGGAGGAGGAGGCGGTCCCGTGCTGTGGCCGTGGGGAAGGGGGGGACCGGCAGTGTCTGCGGGTCACAGCTGACCTGGTCCGTAGCCCATGGATGCGAGACACGGGGGAGAGGGAGACCATCTACAGGCTTCTGGCAGTGGCCGTGTCCTTCCTGAAGGAGGGTCGCGGGCAGTGGGGCAGAACTGCGGGAACAGTGGGGAGTTTGGAGACTTCGCTTCTGAGGGGCCTGTGGGGATGAAGGTGTGACACAGAAGTCTAGAAGCCCTGGATGGGTCTGGTGGCTCAGTGGGTTAAGCGTCTCCCTTGGGCTCGGGTCATAATCCCTGGGATCCCGGGATGGAGCCCCACATTGGTCTCTCTGCTCAGCAGGGAGCCTGCTTCTCCCTTTGCCCCTCCCCCTCTGTGCTCTCTCTCTGACAAATAAATTTTAAAAAATAAAATAAAATAAAGAAGTCTAGAAGCCCAAATGGAGGCAAAGCCTGGCCACTGATGTTGGAAAGTCACTAGCTGACAAATGTCGGAGTAGCTGACATGATGATGTGTGTGACAGTCATAAGAGACTCAGGGGAGAGGCGAGGGGAGTCAGGGAAAGCGAGTCTCCCTTAAAGGGGGCTGGGGTGACTGAAGAAAGAGAACATGCTTCCCAGGGAGCTCATCCATCAAGACAAGTCTACTGAGCAACGGGGTTGCAGGGCAGGGAGCTCTCACCTCCTCCTCTAGGTCCATAAAGACCCCCGAAATCTATAAAATCATCAGAAACTTTCCCAGAGAAGGGCACAAAGAACAAACTGAAAAACAGAAACCGGGAAGGATCTCTTGCTCCCAAGAACAAGGCAACAAGAACTTTGAGGTAAAATGGCCTTCCCTTGAGAAAGCTGAGGAAGTAGTTCACATCTATTTTTGACAGAGATAAAAAAAAAAAACTGTAACTTGTGTAAACAAGAGGAAATCAAGTTAGAGTGTGATTAAGAAAAAATACTAAGAAGTCTTTATCATTAGAAGTGATAAAAAGCAGAACCAAGGAACTTCTGTTTTCTGGGTAGGATGTGGTAGGTGGGTCTCCACAGACCACTACTCCCATTGCAACAGCTAGGAGGAAATGACATAGAAATCATTTTTATTTTACTTTTCTAATTTTAAAAAACATTTTAAATATTTAAATATTT
>NW_019154113.1:17827905-17890314 GCF_002288905.1 Enhydra lutris kenyoni | reverse complement strand
ATTTAAATATTTTTATTTAAATATTTAAAATATTTTAAAGTATTTTTAAAATATTTTATTTATTTATTTATTTATTTATTTATTTATTAGAGAGTGATCACAAGTAGGCAGAGAGGCAGGCGGGCAGGGGGGAGCAGGCTCCCTGCTTAGCAGAGATCCCGATGTAGGGCTTGATCCCAGGACCCCGAGATCATGACCTGAGCCGAAGGCAGAGGCTTAACCCACTGAGCCACCCAGGTGCCCCTATTTATTTATTTTTTGAGAAAAAGAGAGAGAGTGCACAAACAGAGGGAGAGGGAGAAGCAGACTCCCTGCCGAGTAGGGAGCCTGATGTGGGGCTCGATCCCAGGACCCTGGAATCATGACCTAAGCCAAAGGCAGACACTTAATGGACTGAGCCACCCAGGTGGCCTGAAAATTATCATTTTTTAAAAAGAATGAGGAGCGGTGGAAGGAATAAGGACCAGATGAACAAAATTTCCAGGGGGAAAGATACCTTCCAAGGTGAACTGATGATAGATGATTATTTTCTTCTCCCAGACATTTGTTGATTTGGGGCATCTCCAGTGAGCAGCATTGCCCCGAGCAGGGAACCTCTAATGGGAAAAAGAGAAACGAACAGTTTGTGGTTCTTGCAAGGACTGTGTCGTGGGTTGGGCACTAGAGGAGCCTGGAAAGCCAAGCCAGTTTTCCCCATGGAACATTTGCTGAGTTCTGGAGCACTGCGGCCAGCTGAGTACTGGCTGGGCTAGAAAGGCAAGTCCCACAGTCTTGCAGTGTTTAAAGACGTGGGGGCTAAAATAATGACTGCCCCACCTCAAAATACTGGCCAGATTTTGAACCTGGGTGGTTTGGGAGGCTAAAGAGCTAACCTCAGAATTTCAGAAGAAAATTTGAAGGACTAGAGCAATACGGGCTGGCCAGGCTTTCAACCCCAAATCCAAGAGGCTCACTCTTAAGGGACAGGAACAATCCAGAAAAAGATTCAATTTTACCAGAACTGTAGCTCTGCCCCAACATCTCTCAGTGCCTGATTACATTGAGGTGACTGGTTCCCTTGGGATGGAGGGTAAGGGAGAGGAATAACATAGTCTGAAGTCCTACCCTTTTTTTTTTCCTTTTTGAAGATTATTATATGTTTTTTTATTTTAATTCCAATGTAGTTAACATAGTATTAAATTAGCTTCAGGTATACAATATAGTGATTTAACAATTGTATATATTACTCAGTGCTCATCAATATACCCTTCTTTTATACCCCACATGCAACCTACAATCAGAAATTATAAAACATGCACAAAAGGGGATAGAAAATGGGGCCTATGAACAGGAGAAAAAAGAAACAATAGAAGCAGACCCACCGATGATCCAGACATTGGAGCTGGCAGACAAGGACTTAAAAATAACTATCGTTAATAGTTATTAACTATTTGTGAACTTGAAGATGGATTAATAGGAGGTATCTAATCTGAGGTATAGGGAGAAAAAAAAAAAAGAATAGAGAAAGCAGGGACAGCTGGGTGGCTCAGTTGGTTAAGCATCTGACTCTTGGTTTCAGCCCTGGGGGTGATCTCAGGGTCCCAGGATGGAGCCCTGTGTTGAGCTCTGTGCTCAGCAGGGAGTCTGCTTGAGGATTCTTTCTCCCTCTGCGTCTGCCCCTCCTGTGCCCCACTTTCTCTCTATCAAATAAATTGGGGAAAAAAAAAAAAAAAACAGAAATGGGAGCCTAAGGAACACACGAGATTCCAGTATATGAGTGATGGAAATTCCAGAAGGAGAGCGAGGTTAGGACCAAAATAAACCAGAAATGACCCAAATGTCTCTCTAGCAATAAGGAAGAACAGACTACGGGTGCACATACCAACACTGACAAATCTCAATGACACGTTGACGAAAAAAGCCAGACGTGAAAATGCCTTCTAGGGGCACCTGGGTGGCTCAGTGGGTTAAGCCTCTGCCTTCAGCTCAGGTCATGATCCCAGGGTCCTGGGATCTAGCCCCGCATCAGGCTCTCTGCTCAGCAGGGAGCCTGCTTCCCCTCTCTCTCTGCCTGCCTCTGCCTACTTGTGATCTCTGTCTGTCAAATAAATAAATAAAATCTTAAAACAAAACAAAACAAAAACAAACAAACAAAAAAAAACTTACCACATTTAAAAAAAAAAGAAAAGAAAATGTGCCTTCTATGGTTCCATTTCATGAAATTCAAGAACAGGCGAAACAAAGCTATCGAGATGTCAGACTCGTGGTTGGGGCTGAGGGTTACCCATAGGAAGAGGTGTGAGTGCAGGGTCACAGCCCCACCCAGTATCCTTACAACTCTCCGAAGGCTGTGTAGGCAAGGCTTGAGGTGACTCACTTGAGCCTTGACAGAATGCACAACAATTCCTCCTGCAGCAAGGAGGCCCCAGGCAGCCGGGTGGGGAGCCTCCCCATCTGTGGGAGACCACCACGAGCCCATGCCTCACCCTGTCCCTCTAGTTCCGGTTGAGTGCAGGGCTCTCACCTGCACCCCCACCCCCACCTCCTCGTAGAGAGCAGCCTGAGGCCATGCCCCTGCTTGGCTATAGTTTACAGTTGGCTCCTTCGTCGCAGTGACCTCCCACCATACCTCCTGTCCCGGTCCCTCCAGTTCGATGTCCTCCTGTGGGACTAGGGGTGTGAGAAGTTGGCACCATGCTGGTCTTCCTTTTGCCATCTGTGAGTAAAAAGCCATCTGGATGCCCTGGGGCTTGTCTCCTTCCCAGCTGAGTCTATGACATGAGGCAGTCTATGGGCCTAGTGACGGCAACAGTGACTCTTGTGGCCCCGTTAGCCCCAACACAGCACTTCCTGTAGGACTAATAAGGCCAGTCTCTCTGGAGAAGAGATAGGGCTGTACGGAATGTCAGGTCAAGTAGGAGAGAGAAATCTTCCTCCCTCAGTGTCCACTTCGTGCTGACGTGTTTGGTGATGTCAGAGACAGGCAGTCTTTGGCCATCATTCCTGATCCCAAATAGTTCCATTAGCGTGTTTTGTTTTTTTTTTTAAGATTTTACTTTTAAGTAATCTCTACCCCTAACGTGGGGCTCGAATCCCAACCCCCAGATCAAGAGTCACACGCTCTACTGACCGAGGCCACCAGGAGCCCCATACATTGGTGTTTAGGGTTAGAAGTCAAAGACGGAGTTTCTCACCGAGCTGAAGAAAGCACACAGCAGTACTGCTCACCCTCTTACTGTGACTGCGACGGAACGCTACCTGGTGATCAGGGGCAGTCCGCCACTCCGAAATGCAATGGGGTCCACTCTTACAGTGAGTGAGACAGGAGCGAAATGAGAGATTGGAACAAAAGTCCGGTGAAACCATAGAAGCAAGACTCATCTGACTAGCAAACGAGGGTGCTTTGCCCCACAGGCTGACGAGGAATAGAGGTCCTCCGGGTGCTTCACAATGACCCCATGCTCCATGCCCACCCTGGCTACGACCGTGCCGGCCAATGTCACGGATGTGGCAGAGGAAGGTATAAAGATAAGTTAGGGCTTGTGCAGTGGGTCTTCACAGTTATATTGAAATGGCGGCCTATCCAAGATGAACTCCTGTCATCTGACGGGCATCCTCAGATCATGCTGGGAGAGGCTACCCCTTCCGTTCAGTGCTCGGGAACCTGCATTCATAACGGAGACCATGCGTGTCCAGATAACAAAAAGTCATCCGAAGTTAGCTCGAACGTTTGCTTACCAACACCAGGCTGCAGGAGAAATGGAGTCTTCTCTTGCTCTCTGAGGATGTCTCCGGGAAACTATTCAGCTACCACATGATAATTTTTCCAGAATGGAAGCCTTGGCAAAGGCCAAGATAATGCACCCCAGGCCAAGGCTGGGGGAGAAACCAGGCCATCTGGACCTGGCTATTGTGCCAGGGGTTCCCGAAAGAGGAAAGTGATAATCTTACTGTGACAAAAAAAAAAAAAAAAAAAAAAAAAAAATTCTCTCTGGTTATCACGTCCTGGGACGGCCAATGGGACTTAATCATGTGGGCCATGACTGCGCCAGCTTTGCCATGTCCTCTGAACAGACAGGAGAGACACCAAAAAAGCCCTGACCTTCCCGCTGAAATTTGTGCTGTTCGGACTACGGTTGGACCCAACACTTTCTGCGCTGTCCTAGACCCCTTCATAGACAAATTGGGGCTGTTTGGAGGCCAAGGTCCTTTTATCCCCAGGGGAGACCAGAGGCTTTATGTAGTGGTCGAGGTGAATTAGAAAACTGAGAACGATGAAAATTCCCAAACCCTCTCAGGCCTCCCGTGGGCCACTGTGATACGGGGCATCCCCACAGGCATGGATGAGAGCTCACCCTTACTAGATTTGGACAAATTGAACACTGGATTGCTGTAGTTCTGGAGTGGGCCCTTTTGAGCCAACACACACCCAAGTGGTTGTAACTAATACTATTGAATGTATTGTGGGAGCAGAAGTTTTGAGTATGTGTGTTAACGTCTCTTGATTGTAAGGGATGTTCCCAAAGGGGAAATGTCACGATTAGGATTGTGGTCATTAGGATAGGGACAAGTGGTCACCCTGAAGCAGAGCAGGACAGGGGGATGAGGAGGAGAGCTACTGTCTTGACGAAGGAGCTAGTAGATTTAAGGGAGCTCAAGGACCTGATATCTCCTTATAATAGTCCTGAGTGGCCACTAACAAAGACCAGTTGCCTGTGGTGCCTCACAGATTATTACAAGTCCCAGAGCTCATGGCACAGACTGAAGAAGACATCTGGGTGTGGTGGGAGACATTGCTTGCTAATGCCTTTTTTAGCATTCCATTACATCCAAAGGATGAAAATCATCTTGCCTTCATTGCCTTGGGTTGCAGTACACCTTTCCAGTGATGCCACAGGACTAGCTGAATTCTGTGATTTGCCACCAGTCCTAACTCCTGTAGGAAGAGCATTATGACAACAGATTACGGGAACACGTGTCCCTGTTCACAACCCACAGAAAGCATGGTGGTTATCTCACGTGTCCACTTGGCTGAGCCACATTATGGGGGGAAAGCAAATCTCCCCCCATATTGTGGGTAGACCTTATCTAATCAGCGGAAACCCTGCAGAGAACAAGAGACTGACCTCTCCTGTCAAGAGGGAAGTCTGCAGCAGATGGCTTTTGGACTTGAACGGCTCTTCCCTGGGTCTCCCACCTCCCAGCTTTCAGACTTGAAGTGTAGCCTTAACTCGTCTCTGGGTCTCCAGCCTGCTGGTCTACCCTCCAGACTTTTGACTTGCCAGCTTCCATTGTTGCAGGAGCTTATTCCTTTAAACACACATGCATCCATACATCCTACTGGTTCTTCTCTGGAGACTCTTGACTAAAACAGGCTACCCACGAAAAAAGGACACTTTGACCATGAACATCAGTGGAAACAACAAGCTGGTTAGACCTGTACCAGGTAAGAACTATAGCCACCTGGATCGATGATCACACAGGACATGGCTGGGTGTCTGTAACCCAGGGCTTGGCTGATACCCCTGGACTATCGGCCAGTGCGTGTGGCCTAAGATGCCAACACTACAAGCTACACAGGGGAGTGACAGAAGTCTGGGGCACTGAACCTGGCTGGTCGTGACAAAGAGACTAGATGGGTCTCCTGCTTTCTGCTCAGTGGTACTCCTGGGCCATGACTGCTATCGGCAGCTTTTTCCAGATATGGACAGCAATTCCCGTCTGCACGGTAGATGTGGGGCGTGCCATTCAAAGACTCCTAAATGCGTGGGGTTGCACATATGCGTTTTCCAAACATCCAATCAGACAGTGGTGCTTTCATGCCCAAGAGCACTCAGCCGTGGTAACTACCCACGGCGTTCCCTGGACATTTCATGCCCTGTATCACCGACAGGTAGCAGGTGCCAACGAAAGATGGAATGCGCCCTTAAAGGAAAAACTAAAAAAAGGTAAGTAGATGACCGACCCTCAGCTCCCGAGCGCACCCTTGAGATGAAGCAGTGTGATTTCTGAACATGGCAATTCCAGGAAAGGGCGGTTCTCATCCAGATAGTGTTTAACTATAAGGTTGAGAGGAAGAAAAGGGGCCTTGACTCACTGTAACCCCATATTTAGTTCCCTTTACTCTTTCTTCTCCCCTCTCATCCCTACCTCCAGGAAACCAGGCTCCTGGGCCCTACAGCAGCAAAAAAGAGCCAGGGGTGGGAGAGCCTAACCTAGTGCTTCTCCTGCTGCCCTGGTTATGCCTGAGGACATTAGGCCTCTACTGGCCTGCCAGATACAAACCAGTCTAAAGTCTGTAGTACAAGTGGTGATGGACAATCCTTTTGCTCTGGGCTTTGCGCTGGCCAGTCAAGGCAGCATATTCACGGCTCCCCACAACTCTTGCAGCACTCGAGTTAATGAATAAGGAAAAATGGAGTGATCTTTCTCTCGACTTACAAACAGGGTGGCTCTAAGGTTGATCCCAGTGGCATCTGGGACATCATGGTTTGGCTCTAAGGAGGGAGCCTGGCTGTGGGCTGTCCTCCACATGGGCCCGATCACTCCACCCGGAGGCACAGTTGTGGTCACCGTCATCTGATGTTAAGACAAATAGAAAGAATTTGGTCCAAGCTCCCATCAGCACGACTAGCTCTCTGATGGAGTGGCTATGCTCCTGCAAAGAATTCTTGGCTGGATACGTGAAAGGTTGGGGCAGCAGGAAGTAGAGCGGCAGGGAGCACAGAGCCCTGATGCCCTTGCCCAGCGCCCGAGAGGCCACAAAGGTGAGGCTTGACCACAGAAGCACCCAAGTCTTGGCAGAACGTTTTCTTTTCTTTTTTTTTTTTTTTTAAGATTTTATTTATTTATTTGACAGAGAGAGAGAGATCACAAGTAGGCAGAGAGGCAGGCAGAGGGAGAGGGGGAAGCAGGCTCCCCACTGAGCAGAGAGCCTGATGCGGGGCTCGATCCCAGGACCCTGAGATCATGACCTGGGCCGAAGGCAGAGGCTTAACCCACTGAGCGCCCAGACACCCGGCAGAATGCTTTCTGATTCCGCCTGGAGCCAGAGGACAGAAGCAGCCTGACAGTGTGGGGACACTGCCACCAGGCCCTCTCTCATCCCTCCTCCTAGCTCATCTGTGGGGCTTTCCACGAGGCCCCTCCCTCCATGTCAAGGGCAGCTGCAGGCCGTGAAAACGGCTCGATTGTTGCTGAGTTGGCTTCCTAGCCATGGAGAGACCTACGTCCTCACAGCCGATCACCCCGTCCCCCAGTTCACTCTTGTCCTCTAACTTGGGAAAGCTGACACCACGCTGGTCTTGCGTTTGCTGTCTGTGTGAGTAGAAAGCTATGTGGATCCTTGGGGGGGGGTGTCCTTACTGGCTGAGGCTAAGGAAATGCGGCAGGCTCACCTAGCAGCTTCCGCAGTGACCCTCGTGGTCTGTTAGCCACCATGCTGTGCTTAGGGACTGCTTGACCTCTTGACAGAGAGGATCATTTTGGGGGTGATGGGAATGTTCTGTTTTGATTGGAGTGGTGATTATCCTTGTGCATATATTTATCAAAACTGATTAAGCTGTATACACTTAAGACTTGTGCCATCATGGGGCGCCTTGGTGGCTCAGTGGGTTAAAGCCTCTGCCTTCGGCTTGGGTCATGATCTCAGGGTCCTGGGATCCAGCCCTGCATTGGGCTCTCTGTTCTGCGGGGAGCCTGCTTCCCCCTCTCTCTCTGTCTGCCTACTTGTGATCTCTCTCTGTTAAGTAAATAAATAAATTCTTAATAAAAAAAAGAGAGAGACTTGTGCCATCAACTGTGAATTAAAAGTCAAATTTTTAAAAAACAAACAAAAAAAAAAAAAAAAAAAAAAAAAAAAAAAAAAAAAAAAAAAAACCCACCAGGGAACAAATAAGAGGTTTTGAAAATTATGATTGCCAAAATGAAAAATCCAGTAGAAGGCTGGAAGATAAATTTCCCTGAACACAGGGCAAAACACAGAGGCCTAGGGAACCATGAACCTAGCCTAGGTCTAACACCCTAGTATCGGGCCTTTCGGTTTGTAAATAAACCTAGAAGAATGTTTGTGGTGATAAGAGATGGGAGTTAAAACAATGAGATGACAGTTTAAGTAACAATTTTTTAAAAGCTGTGTAAGCAATATTCAACAGTTTGTCACTGATCGCACAATCCTTTGGGGGAGCAACGGATCTCCAAGTAGGCTCATACAGGTCTCTATCTTTAAGGCCCAGGTAATCTCACTGCTGTGAATCTGTCCGAACGTAACACTATAAGAAGAAAAATGAATTCAGGAAGATATTCACTGCGTATGTTTATGACGCTGCAAAATTATGAACCACCCAGAGGCCCAGGGAAAGAAGAACCACCAGGAAGACGGTGTCTTACTGACGGGGTGGCAAGCACGGAAAGGGATCGTGATCAACGCACGTGTGGGGAGGAGCAGCACCCCTTGGCCTGAGAAGCGTAGCCGCATCCAGTTAAGGCGGCCCGGCGCAGAACAGGGCGCGCTCGGAAAATGGGCTTCACCGCTCGGCGGCTGAAATGGAGGAACGTTTCCCCTGCTGCTTGGCAATGCGCGGACGATAGTAAGCTCCCGAAAATAAAGTTGAGCGCCCCTCGCGCAGGTTCCGCAGCGCGCCCAGGCCCGGCCCGGGCTGAGGCTGCGCACTGCGGCCCCGCTGCCGGTCCCGGGGCGGCGGCGGGGAGCGCGCGGGAGGTGCCGGGCAGGCTGGCGGGGGCGGGGCGGGGCGTGGCCGGCGCGGCACGGCTGTCTCCGCCCCCCGCGCTGGTCGGCGGGCTGCCGCGGGAGGTGGGAGGGCGGGCGCGGGGCAGGCGCAGCGGAGCGCGCGGGCGGCCCTGGCCCCGCAGGAGCACGGCTGCGGCGCGCGGAGCCGGCAGCGACGGCTGGGCTAACGCCCGCCTTCGTCTGCGTCGCTGCCTCCGCGCGGGCCGCCGCCCCCGGGGATGTGAGGGGCGCAGCTCGGCCGGCGGGGCCTGGAGCGGCGCGGAGGCCGGCCGCGGACGGTAACGCGCCGGGCGGATCCGGGGGAGGGCTCCGGCTGCGCCCCGCGCCGCGACCGGGGTGGGCTGCAGAAGAGCGAGCGGCGCTTCGGGTCGGAGGCGGCCCGCGCTCCCGCGCCCTGCCGTTGTCGATGCGGTCCCCGGGGCCGGGAGAGTCGGCGAGGGCCGCGGCCGGGAGGGGGCTGGGCCGGCCGGCAGGCGGGCCATCGAAGACCCGGCGGCAGGTGCCTACCCACCCTGTGACCCAACTCTCTCTCCCCGCAGCTCCACCCACTTTGGCCTAGACCCAACCTCCAAGGGCTAAAAATATTGCCCGGAGGCTTCTGAGCGGAATCAGATCGTGCTAAGTAGGGCACGACGCGCAGAGGCGACAGAGCTCCTCGGCCCCAGGGCGGGAGCCAGTCTCCGGAGCGGCGGTTCCGCCCACGCTCGGCCCAGCAGCTAGCGGCCTCCCTCCGCCCCAGCAGGCAAGTGGGGGCCCGCGGGCGGTGGCAGCGGGCACTGGTCCCCCGAAGTTGCCCCACAGCGGAGCAGTGTGCTCAGCTTCTCTCTAGCTGGGGGACCTTGGGCACCAATCACTGCTGGCTTCCCAGGGGGTCCCCCAAGTGCTCTAGAACCAAAAGCTGAAAATTACCCGCTCTAGGAATCCCAACCAGCCCGGAGAAGAAGCAGGGCCCGTTTGGTGTTAGAAACTCGAGCCGCTCTTGCAGCTTTGTGAACTCATTCTGATTTTCTTAATGAGAGACGTGCTGTGCCAGGCGCTTTCCGGTGTGCATCCGTCTGATCCAAGAGGGCAGAAGAAAGGCTTTCCTGTCCGTGCCTTTAAAGCAAACTAAATCTGTTTATTCCTCTGAAACTAGAAGCACATGGTGGAGGAGACTGGACACCTACCTCCTTTGGCTGTGTCTTTCTTGTAGGGAAGTTAATTATGACCCCGAGGTTGTGGGGTGAACTCTGGAGTCAGACCTGGGAAGTCTGTTATCCTGTTGTGTTACCCTGGGAAGGAGCAGCCTCGGCATCCTAGGGGCAGAGCTGCCATAGGACTGGACAGGACGAGCTCCTGGAGCTTTCTGGGTCTCAACGGAGAGAGGAGGCTCCACAGCCAATGTTGGGATTTGATCCTTAGAAACCTGCTTTTCTCTGGAGTCAGGCAAATAGATGCGCCTAGACAGTGGCACTCAGAAACTCTTTGGGGCATTTGGTGGAAAGACCAACGAAGGGATTTTGCCTGCTGGAGCCACAAATGGTGTCCCTCCTGCCAGGTGTGTGTGGAGGCCAGTATGAAGCTGAAAAAGCAGGTGACAGTATGCGGGGCTGCGATCTTCTGCGTGGCTGTCTTCTCGCTCTACCTGATGCTGGACCGAGTGCAGCATGACCCCACCCGCCACCAGAATGGTGGGAACTTCCCCCGCGTGAGTCAGACCTGGCTGCTAATCTCTTCACATACGCAGGTCATCTCAGCTCAGGTGGAGAGTCAGTGTCAGCCCAGGACAGGAACGTTTCTTCCCAATAGGCAGATTTTCTAGAAACGCAAAGATAAAAAACAAGGATAGCAAAAAGAGAGAAGGAAGGAGAAACGTGTCCCGCCGTTCTGTCCTCCTGAATTCTTGGCAGACATTGCTAATGGATTCCAGCATTCTTTCCCACTAAGCCCGGATGCAGTCCTTGTCAGCACCATGCCCCAGACAGGCTGCACCTGGAGAATAGGCACTCGAGATGAAATCTTCGCCTTCCATGAGCCGGGGTGGGGGGTGGGGGCGGTGAGGGTACTCCCAAGCCACGTGGACTGTAGTCCTCTGTAGAGATTTGCAGATCTCCCCTCGTCTGACCAGAGCCATCCAGGCCTGTAGGCCCCTGGCTCTGCCTGCACTTGGGGAGAACGATCCCAGTCAGGCCTCGGGTGGTGGGCCCCACGGAGATCCTCCCTGTGGCGCCAGAAGCCGTGGGTGATTGCTTTCTGGTCTTTTGGCAGAGCCAAATTTCTGTGCTGCAGAACCGCATTGAGCAGCTGGAGCAGCTGTTGGAGGAGAACCATGAGATCATCAGCCACATCAAGGACTCGGTGCTGGAGCTGACAGCCAACGCGGAGGGCCCGCCCGCCCTGCTGCCCTACTACACGGCCAACGGCTCCTGGGTGGTGCCACCAGAGCCCCGGCCCAGCTTCTTCTCCATCTCCCCTCAAGACTGCCAGTTTGCTCTGGGGGGCCGGGGCCAGAAGCCGGAGCTGCAGGTAGGGGCCTGCGCCGGCGGGGAGCGCTGGTGGTTGTGGCTGGGCGCTGAGCTGCTCTCTGGCCTGGCAGATGCTGACCATATCAGAGGAGCTGCCCTTTGACAACGTGGATGGCGGCGTGTGGAAGCAAGGCTTTGACATCTCCTACGGGCCCCACGACTGGGACGCTGAAGACCTGCAGGTGTTCGTGGTGCCTCACTCCCACAATGACCCGGGTGAGGCCCTGGCGGAGCCCTGGGAGCTGGGCTGTGTGGGCGGCGGCGGGGGGTGGGGTGTCTCCGATGGCAGGGGTGAGGGAGGGGCCCACGAAGAGGCTGGCGTCCTAAGGGGACCCTGTGTTGGCTCCCCAGGCTGGATCAAGACCTTTGACAAGTACTACACGGAGCAAACCCAGCACATTCTCAACAGCATGGTGGGCAAGCTGCAGGAGGACCCCCGGCGGCGCTTCCTCTGGGCCGAAGTCTCCTTCTTCGCCAAGTGGTGGGACAACATCAATGCCCAGAAGAAAGCGGCAGTTCGCAGGCCAGTGCCCACCGGGGAGGCACGGGAGGGCTGCCATCTGGGCCCCGGGATGGCTGCCAGAGCAGCTGGAGGCCAAGTGGTGGGCGCCAGTGTGGCAGGGAGAGGCAGAGGGAAGCAGGGCAGGGAGGAGCGAGGGCAGAGGGGCCGAGGCAGAGAAGACAAGAACTGGTGTTAGGAGAAATCAGTCACATGAAGCTGTATGCCCAGCGAGGAAGGACCCCAGGGCCTGGCCCCAGGAAGCACAGATGGAGGTCCAAAGGGAGGCTGGGCCGGGACAGCACGGAGGTTGTATGGCGGGGAGAGGAGGGCGCTCCTTTGTTCTGTGGGTCCTGGGCTTGGGCCCGGCTGGGTGAGGCGAGTGGGCTCGGTGAGGCCAGCACGCACCGGTCCTGGCACTTGTGGTCAGCGGGACTGGGCGGAGCATCCCTGCCCCACGCTCAGTGTGAGTCCCTCACTCCAGGCTGGTGGGAAACGGGCAGCTGGAGATTGTGACAGGAGGCTGGGTGATGCCGGACGAGGCCAACTCCCATTACTTTGCACTCATTGACCAGCTCATTGAGGGCCACCAGTGGCTGGAGAGAAACCTCGGTGAGTCTGGGCTCAGGAATGGGGTCTGTCCCCATAGCTGCGCCCAGGAGGCAGCAGGGGCCTGTGGGGCACAGGGCTTGGCGGGGATTGGGGGGTGTTCCCTTTCCAGGCTGATTCCACCAGCTTGGGCCTGGCGTGATGACAAGAAGGGAGCTGGGTCCCCAGGACCAGGGAGCCCACCTGTGGCTCCTGTGTCCTCTCAGGTGCAACCCCGCGGTCTGGCTGGGCAGTGGACCCCTTCGGCCACAGCTCCACCATTCCCTACCTGCTGCGCCGTGCCAACCTGACCAGTATGCTGATCCAGAGGGTGCACTATGCCATCAAGAAGCACTTTGCTGCCACCCACAGTCTGGAGTTCATGTGGAGGCAGACCTGGGGTAAGACCAGGTAGGGTGGAGGGTGTCACGGTTCTCCCTGGAGAAGGACAGGGGGATGAGAAATAAGGCTCCGGAGCAGACCAGCGAGCGCTAGTGCCGGTGGCCAGAGTGCTCTCCTCCTTCGGGGGAGGTCAGGGTCACGTTCACTCCTGGCCTCTGCAGGGCCTGCTGTCTATCCCGCGGGTCTGAGCTGCCCGGCCCCGTGGGCTCCGTGCCCAGCTCCGGGGGTAGCCTGCTTCGGGCTGACGGCCCGCTCTGTCTTCTCCAGACTCGGACGCCAACACGGACATCTTCTGCCATATGATGCCCTTCTACAGCTATGACGTGCCCCATACCTGCGGCCCGGACCCCAAGATCTGCTGCCAGTTCGATTTCAAGAGGTTGCCAGGTGGACGCATCAATTGCCCCTGGAAGGTGCCGCCCCGGGCTGTCACAGAGGCCAACGTGGCTGAGAGGTACTCGCTTCCCGCCGCGCTGGGCCATTTCACACAGAGGAGCCAGGAGACCTGGCCTCAGGCCGGGCTCTGCTTCACGGGGGGTGAGGGCGTTTGTACCTCTGTAGAATGGGGGGTGGGCGCAGGGGGTGAGTTCAGGTCCCCAGCCACTAAGGTGGCAGCTCCTTTACTGAACCTCCCTGGAAAACTGGAATTATCCAGAATGGTTTTATTTTCCCAAATGATATTTCCCAGCCAGTGCCGGTTGATTGACTCAGAAGGGAACAATTCTCAAAATAAGTGAATTTCCTTGCACCCTGTGGCTTAATATGCCTTTATTTAGCACGGGCATCCTGCCTTGGCCTGAAATTGGCCAGGAGCCCCCATTTAGATACACAATCAGTCCGCCCAAGAGCCCCCAGCCTCAGAGAAAGCCCACCTATGCCCCCAAGGGTTATTAGGGACCCCTAAAGATGTTTTTGTTGCTGAAGTCAGCCCACACCCCGGAAGAGGGCAAACTAAGAGTGATCTAAAACAGTGGGTTGGCCGGAACCAAATGGCTTTGGGAATATAACAAGTTGAACTGGTTTTCGTGTTGCAGTAACTCAGATTTCCATGAGGTCCGAGAGGCGAAATGTGTGACCAAAAGGGAAAGAAAATGGTCTTTTGTTTCTGAAACTCAAAAATCCGAATGCTGATTCTAAGCAAGATTCTAGGGCTGTTAAGGCGTGGTGTGTCCTAGAGCAGCAGTTGTGACCTGTGATGCCAGCCCAGGTCTGTGGAGGGCAAGTCATGAGAGTAACTTCGTCTTCTCCTTTGAAAGGCTTACTAGGCTCAGGAATTAGGGGGAGAGGGTGTTTGAGGGGTACTCCCTTGAGCGTAGAGTAGTATAATAGTACCCACTGGGTCAGCACAGTTAAGTAGATTAGTGGCTGGGTGAACCACGGTACCCACAATGTGCCAATTACTAGATTGGTCTGAAAAGAGACAGGGACTTTAACAAGAGGCTGCAAGGCTCTGATTTTCTATTGATTTTACCAGTTACTTGACTGAAAACAAAAATGACAAATGTGTATTTGTCGTTTCCGCTGTATGTGCAAGGCGCCGTTCTAAGTGTTCAGTATATACGAATTCGTGTAGTTTTTTTTTTTTTTAAGATTTTATTTATTTATTTGACAGAGAGAGAGATCACAAGTAGGCAGAAAGGCAGGCAGAGAGAAATGGGGAAGCAGGCTCCCCACCGAGCAGAGAGCCTGATGCAGGGCTTGATCCCAGGACCCTGAGATCATGACCTGAGCTGAAGGCAGAGGCTTAACCTACTGAGCCACCCAGGCGCCCCCATTTAGTTTGTTTTAATTCTCAAAACATCATGATGGTAGGTACTGATGTTCTTCTCATTTTATAAAAACTGAGGCCCAGAGAAGTTAAGTAACTTGCCCAGGATCACTCAGCCTAGTCCGTGTGGAGCTGGCCTAGTCTGCTCTGGTTCTAGGCTCTTTGGTGGTGTGCTGTGCCACTAACTGGTAGGCAAAGTGAAGCCAGGTGTCAGGGTCAGGATCCCACAAGATCACCACAGGTTGTGTGTGATGTGGGTCGAATCCAACCTGATGAGATTTATTAGATGTAAACGTAAGGTTCCCCTCTTAGCCTCAGAAAACAGCATAGAAAAGTTCAGGATGAGAAGAGAGGACCTTGCTGAACCTCGGGCACGGGAAATGTGCATGCTGGCTGACATCAGCTCCGTGGGGTGACCGTGGGGCTGCCAGAGACGCTCCTGCTGATGCCCCCGCACGCCGGCCGGCCGAGGGGGCGGTCAGGGGGCTCACCTGGACTCCCGCCTCCAGTGCTGGGCCCCTTGCACTGAGGGACACGGGCACAGTGTGCTGGAGAACCGCTGGGGATGGAGGGACCTGGGAGACAGAGGAGCTGGGCTTGTGGAGTGGGAATGGAAGGCACAGAGGAGTGTGGTTTGCATCTGGAGGACAATGGTGGGGGGGTGCTGCGTTATGTGTGGTGTCTAAGGGCCACCGTGTTATCCAGGACCTGCAGCCGGAAACCACAGCCCAGCCTGGGAAGACGTCCCTGGTTGTCAGAACTATCCAGAGAACATGGGGCTCCTGGGCACAGGTCTCCCAGTCTGGGTGGTGCCCACTGCGGGCCCCATGACTCCTTGATGGATGTGTTCAGGGGCCCTCTGGGGCTGGCTCAGCCCCGTTCCTCTTAAGCCCAGACTCCACTGGGGCCCGTGCCCTTCCCCACTGCAGGGCCGCGCTGCTCCTGGACCAGTACCGGAAAAAGTCCCGGCTGTTCCGAAGCAACGTCCTCCTGGTGCCGCTGGGGGATGACTTCCGATACGACAAGCCCCAAGAGTGGGATGCCCAGTTCTTCAACTACCAGCGGCTCTTTGACTTCCTCAACAGCAAGCCTGACCTCCATGTGCAGGTGGGAGGGGCGCCGAGCTGGGGGGCAGGGTTGGGGGTCCCTCCCCAGTGCTGCAGACTGGCCTGGCCTGGGAGGTTACCAGCTCCGGGGGGGGGGCGGTTTGTGCCTGACTCTTGGGCAAGAGTCTCCCTTTTCTGTCAGAGTTCCTCTGCGGGCCTCCCAGTGTCTGTGTGCGGTCCCGCAGGGCAGGACGTGCCACAGCTGCCTGCGCATAGGCAGAATCTCTGCCCCCAGTGCCCGGCTGCAGCCCTGGGGGCCACAGCTTCTAGAAGCTCTGGAACTGATGGGAGCGGGTTTTGGGGTCTCCGCAGGCCCAGTTTGGCACCCTCTCTGACTATTTTGACGCTCTGTACAAGAAGACTGGGGTGGAGCCGGGGGCCCGGCCTCCAGGCTTCCCCGTGCTGAGCGGGGATTTCTTCTCCTACGCGGACCGGGAAGACCATTACTGGACTGGCTACTATACTTCTCGGCCCTTCTACAAGAGCTTGGACCGGGTCCTGGAAGCCCACCTGCGGTGAGGCTCACTCCTGCTTCTAGGCCAGAGGGAGGAGAATGACCCTTCAGGGTTTCAGGAGGAGCCGGACTGGCTCAGAATGCACTAGAAGGGCTTGGAGACGAAGGCGGGCGGAGACGTGGTGGAAGGAAGGGGACGGGGCTTGCTGAGCACGGCGGACCTGGGGGTCGTGCAGGCAGGAGTGTGACCCCTCTGTCTGGCAGGGGTGCGGAGATACTGTACAGTCTGGCTACCGCTCACGCCCGCCGCTCTGGACTGGCCAGCCAGTACCCGCTCTCGGACTTCGCCCTTTTGACGGAAGCTCGGCGCACTCTGGGCCTCTTCCAGCACCACGACGCCATCACCGGCACCGCCAAGGAGGCAGTTGTGGCAGACTATGGCATCAGGTGGGGGCCCCTGCCTCCTCCCCGCCGGATCCATGTCCTTGCCCACTGTCCTAAAGAAAGGCCGTGCTGGGCAGTCAGTGGGCAGGCCTGCCGAGGGCTCTTCCTGCTGGGGAGGTGGGCAGTCTGTCTGTGGCCGTGTTCTCCATGGCTCCCCTCCTGCCTCCTGTGTCCCCAGGCTCCTGCGCTCCCTTGTGAGCCTGAAGCAGGTCATCATCAATGCGGCTCACTATCTGGTGCTGGGGGACAGGGAGACCTACCGCTTCGAGCCTGAGGCGCCCTTCCTCCAGATGGTGAGCCCCACTTCTCTGTCGGCTCGGGGCGTTCTCTGGAGTGTGCAGTCCCATCCAAGAGGGCATCACTCTTCCTGTCCTGCCTGCCCTGGAGGGAAAGATTGGTGCCCAGCGAGGCTGGTGGTCCACAGCCAGGACAGGCAGGGGCTGGGGAGGAGACAAGACCCTGAGCCGGGCCAAGCCCCGTGACGGTTCTTCCCTTCCAACCCATCTAATCCCCAGGATGACACCCGCTTAAATCACGACGCCCTGCCAGAGCGCACAGTGATCCAGCTGGATTCCTCCCCCAGGTGAGCCAGACCCGGCCAGGCGCAGAGGTAAAGGCCCCTGGCTCCCAGCACCGTCTCCCCCACACCTGCCCAGGCACTGTGGGACGCGGCCTGGCCACAGCTCTGCTCCTGCTGCCCAGAGCCACTGGCCTCGAGGTGAGCGAGCCTGCCTGTCCCCACAGGTATGTGGTGCTGTTCAACCCCCTGGATCAGGAGCGGTTCAGTGTGGTGTCCCTGCTGGTCAGCTCGCCCCGAGTGCGTGTTCTTTCAGAGGACGGTCAGCCACTGGCTGTGCAGATCAGCGCACACTGGAGCTCTGCCACCAACACGGTCGCCGATGTCTACCAGGTGAGTGAGGGCCCAGGACGTGGGCTCCAGCCCTCCGTGCTGACCCGGGGCCCCTCCCCGGGGCCTCATTCCACCTGGGACACAGGCCTCCCACCCTCCTGCTTCCTGTCTAGGTTGGGGGCAGGGGACCCAGAGGACAGTCACTCCTGGGACTTGAGTCAGTGCTCCAAAGGAAGGGGAAGTTTGGTGGGGTAGGAAAGCAAAAATGGGGACTAGGTTGCCTTGTCGTGAGCTTCCTGTTTCATAGTTTCTCAGTTACCATATGAGACTCCTGAAAGTCTGACTAGAGGCAAGTGATGTCCCCTCGACATTCAGAGGCGGCGGTGGGGGAACAGAGGACCCCCCCAGGTGTGGGCATTTGCTCAGCCTTTCTCAATGAAGAAATAAATGCCCTGGGACTAGACTCCCAGGCCTGCACCCAGAATGGATGCCCACGCAGTGGGCTGTACTTCCTCACCCCTGCCTTCCTCACTGCTCCCTTCACCCCTCCCTCGCTGGCAGGTGTCTGTGCCCATCCGCCTGCCGGCCCTGGGCCTCGGCGTGCTGCAGCTGCAGCTGGGCCTGGACGGGCCCCGCACCCTGCCGGCCTCCGTGCGCATCTACCTGCACGGCCGGCAGCTGTCGGTCAGCAGGCAGGACGCGTTTCCCCTGCGCATCATCGACTCTGGCGCCAGTGACTTTGCCCTCAGCAACCGCTACATGCAGGTCTGGTTCTCAGGCCTCACCGGGCTCCTCAAGGTAAAGAGCCAGGGCCCAGGGCTGAGGAGGGCCTGCCTGGCGGGGGTGGGGGTGCTGAGCTGCCGCATGACTGTCGGGGGCCGCGGAGTGGGCCTTCTCGGCTCCTGAGCGGCAGGAGGGGGCGGCATGGGGAAGCTGGGCTGGCTCCGAGGGGAAGTTCATCCATGCCCTCCCAGGGGGCAGGCCTGACATGCTGGTGTGGGGCCAGGGGTCAGGGCTGTGTTCTTTGGCAGAGCGTCCGAAGGGTGGACGAGGAGCAGGAGCAGCGGGTGAACATGGAGTTCCTCATCTATGGCACCCGTGCGTCCAAGGACAAGAGTGGAGCCTACCTCTTCTTGCCTGATGGGGAGGCCCAGGTAACCCTAAGACTGCTCACAAATCCGGGGGTCCAAGGAGCCCAGTGAACCGAGGCAGCGGGTGGGATGTGGCCACAGGCCTCCTTCCAGGGTCGTCCCTGCCTGCCGGGGGCCCGGCCTCGGCTGCCTCTGGGAGCGGGGTGCGCCAAGGAGCGGCTGGGGCCTTGGGCCAGCTCAGCCGGGGCTCTCAGGCCGGAGTCTGCTGGGAACAAGTACTTCTGGCAGCGCTGGGCCAGTACCTCCACGCTCTGCCCTCTGTGCTGTAGCTTTAGCTGCCTTCTGCCCTGTCCGCAGCCCTACGTCCCCAAGGATCCCCCTGTGCTGCGTGTCACTGAAGGCCCTTTCTTCTCGGAGGTGGTTGCCTACTATGAGCATGTCCGCCAGGTGGTCCGGCTTTATAATCTGCCAGGTGAGCTCAGCCGACGGGGAAGGTCAGAAGGAAGGTCAGGGCTGCACCAGCTAGGCCACGCTCTGCCTTCTGCCTGTTCTCTGCTCACGCGTCTGTTTTCAACAAATGTATTGTTTGAGACAAGAAGGACGTTAGTTCTCTTGCGGGGAAGGTCCTGCAGAAATGCTGGGAGTAGCTGGCGGGTTGGGCACAGCCTCCCCCAGCCCGTCTCTCAGGCCTGTCCACGCTCTCCCTTTGTCCTTTTGCCCAGGGGTGGAGGGGCTGTCTCTGGACATGTCATCCCTCGTGGACATCCGTGACTACGTCAACCAGGAGCTGGCCCTGCGCTTCCACACGGACATTGACAGCCAGGGTGCCTTCTTCACGGACCTCAACGGCTTTCAGGTGATTCCCGAGACCCTGAGAGCAGTCGGCCCTGGTGGAGGAAGAGGGATCTGAGGCGAGAATGATCGGGGCCCCTTCAGACTGGGGTCCCCTGGGGCCCAGAGGGTGCCCGGATGCCCTTGATCAGCCGGCCTTGCCCTCCCAGGTGCAGCCCCGGCGCTATCTGAAGAAGCTGCCCCTGCAGGCCAACTTCTACCCCATGCCGGTCATGGCCTACATCCAGGACGCCCGCGACCGCCTCACGCTGCACACTGCCCAGGCCCTGGGGGTCTCGAGCCTACACGATGGTGAGTGGGGAGCCCAGCTACGCCGAGGGTGGAGGACGAGGCAGAGCCCCATCTGTGCCCCAGGGCCTCCTCTCAGCAGGCCTCACGCCTGTGGTCCGCATCACCTCCAAGCTTGGAGAACATTCGCAGCGCCTGTCAGTCGCACGGGCACGGCAGGAAGGCAGACGCCGGCTGTCACCCTCCTAGTGGAGGCCATGGAGGTGACCTGGGGATGGGGTCCTGTTGGGTCCTTTTAAGAAGCACCAGGGTATTGAACAGCGATTCTCAACTGGCCAGGGATGGAGGTGGGGCAGTTGGAAAAGTGCATTTGATGTTATAATGAAGTATTTAACGGGCGCCTGGGTGGCTCAGTTAGTTAAGCTTTTAACTCTTTATTTCGGCTCAAGTCATGACCGTGGGGCTGTGGGATCGAGCCCGGTGTAGGGCTCCATGTTGGGCATGGAGGCTGCTCAAGATTCTCTCTCTCCCTCTCCCAGCTTCTTGTTCACTTATGGAAAAAAAAAAGATGTTTTTAATTTTAAAAAATTGAGCAAAGAAGAAAAGGATATACTGTTTTCCTACTAACAGTCATTAAAAGAGAGAATTGTTGTTCTTGAAAATTGAAACAAAGCCAGGAGGAGTACTGGGCCAGAGCTGGGCCATGCCAGGCAAGCTGAAGTGGCTCCGTGTCCTCAGGGTAAAAAGAACAGTTTGCACTTGGCCTCTGAGGCCTTCCGACTTTCTGGGTTTGGGATGGAGCCTTTGTGCAGGGCTGAGCTGAGAGTGCCCGGTCCAGGCTGTGCTGGGGGCCAGTGGCCGGGGCCGTGGAGGCCTGACCCGCTGCTGAAGGAGTGTGGCTCTGCTCCCCCTTCACCCGGGATCACCCTGCTGTCAGACTGTGCCCAGCTCTGTCTGCACCATTGGCTGCTAGCTGAGCCCAGTGTCCCCCTGCCTTGGTTCTCTCTGCCCTTTTGGGAAACAGTGTGTTCAGAGATTATTTTTTATGTGTTTGTTTTTTAAAGATTTTGTTGGTTTACTTGAGAGAGAGAGCATGAGCAGAGGGCAGAGGGAGAAGCAGACCCCCTGCTGAGCAGGGAGCCCAATGCAGGACTCGATCCCAGGACCCCAAGACCAAGACCCAAGCCAAAGGCAGACACTTAACGGACTAGCCACCCAGGTGCCCTGAGATTATCATTTTTTACCCTGAGCAACCTTTTCTGGAAAGATATCCAGAAGTCCTAAAATGGACCCGTGCATATAAAAGTCTTAGAAACTAGAGCAGTCAGAATCAGTCTGGGGAGAGGGTTAGGGGCCCCTGAGTAGACTCCCTCAGGAGATTCTTTAAAAAAGCAGGTGCTGGGAAAACCCCACACTCCGACATACGTCAGCTTTGCAGGGAGCCCCTTCCCCGAGCGTATTTTACAAAGAAAGCCTTGGCGCTCCTCTGCCATCCCTTCTCCCCAGGGCAACCCAAAATGATACCTAACTTGAGTCTGTGTCTGATTTGCCATCTGCCCGTCCCCTCTGCCCTCCTTGTGACAGATGAGGCAGCCGAGCTAGAGTCCAGCCCAGTGTAGAGCAGGGGCGGGGCGGGTGCGTGTTCCAGTTGCAACGAAGTCTGCCCAGGGTGCCCGGCTTCGGGCCTGCGCAGGAAGCTCTGTGGGCTGCCCTGAGCCCTTCTGTTCGCTTGTTCACTTCGTTGACGTGGCCAGTCCAGATAGGGTCCCCAGCCTGAGGCACAGGGCCCGCCTGCCCGCTCTGGGCCGCTTGCTTCCTCTTCTGGGACAATGGCCCTCACTCAGCCCCCTTTGAGCCCCCGCTCCCACGGCTCTGCCTCCGTGTGGGGATGGGGGGTTCGCAGGACCGTGGCTCACAGTTAGCGTCCCCAGGCCAGCTGGAGGTGATCCTGGACCGACGGCTCATGCAGGACGACAACCGGGGTCTGGGCCAAGGGCTCAAGGACAACAAGAGAACCTGCAACCATTTCCGCCTCCTGCTGGAGCGGCGAAGCCTGGGCAGTGAGGTAAATTCCGGGCCTCCCTCCCCGGGAGCCAGGTCAGGCTGGTCCTTGGGCGGCAGAGCTAGAGGCGGGCAAGGGGTAGCAAGAGTAGGGCTCTTCCCTGGGTGCGGGGAGTGAGCCTGATGCTCTGCCAGGCAGCCTGGCACTTCCGTCTCCCACGGCATCTCCCGCCTTCCTCTGTGCCCCCGGCCCCCACCGCGTCCTCTAGCCCTCTCTGCTGCAGCCCCGTGCATCTCATGGCTTTCTTTGCCCCCACCAGCCTGGCTTTTTCTCCAAACTGGCAGCCATGTTTAGGGACTTGGTCTTTCACAGCAGCAGGAGCGGTGACCTCGAGGTAAGGGCTAGCGATGGGGTGTCGGACTAGTGGTAGCGAGTTCTGCCAGGACGTGGCACCTGCGGATGACAGAGCCTGCCACTCAGTCCCCTGAGGCCGTGGCTCAGTCCTCACTCACTACGGAGATCCTGAGCTCTTGTGCTGTAGGCCTGAGGGGGACACAAACATCCGCGTTCCTCACCCCACCCTGCTCTCTAGGACCTCGCTTGGGGGCGGGGGTGGGGGGCAAGCTCTGTGTGTAAAATGAAGGTAGAAATCTGCCCCCTGGTGCTGAGGAGGGAGAGAACATCATGTGCCAAGGCCACGGAGGACAGCTTCCAGGGGCGTGTCGGCCAAGCACAGCCTTGACGAGTGGGGTCTGATCTGATCCCGTGAACCGCGGCACAGGGCGGAAGGCAGGAGAGACCGCGCGAACGGGCAGCAACCCTGCCTGGAGCTGCCTGCCAGTGCGGTAGCTGCTAGGCCGCGTGGTTATTTAAGTTAATTAAAACTAAATATGGTCCAAATTTAGTTCTTCATTCCTACCAGTCACGCTTTGAGCGTCCCATGGTCACATGTGGCTGGCAGCTACTTTGTTGTCCAGCGCAGGTATAGTGTGTTTCCGTCATGACAGAAAGTTCTAGTGGCCGTTGCTGGGCTAGCAAGAGATTGGGGGTCATTTGGGGCAGACTGTCGTTTGCCTGGACCGGCTGGTAGAAGAGCCGGGATTTTGACTGGAGGCCCAGGAGGGGCCCGAGCAGGCAGGCTCGGCCCTAAGCTGTCGCTCTAACAGCTGGAGTAGTGAGCAGTGGATCTCCAGGGAGGCTGGAGGCAGGTGATGGTGTAAAGGCTGTTGAAGCAAGAGATGTCAGTGGCTCAATAGTGAGCCACGGGAGAGAGCTTGTGGGTTGGCAGGGGAACGGAGGTCAGGGGAAAGGGAAGTTAGAGATTCTGGGCGACGGGCAGGAGGGTAATGCTAGGACAGAAGTCCAGAACACGGACAAGTAGCCACCTCAGAGGAAGTCCAGGTCAGCCATCTTAGCAGCTGTCCTCGGTGGGCTCAGCTGTGGGGGCTCCTGGGTCTGAGGACCGGGGCTGGTGCTGTGGACGTGGGGCTGTACCCAAACCGCAGGATCACTCGAGTACACCCTCCATCTGCGTGAAGCGCACGTCTGTCTTTCCCATTCTCTTCCCCACTCTGAGAATCTCGGTGATGGGAGATGGTGCTTGGGGTATGGGGTGTGTGCTTGTTGTAATGTCACAGAAGCAAAACCCCAGAAAAAGTCGAGGAGAGAGGGCCTAGCAAGTAGTCCTTTCTAGGTTGTGTGAGATGAGATGGAAAGTGTGAAGGCTCCTGGAGCCTCCTAGACACACCGGGGAAGCTCTTCCCAGAGGAACTGACCCGGGCGTGCGTTTACCGTCCCCCTCACGCGCATCTCCGGCCAACCTCGCAGGTCCAGGACGGCCGCTCCACCAGCTACCCGTCCCTCCTCAGCCACCTGACCTCCATGTACCTGAACACCCCAGTACTCGCCCTGCCCGTAGCCAAGAGGCAGCTCCCGGGCCCCGGGCTGCGCTCGTTTCATCCCCTGGCCTCCTCTCTGCCCTGTGACTTCCACTTGCTCAACCTGCGTACGCTGCAGGCCGAGGTGAGTGTCCCCGTCAGGCTCTGGCCTGTTGTGCCCCAGACTCTTCCCCGTCCCAGTCCTGCCTGCTGGGGAGCAGGGCTGCCCCCTCCATGAGCCCTGAACAGCCCCGACCCCCTACCGCCCCTCGTGTCTTTCACGCAGGACGATGCCTTGCCTTCGGCAGAAACTGCACTCATCCTACACCGCAAGGGTTTCGACTGTGGCCTTGAGGCCAAGAACCTGGGCTTCAACTGCACCACAAGCCAAGGCAAGGTATGGGCCGGAACATGGGGAGGCTGCCGTGAGGCGGGCAGTGAGGATGGGACTGGGGGTGGGGGTCCCTCCAGGGCATTTTGGAGAGAGAGGGAGAAGCTGTCGATGGGTGTTTTCAAAGCAAGTGAGGCTTGGCGGGGGCGCGTTCCGGGCGAGACACACAGCTGGAGAACTCGAGCTCTACAAGAAGGGACCCCTGTCGCACAAGGTGGAAAGCCCCAGAAGCTCATGCCGCTGCTCTGGGAGCTCTGTTTATGGGTTAAGCTGGCGCTGATACGCGGTTCCATGTGCCACAGTCCGGGCAGGCGCCGGCGGGTCGTGAGGGGACCCCAACGTGGTCCCTGTCCTCAAGGAGCTCACGGCTCTGGGCGGTGCTGCCTACCCTGTGGCCCACAGGCAGCCTTCAGAGCTGAGCACACCCCAGGGACCCTCTGAGATGGCACACAGACTCCCACGTGCAGGGAGGCTCCGTGTTGCCTCCGTGTGCTTCTCCAAGAGGTGACAAGGCATATAGAGGAAGGGTGCCCAGCACAGCCCCGTCCCATGTCCCTCTCCACAGGTGGCCCTGGGGAGCCTCTTCCATGGCCTGGACGTGGGGTTCCTGCAGCCTACCTCCTTGACGTTACTGTACCCCCTGGCCTCACCCTCCAACAGCACTGACGTCTATCTGGAGCCCATGGAGATTGCCACCTTCCGCCTCCGCTTGGGCTAGGGCTTCCTGTGGCCTGAAGGGAAAGCGCGTCAGAGACTGCCACTCACACAAGGTCGGGTTGGGCAAACCGGACGGGTATCCTGTCCCGATCTACCTCTCAGAACTGTGACACGCTGGGCTGCGCCCTCATTTTCTGTTTATCTTTGCTTCTGTGTCCGGGGGCAGCCCCAAGCCCCGTGTCGGGTAGATAGGGCAGACGCTAGTGAGGTGGTGGCAAGAGGGCCCAGGGTCAGAGCACGCTGGGCCAGCCTCTGCTTTGGGTTGTGATGGCGCCCAGGTGGGCACAGGCTTAAGTACCCCCCGCCGTTGTCCCAGAATGGGATGGAGGAGAAGCAGGATCGGAGCTGGTAGGGGCGGCCGAGTGGGTAGCCGCCCAGCGCCGGGGTCACTGCAGTCAGGAGCTGGCTCGAGGGGGACTTTCTGGCTCTAGAAGGACTGCTTGTCTAGATGTGACCAGCAGGAACTGAGTGATGGCTGGGAGGAGGGCAATGGGGACCCGGAGTTAGTGGGGCTGAGGAGGGAGCCCTGCTTTCCGTGATGACTCTGCCATAGGTGCTCCCTGGTCTGCACACCCCGGCTCACGGCTGTGGTGTGGCAGGAAGGACTCACGAGAGACCATGTCATGGTCAGAGCGCAGAGGACACTTCAGATACCAAACCCCCCCTCTCATTGCAGGCACTTGGTCTGTATGTTGATGTGTGGGCTGGTGGCAGGGACCTGGGGGGTCCTCCATCCTCCCTGACCCCACTTTGGTTCCTGTACTCTGTACACCACCGTCCTCGGGAGCTCCTGGGGGCATTTGGCCTGGCACACTTCCTTTCCCTAAAAAGAAAGCGAAGCCTCCAGGCGCCTGTGAGTGTGAGCAATTTGAGAAGGCTTTCGGCCCCATCCCTGCGTGGGCAGGGCGGGTGGGGGGGTCTTCCTCTACGGAATCCTGGCACAGGTACTGGGGATACAGAGCGTACACTAGGAGGCATTACGGCTGCTCATGGGCCTTCATTTCAGCTTCGATTCATAGAGGAGTTTTTGGTAGTCTCTATAGGTGCTGAAACAGTATTTGGTAAAGTTTAAAATCTATCCCTTATTAAAAATCTTAGTAAGTTAAGATGACAAAGAGACATCATAATCTAGATTAAAACAGAAATCTCTATCGCAAACCAGCAGTTGGTGACATTCTAAAGAACCACAGGCATTCCCATACAAGTCGGAAGCGAGCCGAGGACGCATCACTCGTTAGTGGTGTCCTGGCATGGTCACCCCCGCGGGACAGCGGTGAAGGAGAGGAAGGTACAGCTGTCATTATTTGCAGACAACAGCCCGGCCAGCCCACACAGTGTAAGAGAGCCCGCAGGAGACCTGCTAAGACCATTCTGGGAGTGGACACACATGGCAGACACGATGCTCCCAGAAGGATTTCAGTTCTCTCCGAATCAGCCCCTAAGTTCAGTGTGTTCCAGCACAGTTGGATGCTTTGGGAATTGGATGAGTTCTCAGGTTCATGGAAAAGTAAATATGTGAGAACATTAAACGAATTCTGAATGATGGGGAGTCGGGGGCGGGGAGCGCCGAGGGAGTGAAAGGCAGCGTCCTGAGCCACCGCCCCAAGGCCTCTCAGGTTTCCAGGAGTGGCCCCTGTGACCTGGGGTGGGCTCGGACTGACAGACTCCTGGAACAACAGGCAGAGTCCCGGAGCAGACCCCCAGGGAGACAGGAACTTAGTAGGATAAAAGGAGTATTTGAAGTGGGGAAAAAAGATGGCTTGTTTAATAAATAGAACTTTAAGACAAGTGGCCTTCAAAGTAAGAGATCTGTAGCTCACAGTTGCCACGACAATTAGATCCAGAGGGAAGAAACTAGAAAAGTTCAACTGCAAAATTACTGAAGGAAATACAGGAGATTATTATATCTCTGGTGTGGGAGGCTCTGTTTTAAACAAAACATGAAACCTAAAAGATCTAATGAGGGAAATAATAAAAAGGTTTGACCACCCCAAGAAACTGAAAGTGTATGTATGATGGAGAACATTATGGTTCCAACACAAATGAGACTGGAAGAAAAATGTTTGCAGCCTTTCCAATATTGATGAGTTAATTACTACAGGAGAAAAGCTTGTTTTGGGGTCCTTGGAGAGGGTCCCCTGGGCCTGCTTAGCAGCTCCCCAAACATCCAGAATTCTTCCGGATCACCCAGGGCTATTGTCGCTAGCTTCGGGCCAGGGCACGCGGAATGCTAAGTCACAGCAGAAGAAATGAGATTACCAGGTGAGGTGCTCAGCACAGAGGACCCGGTACACAGAGGAGCTCAATAAATAGAAGCGGTGATCTTATTAGTAATGCCAAGTAGTTATATCACAGCAGGTGGTATCTGCTAGTATCCTATGACTTGTAATCAAACGATAAGGGAGACTCTGTGAACCCCCCCCCAGGAAATGAGCAGAATAAAGGCTATTTATTACATCTGAAGGTCTTAGATTTTCCATGGAGTTATTCATCTGCCTGGAACAATGTTTAATCCTGCACACTGGCCTTTTAAAACCACTCCAGGCAGCATAGTTCAAGGTGAGGCCCACATCACCAGGAGTGTTTGTTTCCGGTCCAGCTTTGGAGCCTGTCCTGGTGAGGGGTGCCCCTGAGCCTGGACGTGGGGACAAGGGCCCGTGGAGCGGAGACAGAGACTTGCTGGGACCGCCCTACAACTGGGAGTAGCACTCAAAAGAATCTGCATTTTTAACAAGCTTCCAGGTGATTCTCTTGCATACAGTAGTACAGAAATGGGCCTTTGATTTTAAGGCAAACTGCAATCCTTCACCACGGAGCCCTGACATTGAGGCCTCCGTTCTGAGGGTGATAATCAGAATTAGAACAAGGACATGACAATGCAAGCAATGTCAGCCCCTGGTACTAGAATTCTCTTCCTCCTGGCACCCCTCCAGCCACTTACCCCACCTCCAAGAAGAAAGGAACCCTGGGAAGGTGGATTGAAACCAAGAACCAAGTCCTCCTGTGCAGGCTGAGCCAGGCACGGACTGCACTGACCCAGCTTCCCTAGGGGGTGGGCTGAGAGACGCTTGGAAGAATGGCATCTCTCGGCAGAAGCTTGCCTGCCTCCCCCACTGTCACCACGGCTGGCTAACTGCACCCAAGCCCTCACGGAGGAGGAGAGAAGCACAGTCTGGGTGGTGGGAACGAGGCTCACCACCCAAAATTGAGATCTCTTGTTTTTCACTAGCAAAAATTCGTCCACATAAACACTGCGGGGGGTGCAGTTCTCATAGCAAGAATAGGTGAGAGAGGAGGAGGCCAGATCTTTCAAAACAAACCTCAATTTCACTTGGGGTCTGTGGGAAATCTGTTCAGAACTTCTTAGTGGCTACTGGGACCGAGCAGATCTGCAGAGTCTCATCCAGTCTGGGTCCTGACTTTGGACCCCCCGATCGAGGTAAGCCTGAACTGAAAGTGAACTCTGGGCACAGGAGACCTGGAGCGGTGGGAGGTGAGGACTTCCCAGCCCTTGGGACGTGCGACAGCGTTGAAGATTTAAAAACCAGCGCTGAGTGTGGAAGCCTCGAGGAGCTCACTTGGGGGTGGGGGAGTCGGGTTTCCCCGGCGGGGAGCCCAGGGGCCTGCACTGGAACCGGTCGCGTGAGCACACCCGCACGGCTACCTCCTCAACCCCGGATGCCTTGGGATGGTGAGAGGTTAACAATGCAAGAGCCTCGTCCTCCTAAGACTGGAACAGAGAGAACAGCGACGGCCTGAGCAGCTGGGAGGCTGCGTGGCTCAAGGGAAAAGCAGTGGCCGGGAGCCCTCCAAGCCCAAGTGGCACACACAGGTGACCGAGAGTGACCAAGGGGCCAGAGCCAGGCCGAGCAAGGAGCACAGGATGAGAAAGCGAAGAGACTGCGAGGAAAAATGTGACAAAATATAAGCAGACCCCCCAAAATATTTTATTGAAATAGACTCTACACGTGGCAGAAACACCAGATTCGGTGCAGATGACACAGAGACTTGTGCATTTGGAAAACTGAACTAAGGAATCCCTCGAACCCACCACCGAGGTAAAAGGAAAATATAAAAGAGGTTGAGAAATATGGCAGATAGGGGTGCCTGTGTGGCTCAGCTGGTTGAGCAAGCTCTTAGTTTTGTCTCAGTCAGGGTCGTGAGATCAAACCCTGTGTCGGGCTCCACACCTGGTGGGGAGCCTGCCCAAGATTTGCTCTCCCTCTGCCCCAACCCCTACCCCCTAGCTCCCGTGTTCTCTCTCAAATACAAAGAAAGAAGAAAAGGCAGATAGACTTGGAAGCAATGACATAGCATTTAGCAGCACTCTTAGGAGAGACTAGTGAGTAGGGAAGAGGAAACCGTCAAAAGGATAGCAGGTGCATTCTTCAGAAAGGAAGATATGTAGGAGTCCTTAAATGGAAGCACTCACCAAGTTCCAAGAAAGGGATGTTTAAAAAAAAATCCTCCTGTACACATAACTGCAAAAAAAAAAAACAAAAACAAAAAAATCCCTACAACAAGAGAGAAACCAAAAGGAAAGACCACCGGAATGCTGGCAGACATCTAGTTAGCATCATAGATCCCTGGAGTCCATGAAATAATGCCTTCAGACTTAGGGAACATGACTGCCAAACCGGGATCTGGTGGCAGGTGCACTCCCGTTCAGAGGGAGGGAGAAATGACCTAAACACGCAAAGGCTAAGAATTTGCAGTGTGCAAAACCTCAGTGGGAGAACAAAGGTGTTCTTCGGGAAAAGCGAAAATCCAGGATGCATAAGCCAGTGGTGTGGGTATACCTCTTGATCTTAGGGTTGTGAGTTCAAGCCCCACACTGGGCACAGAGCTTAAATAATTTTTTTTAAGAGAATGTGTAGGGACGCCTGGGTGGCTCAGTTAAGCGTCTGCCTTCAGCTCAGGTCATCATCCCAGGGTCCTGGCATCAAGTCCCGCATCGGGCTCCCTCCTCAGTGGGGAGCCTGCTTCTCCTCTGCTCTGCCTGCTGCTCCCCCTGCTTGTGTGCTCACTCACTCTCTCTCAAATAGATAATAAAAAAGGGAATGCATAAAGAAATACTGTCCCTTCATATAATGAAATTCTAGAAAGTAGTTTAAAGGAATGAGCTAAACACTCATGTGCATTGACATGAATAGATCTCAAAGCATTGCTAAAGGAAAAGAAAGGTACTGGGGCGCCTGGTTGGCTCAGTCAGTAAAGCATGCAACTCCTGATTTTGGAGCCCCACGTTAGGTGTAGAGATGATTTAAGTTTAAAAAAAAAAAAGTAGGGGCACCTGGGTGGCTCAGTGGGTTAAGCCTCTGCCTTCGGCTCAGGTCATGATCTCAGGGTCCTGGGATCGAGCCCTGCATCAGGCTCTCTGCTCAGCGGGGAGCCTGCTTCTTCCTCTCTCTCTCTCTGCCTGTCTCTCTGCCTACTTGTGATCTCTGTCAAGTAAATAAATAAAATCTTAAAAAAAAAGTAAACTTACAGCGTGATACATACTTAGGACAAAATACTAAGTGCTATAAGGACAGTCTTTTCAATAAATGGTGTTGAGAAAATTGGATATCCACATACAAAAGAACGAAGTTGGAAGCTTATCTTACACCTCACACAAAAATTGAAATGGATCAAAGATCCAAATGTAACAGCTAAAACTATGAAGCTCAGAAAACAGGAGGAAATCTTCATGACGTTGAGGCAACGATTTCTTAGATATAACACCAAAAGCAATAATCCTTCTGGAAAGGAGTCACCATTCTAGATCCCATTAAGATATTCATGCTTTGTGTAAAGAAATAAAAAGAGCAACATTAGCAGGATTCCAATTTGGAAAAGTTGATTCCTATCCCGATGGATGACTTTGAGGGGTTCATGATGTCTGTGGAGAAAGTCACTGCAGATATGGTGGAAACAGCAAAAGAACTAGGATTAGATGTGGAGCCTGGGGACCCCTGAGTGGCTCAGTCTGTTAAGAGGCTGCCTTCAGGGGCGCCTGGGTGGCTCAGCGGGTTGAGCCACTGCCTTCGGCTCGGGTCATGATCTCAGGGTCCTGGGATCGAGCCTCGCATCGGGCTCTCTGCTCAGTGGGGAGCCTGCTTCTTCCTCTCTCTCTGCCTGCCTCTCTGCCTACTTGTGATCACTCTCTGTCAAATGAATAAATAAGATCTTTAAAAAAAAAAAAAAAAAGGCTGCCTTTGACTCAGGTCATGATCCCAGGGTCCTGGGATCGAGTCCTACATCGGGCTCCTTGCTTGGCAGGGACCCTGCTTCTCCCTCTCCTCCTCCCCCTGCTCTTTCACTCTCTCTCTCTCTTTCATAAATCTTTTTTTTTTTTTTTTTAAAGTGGAGCCCACAGATGGGACTGAAATGCTGCAATCTCATGATTAAACTTGAATGGATGAGGAGTTGCTTCTTGTGGATGAGCAAAATGGTTTCTTGAGATGAAGTCTACTGGTGAAGATACTATGAAGATTGTTGAAATGACAAGAAAGGATTTACAATATTACAGAAACTTGGATTGACTCCCATTTTAAAAGAAGTTTTACTGAGTGTGGCTGAGTTGGGGAGGCATGTGACTTTTGATCTTGGGGCTGTAAGTTTGAGCCCCATGTTGGGTATAGAGATGACTTAAGAGAAGTTCTAGGGGGGCCTGGGTGGCTCAGCTGGTTGAGTGTCCAACTCTTGATCTTAGCCCAGGTCTTGATCTCAGGGTTGTGAGTTCAAGCCCTACTTTGGCACTGGGGGCCATGCTAGGTGTGTAGCCTACTAAAAAAAAAAAAAAAAAGTTTAAGTTCTGCTGTAGGTAAAATGCTATCAGACAGCCTTACTCACTACAAAAAAATCACTAGTGAAAAGAGTCAATCAATGTGGCAAACTAAATTATCAAGAAATGGCCACAGCTCCTCCGCCTTCAGCAACCACCACCCTGATCCATCAGCAGCCATCAAGGGAGGCAAGATCCTCCACCAGCCAAAAGATCACCACTCACCGAAAGCTCAAAGGATGATTAGCATTTTTTTTTTTTTTTGGGCAATAGAGTATTTTTAAATTAAGGTACACATGCTGTTTTTCTTAAAGACATAATGCTGTTGCACACTTAGCACACTACAGAACAGTGTAAACATACTTACATACACTGGGAAACCAGAAAGTTTCACTTGACCTCCTTTATTGTGTTATCCCCTTTATTGTCGCGGTCTGGAACTGAACCTGCAGTATCTTGGAGTTATGCCTGTAATCTCAGATGGTTTCAGGGGAAAAAGTTCCTTATCCTGTAATTTCACAACTTTTAAGTTTCTGATTGTTTAAAAATATATATTGAGTTAAGGGCACCTGCGTGGCTCAGTCCGTTAAGTGTCGGACTCAATTTTGACTCAGGTCCTGATCTCATGGGTTGTGAAACTGAGCCTGCGTCAGGCTCCCCTCTCACCAGGGAGTCTGCTTAGACGTTATGCCCTTTCTCCTGCTTGTGCTTTCCCTCTCACTGTCTCAAATAAAACCTTTTTTTTTTTTTTTTAAGGTTTATTTATGAGAGAGAGAGATGGTGAGAGAGGGAGCACAAGCATAGGGGAGCTGGAGTGGGAGAGGCAGGCTCCCCGCTGAGCAAGGAGCCAGACATGGGGCTCGATCCCAGGACACTAGGATCATGACCCGAGCCAAGGGCAGATGCCTAATGACTGAGCCACCCAGGCGTTCCTCTCAGATAAAATCTTTTTTTTTTAAAGGTAAATAAACAAAAATTTTAAAGGCCCAATAGTGTGGTAAAAAAGGAACTTGTCCTTACTCTGTCATTGCCCCATCTATTTGGCCATTAACAAGTCTTTTCACCTCCCTGAGCTTCATGTTTTGTCTCTGTAAAATGAGAATATCCCTTCCCAGCACTGCCTTATCTGGTTATTATACAGAACAGATGAAGTAACACCTATGAAAAGGTTTTTTTGTACAACATCGAGCACCCTGTGAGACAAATACCCCTGCATTCTGTAAGTAATGGAATTTTTATTAAATGTCCTGAAACCTTCATTTTAAGCCACTTAAAATCTGCAGATTACATATTTTGATATTAAATATATAAACTGCAGGTTTCGCATATATAAATTAATAGTATAGTAATAAATACACTATCAATAAAATACTACTATACTATTGATAAATTATTGATTTACTAGCATTATTTATATAGAAGTATATATGTAAATATATATATTTAAGTGTAAGGAATAAAGTTTTTTAAAATCCTGTAATTCTGCCTCCCCCAAGTAATTTATTAAACTAAAACCAAAATTCTCCAAAACACACCTCGTCCAGGCCTGCCTTAGAGGATTACACTGAATTTTTTCACTTTCCTGATCCGTTTACGTGGGACTACCCTGAACCTCATTTCCTTTTAAGTCGCCTTCTTGCGGCCCTTCACCATTTTTTCCTGCAGAAACTGCACGGGAGCCTTCTTTGGGCAAATAACCACCGTGGTCTAGCGCGAAATGGCCTTTGACTTAACCACTTCCTCCTTCCCCAGGTGTGTCCTTTCCAAGGGGCTAATAACTCTCAGTGGCTAGCGGCGACCAGAAATCCGTCACCTTCGGACCGCCGCGCAACCACGCCACGGAGCTCGCAGCCGCCTCTCCCAGACCCCGCCCACCACAGGCCTCCGAGCGCGGGGCCGCCTCGGGCCACTTCCGGAGACGACCGGAAGTTCGTGTCTCTTAGTAACCAAAGGACCCGGCGTGTTGGGGCTGAGATCTGGGATGGGCTGCGAATGGCGACGAGTTTCTGGGGGCGGTCTGGGATGTGAGGGACTCGCAGCACCCCCACGGGCCCTGTCCTGTTGTTGCTGGTAAGCAGGTGGCATTCCTTTCCAAAACATCTGTCATTCCGTCCAACTTTTTTCCTTTTTTCACCAACCTTCTTTTTTTAATTTTATTTTATTTTTAAGATTTTGTTTATTTATTTGACAGAGATCACAAGTTCCACCAACCTTCTTAAAGGAGGAAGACTGTTACCATTTCTTGAACACCTTCGTGTCAGGCTCCGTCTGACACGTGACCTAGTCTAACCCTAGTAATTACACAGCCTATCTCACTAATAAGGAAGCCAGGCTGGGGGGGAGGGGTCGGGGCCCTGACCTGTCCCTGGGGGCGCGCAGTCGGTTCCCTGCCTCGTCCAAGGACAGGTATCCCACCTACCTGCTCGCCTACCTGCTCCCTATTCGGCAGGCTGGGGAAGGAGCAGTGAGAACTTAAAACTTCACCCAAAATGCTTTATTTTTACATAATGACTTATGAACTAGTGTTTATGGAAGCCCAAGTCCTTGAGGGGCCAGAGTTCACTCATACAGAATAGCAAACAGACCCAAGCCTGGAGAAAGGGCAGTAAGTGCATTAGGATCGGACGGGCTCCATCTGATTTCCACAATCCAGGGCTCAGCTGAGTTGGCAGGACACATTCAGAGTGACAAGACGCAAGTGTCTCTTGGCCTCTTGTATCTGGGCTGAACCAGTCAGGGAGGGAGATGGAGAGGCACCGAAAGGCGGGAACAGGAAATCTTTCTGGCCTGGCCAAGGCTGGAGTTTGGGCCCCTGATGGCTCCAAGCACCGCTCAGAGCGTCAGCCCCCGCTCCTTAAACAGCTGCTTTAGAGCGTCTTCCAGCTGTCGGTTTGTTCCCTGAAGCCCCTTCACCACTTGCGCTGCCCACTCGAAGTATTCCTGGACTCGATGTTCAGACCATCCTGCATGAGAATGGACAGAAAAGTGCTCACATGGCATCCAGGAGAGCACTGCCTTCTGCCCACTTCCTGGAGGGCTTGCTGCAGGGCCACGAGATGAGCTCCCGCTGGGATTTGCCCTGAAAACGTCCCCTTGACCCAGCTGTTGCACTTCCGCGGTGCGCAAGATCAGAGTGGGCTAGTAGGATTAGCTGGGGGAACCAACTAGAAGGCCCAGGCTCTTCCCCCACTCCCCCGGGGAACTAACCAACCTGTACCTCCAGAAGGTGGACACCTCCCCCCTTCCCCTCGGAGCAGGTGGGGGAGCGTACCCTCTGGGGTGCAGCGATTCAGGTCCCTCAGGTTGTACAGCTTGTCTGCCAGCTTCACCAGTTTGGCCCCGGGGCTGCTGTGGGGTGCACGCTCCACCTGCAGCCGCTTTCTCTCCAGCTTGGGCACAGTCTTGTCATCTGTCACCTCCTCCACCAGCCGCCGCACTTGCGCCCCAAAGTGCCGCTCCACCTCATCCAAGCTGGTGTCTGTGTCCTCCACTGTGTCATGGAGCAGGGCTGCCTGGGGACAGGCTTCCCCTTAGTCCTGTGACTCCAGGCAAGGGCTGTTCAGGGCCGAATGGGGTCCCTGATCCCCACCCTAGCCTCCGAGGAGAGAACGAGGGGAGTTACCTGTAACACCGCAATGTCAGTGATTCCCGCCTCATGGGTCAGGATCCGAGCAACACCTGACGGGGCAAAGCAGGAAGTCAGACCTGAGGGAGCCCCAGGCTGCGTGCTGCGGGTGTTGCAGAGCCAGATGTGGCCTCTCACTAGCCAGAGGACCTTTACTCTAAGTGTCATCTGTGCAGAGGAACAATCATGCCTACCGTCCCGCGTTGCTGCGAGGCTTAAACACGAAAAGTGCCCGGCACAAAGCCCGGTACAATGTAGGTACTCAATGAGGCGTAGGCCCTCCGCGATCCCTTCCGGGTCCCCACCCCCTAGACACCGCTGCGGTTGCTCCCCGGGCGGTGCGCCCACCGATAGGGTGGTTGATGTAGGGGGTCCCTTCGGGGTCCTTCCGCCGCTGCAGTCGGTGCTTGCGAGCCGCGAAGTCCGCAGCCTCCACCAGCTGCGCCGCCTCGGAGCCCATTGCGCGGGTGGGGCGGGCAACTGACGTCCCAGGAGCCCCTTGAACCCAGACAGAGCGTCCACAGCGCCCCCTGGCGCCGCGGAGGCCGGTGACTGTGGAGTCTGACCCAGACAGGCTGGTTTCTGGGGAGGTGACATCCTGGCGGAGAGACCAGCTGGTGAGGGGAGCTGCTCCGCTGGGGGTGCAAGAGGGACACGGCCAGCCTCTCTGGGAACCCACAGTCTCGGCGAAGGAGGAAGACAAACCAGAAATAAGACGGTGTTCTCACAGTGTGCCGGATCCGGGGCAGAAACACACAGAGGACTATGTGGCCTTGGAGGAAGGGCAATTCACCTGGCCTCCTAGGGTCAAAGGCAACGTCCTCCAGAAGGATCCTCTCGTCCTGTGAAAAGACAATCTTCAATGTCAATGTTCTGAAAATTCTCAAAGTGCTCTAAAAATGGTTTTCCCTGCAGGGAGGAACTGGTTGGGATGGGCGTGGGAGCCTCACCTTTGGGCCCAGAAGACCCTACAGCCTGACTCTCTGGAAACTGGAACTTACACTAGCAGCCTGCCTAACTGCTTCAGGGTTAGACTCCCAGGCAGCAGTGATGTTTCTGCGAGAACTGTCTTCTTTGTTCTCGGGTGCTGCATTTCTTTCTTGTACCATCACTGTTCCTGCGTCAGTCCCTAGACACCTGCTGTGCACCCCTCAGATGATAACCGCTGTCATGCTGTTCTGGGAGCATGACATCGTCAGGTCTTCACAGACTCTGGAATAACAGCACTGCTGGCTGGTGGCCTTGGGCCTTCTAGAGAAAATCCCTGTCTCAGCAGATGGCTGCTATGAGGTTTAAGGGGTAAGAGAGAACTAGAGACCCTGGAAGAGCTTTTCCTGTGAACTGGTTTGCGAAGTACAGTACTCCAATCAGACTGGTAGCTTCTGTGTTTTAGCTGGTAGCTGGGGCAGACAAGGGCTCAAGGGAAAAGCTAATGGAAGGACTCGCCCTTGTTTTGCAGCTAGTCTTAGTGGTTGCCATGATGCAGAAGTTAGGGAGGGAAGCTCCAAACGCTGTAACCAAGGCCCCTGGGGCCCGAAATGGGACGACCAGAATTCCCAGGGCTTCCACAGCAGCCTGGAGATTGAGAGTGGGTAGAGAGAAACATATCTGGCTTTATCTCTTTTTCAGCCCAATGGCTCGACTTCTCTCTCATGCCTCATTCTGAGCTCTAGTTTTCTGAAACTTTTCCCCTTCAGTTCAGAAAACCTTAGGCAGCTGGAGACACAGTCCCCATGTTTTCCAACAGAATATAGAACCTCAGTCACTTTCGCCTCCAGAGGTCTGTGGTAGAAGCTTCAGGTTCGTGTTCATGGCGCCCAGGGGCCTTGTGGTTTCGATTTTTATTTTCCTACTGTCTGCAGCCATGGCTTAGAAAGAGAGATGTTGGGCTTCCTAAGACCAGTGCTCAGGTGGACGTGACCTCTCATGGGCTTTCAAAGGAGGCTAGGCCTTTTGCTGACTGGCCTGCCCACGGGGCTGCTGCTGCTCTTCAGCTGGGCGACGCTTGCTCAGCCGACCTCTCTCTCAGGTACCCAGTCTCCTGTGCACGCAGCCCTCTTCAGGCCCCTACCAGCTCAGCAGGGTAAGAGCTGCTCTGGGGAGCGAGTGGGGAGGAAGGGAGTCTGCCCTTTTGATAAGGGCTGATCATTTTCACTCTCCAGAGGGATGGAATTGGGTGTGGGCAGACCATTCTTGCCAGTCTCCAGCCCCCTTGCTCCCCCCCCTTCAGCATTGGCCCACCACCCCCACTTGTGCCAGACCACCTGGGATGCTGATGGCCGCCGCTACCCCGGTTTTTTCTGTCCTCGGCTCTCGGATACCCCGGAGGAAGCCTACTGCTGCCACCTGCAGGCCGCAGGGGGCTCCTGCTGCACCCGGGCTGAATTTGAGGCCTTGTACCAGGTCAACCTGTCCGCCCTCCCGCCCCCACCTATCCTCAGGTGAGAACTCCAAGCCCCAGAACCCCCGGAACACTGGCAAACAAGCTCTGTTTTTCATTCCTGGGGCGGGAAGCTTGTAGCATACAGACGAGTGGAGGGGCAGACTTCGTACGGAAAATCGCCTGAATACACAATTACAAACAGTTCTGTGAAAGGAAGTTCAGGGGGCTGTGTAAGCGAGTAAACGGGGAGCCATTGCGTGCACTGTGGGGCTGGGGTCAGGTGGGACAGGTGTCAGACCGAGAGGATCTTGTAGTCCGTGGATTACATCCATTATAGTAGGGGTTTTCAAAACTAAATCTGTCCACGGATGGCTTCATGGCATCTGTGAGCCCCTGAATTTCTATTTACGAATTCTACATTGATCGGGGGAGAGGGGTGTCCCGAGCTTTCTCCGACTCTCAAGGGCTCTGTAACCGACAGGCTGCAGCAGCAAGAGCGCGGCTGGGGCCAGCATCCTAATACTCTCTCCTCTCCTACAGGGGTCGGGGTCCGCTCCTAGCCCTGGGCCTCTATACCCTGCTGCTCGTGGCCCTGGTGACCGCCGACCTCGTGCACTTCTGCAGCGGTCGGGGCGGGGGCCAGCGCCGGCGCCCCCGCCGGCTTCCCTCTCGGTCCTCCGCTGCGCGCCCCCTGCAGGTCCCAGTGGGAACAGACTAGGATCTGCCGCGCGGATCAGAGCCCCGCCCACCGGCGCGCTCTCGCCTTGCCCCCGCCCCTCCTCTGTCCCCGCCTCTGACGCAGACCGGGGCGGGGCAGCCGACTTCAGATTCCTGAGCGTGGTCCCACTCCGCCCCAGAGACTGCGCCTGCGCGCGCCCTGGACGCCGTCTGTCCGCGATGACTGTGAGTGGTCCAGGCACCCCCGAGCCCCGGCCGTCCGCCCCCGGGGTGCCTACCGGTCCTCCCGTTCCATCACCACTTCCCACCTGCTCTGACCGTACCCCGGCCGCCTCCTCCCCGTCTTGGCCCTCCATGGGACTTGCCCGTCACCCCCGGTCTCTTGTCTCCCAGCTCCCCGAGCCTGGCCTGAGCCCACCTCCAACGTTTCCACCCATTCCCTCCACAGGCCAGTGCGGTGGAGCAGCTGCGGAAGGAGGGCAACGAGCTGTTCAAATGCGGGGACTACGAGGGCGCCCTGACGGCCTACACTCAGGCCCTAGATCTGGGTGCTACGCCCCAGGACCAGGCCATTCTGCACCGAAACCGGGCCGCCTGTCACCTCAAGCTGGTGAGGGAGCCGGCTGCTCTTCCTCTGCCCCTCCTCTGCCCTGCCTGGGCCCGGTTTGACCAGCTTGCTGCTGTTTGGGTCCTGGCTGGATATTCACCTTCCCAGGCCACCTCCACTTACTTGTCTGATGTCTTTTGGGCCTCCGGGTGGTGGGGACTTGAGTGGCTACTAGAGCACAGCCCTGCTGCCTAGCTAGTGACCTGAAAGGAAGACGACCAGCCTCTCAAGCTGCTGCTCCTTTTCTTACAGGAAGATTACGACAAAGCAGAAACCGAGGCATCCAAAGGTAGGAGACTGTGGGCTGCGGTGTGGAGCTGTGGTGGGCAAGGACTCTGGGGCCACTGCACCTTCACATTTTCCTTTCCCTTTGGCCCCAGAAACACTTCTGCCTTCTCTCTTTCCCACTTCCTCGGGCGTTTCCTTCTCTGCAGCTACCCTCACCTTTTCTGAGGCTGGAAACTGAGTCCCACATCTGTCCCCCCACCTTCCTCGGGCCCTCGAGACCTTTCCCTACTGCTTTTGCCTGGAGACGGTGGCCTCATGGGTGCTGACAGAGCTCCCGTTTGTGCTCAGCCATCGAAAAGGACGGAGGAGATGTCAAAGCACTTTACCGGCGCAGCCAAGCTCTAGAGAAGTTGGGCCGCCTTGACCAGGCTGTCCTTGACCTGCAGAGATGTGTGAGCCTGGAACCCAAGAACAAAGTTTTCCAGGAGGCCCTGAGGAACATCGGCGGCCAGATTCAGGAGAAGGTACGTGAGTGACTGAGAGAGAGGCTTTGACAGGTGGTAGAGGGACACTGGTAAATGGATTTGGGCAAAGGATGTAAACACAGGAGATACTGATGCCAAACAAGCTTTTGGAATGAAGCTCAGCCTTGCTAGTGGTTAGGGAGAAGCAAGTGAAAATAACAGCAAGATGCTGTCTTTTCGGTGGTCTGTTCAGCAAACTTTTTTTTTTTTAACATTTTTTAAAAAATTTTTTATAAACATATAATATAATTTTATCCCCAGGGGTACAGGTCTGTGAATCGCCAGGTTTACACACTTCACAGCACTCACCATAGCACATACCCTCCCCAATGTCCATAATCCCACCCCCCGAGCCCCCCTCCCCCCATCAACCCTCAGTTTGTTTTGTGAGATTAAGAGTCACTTATGGTTTGTCTCCCTCCCAATCCCATCTTGTTTCATTTATTCTTCTCCTACCCCCTTAACACCCCCATGTTGCATCTCCACTTCCTCATATCAGGGAGATCACATGATAGTTGTCTTTCTCCGATTGACTTATTTCGCTAAGCATGATACTCTCTAGTTCCATCCACGTCGTCGCAAATGGCAAGATTTCATTTCTTTTGATGGCTGCATAGTATTCCATTGTGTATATATACCATATCTTCTTTATCCATTCATCTGTTGATGGACATCTAGGTTCTTTCCATAGTTTGGCTATTGTAGACATTGCTGCTATAAACATTCGGGTGCACGTGCCCCTTCGGATCACTATGTTTGTATCTTTAGGGTAAGTACCCAGTAGTGCAATTGCTGGGTCATAGGGTAGTTCTGTTTTCAACATTTTTAAAGTACATACACTTTGCTAGAAGAAGGGAGGCAGACGCTTAAGTGGCGGGATCGATCATGAGTGCTGTAGTTGGTGTATATTGGTACAGCTCCTTTGGGGAGTATGTGAACATAGCTCTTAAAATTTTAAATGATCGTATCCTGTGATCCAGTATGTTTATTTGCTGTCTCCCCTGAAGAAGCCTTGACCGTGTACACAAGCAGGCATGTGTATATTTATTTCAGCCTTGTTTTTTTTTTTTTTTTTTAAAGATTTTATTTATTATTTATTTGACAGAGAGAGATCACAAGTAGACAGAGAGGCAGGCAGAGAGAGAGAGAGAGAGAGGGAAGCAGGCTCCCTGTCGAGCAGAGAGCCCGATGCGGGACTCGATCCCAGGACCCTGAGATCATGACCTGAGCCGAAGGCAGTGGCTTAACCCACCGAGCCACCCAGGCGCCCTATTTCAGCCTTCTTTGTTGTAATATAAAGTTGGAGCTTGGCTAACTGCCTAGCGATAGGGGAATGGCTTAATAAACGGGGTGCTCCCCTTACTGTGGACCCCTGTGTCACAGCTACCAGGAGTAGGTAGATTTATAGACATCCATGTATAGACGTGGAAGGAGACTGCTTCTTAAATGAAAAAAGCCAAGTATGCTGTAACACATACGGGAGGATACTGTTCATGTTGAAATAATACCTCATGTGCACCCTCAAAACAGTACCATGTTTTCTTCTGTGGGCCCACTTGGGCGTGTAAATATGAAGAAAACTATTTTCAGAGATAATGCATCAGAATGGTAACAGCATGAGCCCTGGGGAATGGAGGGAGATTGATGTTTTTCAGAGCTACTGCTTCATCCATTAACTTCGTGATATAGAAAGAGACATTGTTTGCATAGTATATACGTTAAAAGTTACTTTAGGGGGCCCCTGGACGGCTCAGTGAGTTAAGCCTCTGCCTTTGGCTCAAGTCATGATCTCAGGGTCCTGGGATTGAACCCCACATCGGGCTCTCTGCTCAGTGGGGAGCCTGTTCCCCACTCCCACCCCCTGCCTGCCTCTCTGCCTACTTGTGATCTCTGTCTGTTAAATGAATAAATAAAATCTTAAAAAAAAAAAAAAGTTACTTTAGGAGAAAAGAGTCTAAAGCCCATCATGAACACAGCTCAGCTTAAATTAACCAGATCCCGTGATGTTACAAGGCTGTCCCAGTGAGAGCAGGGAATGCGCTGGCAGATGCCTTATAGAAAGGCTGAGACGTGGGAAGGCGGGTTGTTTCTGCTCTGTGCCGGCTCTGGTCAGCAGGAGCTGCCTAGAGCCCTGTGTTGAGATGGATGAGGAAGCAGGTCGGTGGGCCTAGCAGAGCACCCCATGCACGACTGATTGGTCATGTCTGCCATGGATGCAAAGGGGGATGCGGGGAATAGCACACATGCTGGGTATGTGCCACCGTCCATGCCCTGGGCCCTTGGGAGGGAGAGGGCTGAGGGTGATCTTGGTCCATCAGGTTATTTTTAAGTTTTCAGAATCCTAGAGCCCCAGGGAGCGTTCGCAGCTACCTCCTAACCTGCTGGCTCCCCTGCTGTGGGTGTCGGTGCCGGGTTGAGGGCCAGGGGCACAACATCCAGGCTGCCACGTCATGGATGGCTCCTCCGGGAGGGGGTGGCCTTGAGGCTCCCAGGGTGCCTTGCCTTCTGAATGGCACCGCCTTCGGCACTAGCGCCGCCCCTGCTGCCCGAGCGGGAAGTAGCTCAGGAGGGAAAACAGCCGAGGGAAGTTTGGGTGAAGCTGCCAGGCGAGTCTCTTCCTGCTCAGGGTAGCGTGGGATGAGCCCGCGGCCCAGATGTTCTAGCTGTGCCTCCTGAGGACACGAGCCAGGAGCGGGGACGAGCGGAAAAGAGCACACAGGGAATGCGCTGTCTTTGGCTCCAAGAGGGACCTCCCCCGTGCCTCACTGGTTTGTTGTAGGTGCGATACATGTCCTCGACGGATGCCAAAGTGGAGCAGATGTTCCAGATCCTGTTGGACCCACAAGAGAAAGGCACTGAGAAGAAGCAAAAGGTATATGTCTGGGCCGAGCGAGTGGGGGCGGAACTCCCACTACAGCCGCCCCCCTCCCCCCGCCCCCTGTCCCCTGCCCCAGCGGTGCCCTCGCCGTGAGCGGTGTTGGCCCACCAGCCGCTGCTGGCCTGCTGTGCTGCCCGGTGCTCCTCGGGTCATGCAGCCGGGCTCCCAGAGCCCGAGCGAGAACTTACAGGGCCTAGGGCCTGCGTGTGTCCTTTCCCTTCCTTACTGGAGGAAACCGAAGTTCACAGAGGTTCCATTTATGACCCGAGTCGCTCAGCCGCTGAATGGAAGCAGCGCGGTCCAGAGCTCCGGCTCGCTGCTCGCCCCAGCCCATGCCGTGGGTGGTGTCCACAGGATGTGCGCTTCCTTTGACGTAGGCTTCCCAGAACCTGGTGGTGCTGGCCCGGGAGGATGCTGGGGCTGAGAAGATCTTCCGGAGCAACGGGGTTGAGCTCCTGCAGCGCCTGCTGGACACGGGTGAGGCTGACCTGATGCTGGCGGCTCTGCGCACCCTGGTCGGCATCTGCTCGGAGCACCAGTCACGAGTAGGTGGGGCGGCGGGGCTGGCTACTACCACGGTCCGTGCACCCACCACCCTTCCACGATCCACTCTGTATTCCCAGAAGAATGGAGGCAGAGTACAAGGGGACATGTCATGAGAGGAAAAATTAAAATGGCTCCCAAGAAACCCATCATGATTTGGGATGAACTGAGGCTTGTAAAAAGTGAAAGCAGCCCACGGACACCCTGAGCCCATGCTTTCAGTAGGCTCTCCTGGAGCCAGCACAGAGACGCCTCGTTCGGACTCATTCATTGTGCAATAAAAGCAAGATCTTGCAAGGAAAGGGGCCCCCATCGTTCTCCAACCATCAAACTGATGTTTCCCCTGCAGGAGTGTCCTCCAGCCAGTGATGTGGTCAGTGATTTCACCCAGAACATCTGTACTCAGACAGGGACCAGATAGGGGGGGTTTGACCCTGAGCTGGTTGTCCGTATAGACAGCACATGTCCAGCATAGACACTTGTGCAAGAACAGTCCTGCCCTGCTGAAGTCCAGGCCGTACCTCTTACCTGAGCTGGCTGGACCCAGCGGAAGGGACCTGACCCTTGGTTCCTTTGAAGAGGCGCCCACAATTCCGAGATCAGGGATGGAGCTGTGGGATAGTCCATGAAAGCTCTTTAGGCCAAACCCAGGCTATATTTCTGGGTCTCCTAGAACTAAGAACGGTAAAACCACGTGAATTCCATCCACCTCTTTCAGCTTTCCTGCCCCTTTCAGGTGAGCCTCTGGGATATCCAGCTTAGAAATGGGATGGAGAGGCCCTGCCGTCCGTTCCATGCATGTCCACATCCCCATGCTGTAGACAGAGCCTCAGGGTCACCATTGGAAAGGAACCAGGGGTCCTTGGACCTGGGGTCATGGAGCTTGTCCAGACTTCTGGGGCTCCTTGTTAGGGAAACACAAACCAAAGCAGCTGTTCCTCGGGCCACAGTGTTCCTGTCTCTTCCAACAAGCTGAGGAGAGGTAGTGGTGGATTCCTCTGGAATGTTTCCCTTAGAAGCCTTTCCCGCAAATAATCCTGGCATTGCCCTGGGTCACACCCTCAGTCAGGCCCACTTTGATTCCCTTTGGAGCTGGTCCTTCCACCCAGATGTTTTCTCCCCTTCTGGCCACGCTCACACCCACAGTTAGGGATCTCTCTGGCTGCCCTCCACCAACGGGAGGCTCTGTCCCCCTTTCTCCCACCCAGACAGTGGCAACCCTGAGCATGCTGGGAACGCGGCGTGTGGTCTCCATCCTTGGCGTGGAAAACCAGGCTGTGTCCCTGGCTGCCTGCCACCTCCTGCAGGTTATGTTCGACGCCCTCAAGGAAGGTGTCAAGAAAGGCTTCAGAGGCAAAGAAGGAGCCATCATCGTGGGTGAGTGGAAGCAGGTCTGCGGTCCTTTGGGTGTTGTGATCATGGAGGGGAAGGGGCCAAGCCAGCCAAGCTAGCTCTTTGGGGACCAAACTGGCCACTACAGGTTGTTTAGGAATATGGCTTGGTGGCGGTATTTTACTCTAGATTGGAAGCCTGCAGAGAAGGGTACCTACAGCGAAGGCTGGAGCCCAGGAGTCCCCTTCCTGTATCCCCATGGCCTATTGGGGAGGTCGGGGTCAGGCAGGGCAGGGCCACCATGGGGTTCACTGACGCCTTCTCGTTGCCAGATCCTGCACGAGAGCTCAAGATCCTCATCAGTAACCTCTTGGAGCTGCTGACTGAGGTGGGGGTCTCTGGCCAAGGCCGGGACAATGCTCTGAGCCTCCTGATTAAAGCAGTGCCCCGGAAGTCTCTGAAGGACCCCAACAACAGCCTCACACTCTGGGTCATTGACCAAGGTAGGAGATCAGTTTTAAAGAGGGAGAAGGACACTGAGCGTATCTGTTACGTCTTGCTTAGGTCCTTGTTCCCGACCCTGTGTCTGCACTGAAGCATGTCCTATGGCCTGCACTGTGGTCTCAGGGACCCAGGAGAGACCCTTCAGCCATGCCCGTGTGCATGTGCGTGTGCATCGAGCAGGCGGGGAAGGCCGTCAGCGGGGAGGCTGGTTGAGCTTTCTGTATCTGAGGTGTTTCCCTGTGAGTGTGCATTACTTTGTACTTGGAGAAAAATACTTAGAAGTTTACTATATAAATTCACACCTCTTGGGACGCCTGGCTGGCTCCTCAGTGGAACACGCAGCCTTTTTTTTTTTTTTTTTAAAGATTTATTGTTTGAGAGAAAGCACGCTTGTGATGGAGGAACAGGGGAGAGGGAGAGGAAGAGACTCTCAGGCAGACTCCCTGCTGAGCACAGAGCCAGACGCAAGGCTCCATATCACGACCCTGAGATCATGACCTAAGCCAAAATCAAGACTCAGCTGCTTAACCGACTGCATCACTCAGGTGCCCCTGGAAGATGGGACTCTTGATCCTTGGGGTTGTGAGTTCAAGCCCTGTACTGGGTAAAGAGGGTACTTAAAAAAAAAAAAGAAATACATATGTACACATATACATACACGCACACGTATATAAATCAGTTCACAGTACTCTTTTTCCCTTTAAAAATAAATAAGGGGGGTGCCTAGGTGGCTCGATCGTTAGGCGTCTGCCTTTGGCTTTGGTCATGATCCCAGGGTCCTGGGATCGAGCCCTGCATCGGGCTCCCTGCTCAGCGGGAGGCCTGCTTCTCCCTCCCCCACTTTCCCTGGTTGTGTTCTGTCTCTCTCTGTCAAATAAATAAGTAAAATCTTTTTTTTTAAGATTTTATTTATTTATTTGACAGAGAGCACAAGTAGGCAGAGAGGCAGGGCGGGGGGAAGGCAGGCTCCCTGCTGAGCAGAGAGCCCCATGCGGGGCTCAGTCCCAGGACCCGAGATCATGACCTGAGCTGAAGGCAGAGGCTTAACCCACTGAGCCACCCAGGCGCCCCAATAAATAAAGTCTTGGCGCCCCAATAAATAAAGTCTTTTTAAAAAAAGTTAAATAAGGAAGACTTGGGAAAGGTCCTCCGTGAGTATGTGTATCGGGTGTTCATCTTTTGGTGTCCTCCTAATGCTGTGAGGCCGGGTGTTATTTTCCCCTTCGATGTTACAGAGGAGGAACCTCAAAGCCCCAGAGCACTTGGCCCCATGGGCAGGGCCAGCATGCGGTCCTCACTTCCGAGGGCCCTTCCTGACACCATGACTGTTTCTGGAGGCGGCGGCAGCCCCCCCCGGCTGTCTGAGCCTGCCCTACATGTGACTGTCCACGCTGTGTACCCTCATCTCCGGGAGGCCCTGCTTGCCCGTGCCCCTCCCAAAGAACCTCCTCGCTTTGCCAGCTTTTTGCTGCTTTCATAGCAGGGTGTCTTTTCAGGCCTGAAGAAGATTCTGGAGGTGGGGGGCTCTGTGCAGGGGGCTCCTGGAGAGCTTGCGGTGACTGCAAACAGCCGCGTGAGTGCCTCCGTGCTGCTCAGCAAGCTCTTTGATGACCTGAAGTGTGGCGCTGAGAGGGAGAATTTCCACCGGCTCTGCGAGAACTACATCAGGTAAGGGAGCCGGCCCGGCCCAGTGCCGGGGTTGCCAACGGGTCCACACTCCTCAGGGAGGGACAGCGATGAAAGGGTTTCAATCAGGACAGCAGCCTTAGGGAGGCCTTGCAGGGACCAAAGTGGTCCCAAGGCCCACTTCTTCTTCCAAAGTGGCCTTCCCAGAGAATGTTCTTTCTCCATTCTACACCACAGTGCATGCTCTCGGGCACGCACTGTGTGGACTGAGCCCTTTGGGGTGTCCGTTCTGACCCTGCAGTGCAGCACGACAGTCCTGCCCTTAAGGAGGTTCCAGATGGGCCTGAGGACAAATCCTGATATGAGCAGAGCAATTTTGGGTTGTAATAAGTGCAGGAAAGGAGCTAAATGGTGTGCGCGAGAGTGACCTAGGTCAGATACATGATCAGGGGAGGCCCAAAAGCCTAGCGAGAGAAGCTGTGCAGCCAGTGCCCAGCGGCATGGCCTTGCCGTCCCGGGGCAGCTTTCTTTGCTGTTCCTGCCCAAGTAGTGCAGATGCCTGGCCGGTGGACAGAAAGGGGGTGGGGAAGGAGAATCCCTTTATGCTGGCCTTTGTGTGACCGCTGTCACCCTGTGCCCCGCAGGAGCTGGTTCGAGGGCCAAGGGCTGGCCGGGAAGCTGCGGGCCATCCAGACGGTGTCCTGCCTCCTGCAGGGCCCGTGCGAAGCCGGCAACCGGGCCCTGGAGCTGAGCGGCGTCATGGAGAGTGTGATCGCCCTGTGTGCCTCTGAGCAGGAGGAGGAGCAGCTGGTCGCCGTGGAGGCCCTCATCCATGCGGCCGGCAAGGCCAAGCGGGCCTCGTTCATCACGGCTAACGGTGTCTCGCTGCTGAAGGACCTGTACAAGCGCAGTGAGAAGGACAGCATCCGCATCCGGGCGCTGGTGGTGAGCCGGGCAGGTCTGGGCTGGGCAGGCCAGCCTACAGGCAAGGGTGTTTACTGGGGGGCCAGTATGTGAGGGTGCGGCTCCAGCACAGCCTGGTGACAGTATGGGGTGTGCAGGGCCATGTCGAAGCCAGAGGCATGAGCCCTGGCTCCTTCTAACCACAGGGCTCATGGTCAAGTTAGGGAGATGAGCCTTGTGCAGACAGGACCCCCGAGAATGCAGGCCGGCACTTGCTGCCCCCTGGAGGCGGTGGGAGAAGCTCCAGAAGGACCGCTGGGCCAGGCTAGTTGGCCAGGCCGGTCAGAGGGGCCGTGTGGAAAGGCTTGGCCTCCAGGCGGCCCAGGTGCTGGAGCTTTGGGCCCTGGTTGGTCCCCATAAGCCTGCTGCAGCCATGCCCCTTGGGAAGGCTGGTCCTTCTCCTTGGGGCACTTAGTCCTGGGCTTCTCCATCCCAGAAGTATCTTCTCTTGCCAGAGACACCGGGCCTGTCTCCACACAGGTCTTGGCTCCACCCACAAAGAGCTCTCTGTATGGCACAGAAAAAAACAGAGCAAACCCAGTGCAGATCTGGGGGGTTGGGGTCCAGACCCAATGTGTGTCACCTGACCCCCCCCCCCCCACCCAGTAGCTGATTTGCTGCCAGATCTCTAGGTGGTAGCCTGGTAGGGCTGTGCGTGGCCTGCAGAGGGCCCGGCACCATGTCAGGGAGAGGGTCCATGCCAGGTGCAGAGGAGCCCAGCCCCACCTCCATCCCTAGAGACCAGCGGCTGGTTTTCGCCTCTTCCTGCAGGGCCTGTGTAAGCTCGGCTCGGCTGGAGGGACAGACTTTAGCATGAAGCAGTTTGCTGAAGGCTCCACTCTCAAACTGGCCAAGCAGTGTCGAAAGTGAGTTATTTGGTCGCTGTGGCTCCCGACCGGACCCGTCAGCTCGGCCTTGAGAGAAAAGTGTGGGTGGAGGGCGGGGCCTCCTCTCTACCCTGCTGTGCCCCAGGCAGACCCTCCTGAGTCCTGCCATGTGTGCTGCTTCGTGTGCAGAGGGGACACGCCCCCGTTCCGATCCCCACTCCCCCGCATGTCCCCAGGTGGCTGTGCAATGACCAGATCGACCCGGGCACTCGGCGCTGGGCCGTGGAGGGCCTGGCCTACCTCACCTTCGACGCTGACGTGAAGGAAGAGTTTGTGGAAGATGAGGCTGCCCTGAAGGCTCTGTTCCAGCTCAGCAGGGTAGCTCCTGGGTTCCGCTAGTCATCTGGGAACAGAATCTGGGATTAGAATTGACCAGGCTTTCTTGGCAGGTCTTGGTCAGTGGCGCCTGTGACGCCGGGGCGGGAGGGCTGGGAGCCCGAGGGGCCGCTCTGTGGCCTGGGCCTCCGGGGCTGCACGAGCAGCGTCGGACTGGACAGTGTCTCTGGAGCAGTTAGGGAGGTCGCAGGTGTGAGCCCCCAGAGTCTGGGGCCAGGTTGGGCCTGGGAGCTTCCCCCATTCATCCTGGCGCCCCAGTGGTCCAGCCGAGGGTAGACTTGGAGGCCTGGGCGGCATTTGTCCCATTCTGCTCTGTCCCCGGACGGCACCCCGACCGCCCCCGTCCTGCCTGCAGTCCGAGGAGAGGTCGGTGCTCTTTGCGGTGGCCTCAGCGCTGGTGAACTGCACCAACAGCTACGACTATGAGGAGCCCGACCCCAAGATGGTGGAGCTGGCCAAGTACGCCAAGCAGCACGTGCCCGAGCAGCACCCCAAGGTGAGGGCGCCCTTGACCCGGGGCACCTGCAGCAGCCTCCCATCGAAGCGGGTTTCTTTCCCTCTGTATTCACGTCTGTCGGTTTGTGCCGCGAGGAGGGCCTCCCTCTCCCTGTCCCGTCAGCCGGGCCCCTCTGCTAAGCTAAGCTGCCTCCTTCCCAGGACAAGCCGGCTTTCGTGCGGGCTCGGGTGAAGAAGCTGCTGGCGGCGGGCGTGGTGTCGGCCATGACGTGCATGGTGAAGACCGAGAGCCCCGTGCTGACCGGCTCCTGCCGCGAGCTGCTGTCCAGGTGAGCCGGCCTCAGCACCGCCAGACCTCCGAACTCGGGAGCAGAGGAGCAGCGGGGCCACCTGCGGAGCCGCTGGCCGTGACCAAGCCCGGGCCCGGGGGTGTCTGCGGCCAGAGCCGGCTCCCGCCCACCCGCGCCGTCTCCCCGCAGGGTCTTCCTGGCGCTGGTGGACGACGTAGAGGACCGCGGCACGGTGGTGGCTCAGGGCGGGGGCAAGGTAAGCTGGCTTACAGACTCCTTCCCGAGGGTCTAGAAAACATGACTCAGCGGCTGCCACACCAGTGACGAGGCCGGAACACAGTACGAGGGACCCGCAGGAACGTGTTCCTGCCGAGTGAGCGATGCTCACGGGGGCGGGTCTGTGCCCCTGGAGATCCTGACTCTCTTCCTTTCTCCTGCGTGGCCCGGGGCCCAGCACAAGCCGCTGCTGGCCCTTAATAAGTGTGTGTGGAGGAGTTTGGGCAGCTTAAGGAGAGGCCTGAGGGGGGAAGAGGGTCTGGGGCAGGGAGTGTCACAGGCCTGAGGGAGGAGAGAAGTGAGTGCGCCACCGTCAGTGCTCGGGGGCTGGTGCTTTGGGCCTTACCCTCCAGGGCACATCTCAGACCCTGGCGGCTCGGCTCGTCCCCACAGGCTCTGCTCCCACTGGCGCTGGAAGGCACTGACGTGGGCCAGACGAAGGCAGCGCAGGCTCTTGCCAAGCTCACCATCACCTCCAACCCAGAGATGACTTTTCCTGGCGAGCGGGTGCGTGTCTTGTTGTCCCAGCCCTGGCCTCTCCCCTACCCCGCACTGGGCCCTGATGGCCTCTGACCTGGGCTCTGGCTCCTCCTTGGGACGGACAGGAAGTGGTGGCCCTACTGAGGCCCGGGGTGGCGAGGGCAGCCTTCTCTCTGGGAGTGGCCTCTCACCTCCGGGTCGGTAGGGATGGGGGCGGCGCAGGTGAGCGCCCTGACAGGTGGCTGTACCGCAGATCTATGAGGTGGTCCGGCCCCTCGTCTCCTTGTTGCACCTCAGCTGCTCAGGACTGCAGAACTTCGAGGCACTCATGGCTCTCACGAACCTGGCGGGGATCAGCGAGAGGCTCCGGTAAGGTCCCCGGGACAGCACTTTCCAGTTTGAAGAGCTGTCTTCGGTCACGGCTTGACTTGAGCCTCACAGGCCCGTCCTTGTACCTGGGGAGGCAGGCCCTGAGGTCTGACTCGTACCGCGGTCCACCAGTGGGCGAGGCCTGGGGCGGTGATGGTGCGCGCCCTGGAGTCCGACCGCCCGGGTTCGCATCCTGACTCCACTGGTCGCTAGTGTGTAACACAAACAAGAGCTGCTCTGTGCCTCAGTTTCCCCTCTGTGGAATGGGATGGGCACACTCCCTCCACACTACAAGGAGTGGTAGTGAGCGATAAATGAGAAAATACACACACAAACCCCGAGTACGTGGCACCTGGCTTTCTCCCAGGAGTGTGGCCAAGTGGTACGCGTCCACTGTCACCGCAAACGGTGACATTGGGCTCCCTGTCCGCACTCAGCTTCAGTTTCTTCTTCTGCAAAATAGTGATAGTAAGCATACCTGCGCCTTCACCATAGGGCCATGGTGAAGATTAAGAGAGTCCAATCCTTGGGGCAAATAATACATTATATGTTAATTAGAAAAAAAAAGAAGTCCAAGTTCTGAGTCAGGTACGTGCTTAAATGTTAGATGTTAGCATCCCTGTCAGCAGCCCCCTGGGCTCCGAACTCCTGCTGTAGAGCCGTTTTCCATGGTCCCGTGCTATGTCCTAGGCCTGCTGAAGACGCTGGAAGCCACCGCAGTTCATGCCTGGTGCAGGAGGGTCTATGGTGCCCGGGAGATCCTTGACCTGGGGCTCGATTGTGTGGGAACGCGGGGATGGGGGAGGCAGAGGCGGGAGCGCTGAGGCTGCTGACCCCTCCACCGCGGCCCCGCAGGCAGAAGATCCTGAAGGAGAAGGCCGTGCCCATGATCGAGGGCTACATGTTCGAGGAGCACGAGATGATCCGCCGGGCAGCCACGGAGTGCATGTGCAACCTGGCCATGAGCAAGGAGGTGAGGGCGGCCGGGGGGGTCACGACAGGTGCGTGGTGGCACCCGTGCCCCACTTGGCTCTGCTGCAGCCTGCTCAGTCCCCTCCTCTCCTGTGGCCTCAGGTACAGGACCTCTTTGAAGCCGAGGGCAATGACCGGCTGAAGCTGCTGGTGCTGTACAGCGGTGAGGACGACGAGCTGCTGCGGCGGGCCGCGGCGGGGGGCCTGGCCATGCTCACCTCCATGCGGCCCTCGCTCTGCAGCCGCATCCCCCAAGTGGTCAGTGCCTCTTCTTGGCCGGGAACGGGAGGCGGGTCTGGAACGCCCTGCATGGCCCCGGGTTGGGGGACATCCCGGGACACACGGGAGTGCTCCGGCCAGGTTTGAGCCTGATGCTCGGTGGTGACTGGCGACGCTGCCCTGTTTCCCGCAGACCACACACTGGCTGGAGATCCTGCAGGCCTTGCTCCTGAGCCCCAATCAGGAGCTGCAGCACCGGGGTGTGGTGGTGGCACTGAATATGGTGGAGGCCTCGAAAGAGATCGCTGGCACCCTCATGGAGAGCGAGGTGCTGGAGATCCTGTCGGTGCTGGCTAAGGGCAAGGAGAGCCCCGTCACCAGGGCTGCTGCAGCCTGCCTGGGGAAAGCGGTGGAATACGGGCTTATCGAACCCAACCAGGGTGGAGAGTGAGGGCCTGTCTCATGCACACGCGCGCTGCAGCAGAGGAGGACGGACACAGCTTTGGCTGCTGCGGGCTGGGATGCTGAACACTGGCCTCTCCTCCCTAGCTGCCCCCTGATGTCCTCTGCTGAATCAGGGACCACGGGCAGTCACGGCCCTGCTCTGCCAGCACTGCCTCCTGCCTCACGCAGCAGGGCCCTTGTGTACTACTGTAGACAGCTGGGAATCTGGCCCGCACGTTCCCGGCCTTGGGAAGGGCACATCCAGCAGCCGCACCAGCTAGGAGCCTCACCTGAGCCTTCCAGCGGGACTACCCCGACCCTCTAATAGAAAGTATGTGGGACTCAAATGCGCGCCCTGTCCCTCAGCAGGGACCAGGCTGTGGGCCAGTCTCTGGAGCGGGACCCAGTCTGGCTGTGTGCGCAGCAGTTAGCTCTACGGAAGGAATCCTACGGATTCCTCACCCCGGGGCCTGCTGAGTGCTGTCTAGTTCTGTTGGAGGATCAGGGTAAACCTACGAAGCTAATAAAAATCTATTCAGTCGTGTGGGAATCAATGGCTTTGGACTCCTCAGTGCTGGTCCTTCAACACTCTTGTCTTTGTATTGAGAGTTCCCAGTGGCCTGCACTCGGGCAGTGCTCTGCATCTGGGGCCTGCTCTCCCCTCGAGGAAAAAATCCTGTAACTGTCCTGGTGACAACAAGAGCTCCACCACCTGCCGGGGCGGAGAGCCGCGAGAGCTTGCTTCCGCTCTGGGAGCGAGAGTGAAGCTCATTGGCTCGCAGAGATGAGTGACAGGCCCCGAGCCAATGGAAGGCCAAACTCGCTGAAGCGCCCGCCTAGGACAGCCACTTCCTGTGGGGCCTGAGTCCCTCTCGTGCGGGTCGTGAGCCGTGGCCGTGCCGGGCTGAGAGGAATGGCGGGGTGCACGCGTCGCCGCGGTCGCTCCTCGCCAGCTCTGCAGCTCGGATTCTAACTCGAGCTCCGCGGCCCCGTCCGGCCCACCTCTGCCTCGGGCCCGCGCCCACCGGAGGTTGCCCGACCTCACAGCCGAGGCTGCAGCGGCCCAGCGCAGGCCCTAGGGCCGGGTCGACCTCGATCGGACGGGACACGCGGCGGACGGGACGGGCGGCGGGCGGGACTGCGGGTACAGAGGTGGGTACGGAGGTGAGCACCGCCCTGCGGCTGCCCGCCCCGGGCGGTGACGTCACCGCCCTCGCCGGCGATTGGCCCGGGGAGGCTGCGGCAGCCAATGGGCGCCTGGCCCGGGCCGCGGCTCTTCAAACCTTTCCTCCGCGGCGATTGGCCGCGGGTCCCTGGCGGCTACCCTGCATCCCTGCTTTTCCTCCCTCGTGACTGCGGTTCGGGAGTTGCTGCCCGAGGAGGGTGGAGGGCACAGGGTCAAGATCAAAGGTCAGAGGCCCCCTTGGGTCGGGACTGGGCTCGGAAGGGGTTAGGAGCCCAGGTCCAGGTCAAGGAGCTTTGCAGGGACCCCGAACGGAAAAAGTGGTGGTGCTTTTGTAACCGCGGGACTGTATGTCATTTACATGTGAACTCTCTGGGTGCAGCCAGCCGTCTCTCTTATCCGCCGAAAGGACGGCATCAGTAAATGCTTGTAGAACGAATAAGTGACTAGGTGAGGTCCAGCTGAAATTGTGTATAGGTCTCTTGAGAACCAGTAAGTACCACTGGACTTTCTTTTTTTTTTTTTTTTTTTTAAAGATGTTATTTATTTGTCAGAGAGAGAGAGTACACACAAGCAGGCAGAGAGGCAGGCAGAGAGAGAGGAGGAAGCAGGCTCCCTGCCGAGCAAGGAGCCCGATGCGGGACTCGATCCCAGGACCCCAGGATCACGATCTGAGCCGAAGGCAGTGGCTTAACCCACTGAGCCACCCAGGCGTCCCAACCACTGGACTTTCTAAAATCAACTCTAAGCCCTGCATTAATAAGCCAGTACTTAACCTTGTGCCCATCGTGGTATGGGCCAGACCTGAACTGTTTATTTCCATCTGTTCCACACGGTTCTACAGGGTATGTACAAGCGGCACCCTCTCCTGTCCCGTGCCTTTGTAAAACTGAAGAAACTGAGTTGCACTCAGAAAGCTTAAGTGATGGACCAAGGACACGGGCACCGCTCCCTGCAGAGGGAAACACGTGAACCCTGGGGCTGGCCAAACCTGCACAGGGCGCTGTCTCCCAAACGCTCTGTTTTGTCCTGGTGGCAAGAGCACTGTTGTATGGAGTCGGTGGGCCTTGATTTTAGTCCTCTGCCCCTCTTGGTCCTGAGTTGTGTTTGTGTAAGGGTTACTTTCTCTAGGAGTCTCTTCTGTCAAATGGGGGTAATTCTGGTTCCCAAGATGACATGGGATAATGAGCCTGACCCTGGGAGTTGGAGGTGCTCAGATCCTAGGACAACGTCTAACGGAGAGGACACTTAAGTACCTGGGGCCCAGTCTGTGGGGCAATGAGCTTCCCTGAGCTAAAGGGAAAACAGGGCAAGAGTCCCCATTCTAGGCAGCCCAGAATCTTCCTCAGTCTGGTGGGATTCCTTTTTTTTTTTTTAAGATTTTATTTATTTATTTGACAGACAGAGATCACAAGTAGGCAGAGAAGCAGACAGATAGAGAGAGGTGGAAGCAGGCTCCCCGCAGAGCACAGAGCCCGATGTGGGGCTCGATCCCAGGACACTAGGACCATGACCTGAGCCGAAGGCAGAGGCTTTAACCCACTGAGCCACCCAGGTGCCCCGTCTGGTGGGATTCTTAACCCTGTTCCGCCTCCCACCCCATTCAGGTGGCGGCCAGCAGAGGGCGCGACCCGAGCATGGCCGAGGAGCGCCGGGGGTCCTGGTTCGGCTTTGGTTTCTGCGGCTTCGGGCAGGCGCTGGGCTCGGGGCGCGGGCGGCAGGTGCACAGCCCCGAGCCGCTGGAGACACCGGGCCCGGGCGCCGACGTCTGCCGCGTGAGCGCCAGCTGGAGCTACACCGCCATCGTGACCCGTGAGCGCCCCTCTCCGCCCCACTTCCGCCCTCGCCCCGGGTGCGTGGTCCTGCCGCCCCCCAGCCAGCCCTCCGCTCCCGCAGGTGGAGGCCAAGTGCAGCTTTCGGGCGCGGCCGGCGGCGCGGCGGGCGGCTGCAGGGACGCGTGGGCCTCGGAGGCGCTCCTCGTGGTGCTGCGCGCCGGGCCGGCAGTCGGGTCCCGGCCGGAGCTGCAGGCCTGGGCGCCGGGTTCGGCGCTGCGCGGGGAGCCCCTGTGGACCCACACGCTGGTGTCGGAGGCCGAGCGGGAAGACGCCGCGGGCGGGGAGCCCCAGGCCCGGGCGCTGCCCCTGCTGCCCGGCGCGCGCGCCTACGTGAGTCCGCGGCCGCCCTTCTACCGGCCTCTGGCCCCGGAGCTGCGGGCGCGCCGGCTGGAGCTGGGCGGCGAGCACGCCTTGCTGCTGGACGAGGCGGGCCAGGTGTTCTCCTGGGGCCAGGGCAGGTGAGGGGGGCGGGGCCGCGGGCGGGGCGGGGCGGGGGCGGATAAACCTGGCCCCCGAGTGGGAGGTGAGCGTGGGAAGTGGCCGTCTGGGGACCCGTTTGTGTGACTGGGGCAGGAAAGGGAGGGGGACCCGCTTGGGCTCTCCCTCGCTCAGGCACGGACAGCTGGGCCACGGGACTCTGGAGGCTGCGCCGGAGCCGAGGCTGCTGGAGGCGCTGCAGGGCCTTCCCATGGCTGAGGTGGCCGCGGGTGGCTGGCACTCCGTGTGTGTGAGCGGTAAGTGACAGACTCAAGATCTTCTAGGCTCCAAACCTTCTTCCCCCCTCTTCCAGTGTCGGCGGGTGGTCTAGCCAGACCTCCTTCCAAGTGCATCCCATGTTAATCCGCCTGCGGTTCAGGGCTCCTCGGCGCCTCTCAGATTCAGCCCTCTCTCTGCCCCGCCATGATGCGCTCACACCCGACTGCTGCCCTTGACTTCTGTTGCTGGGCTCCCGCCTCTCCCATCCCTCCGCCTCCAGCCGGGGCTGCCTTCCCAAAACACTCTGCAAGGGCCCAGGAAGGGGTGGGGGGCAGCTGAGCTGAGGAGAACGGACAAGAAAGGATGCAGGGGGTCAGGTGGCTGTGATGTGCGGCACACAGTGGCCCCACAGATGCCCACAGGGAGGAGGATGGGGGTGAGAGTGAGCCCAGAACGGGGACCTTCGTTTGGGATCCTACGTCCGCCGCCCTGGCAGGCCACCCAGCTGCAGCCGATTCCCAGGCTGTCGGGTGAGGCTGGGAGCAGGTGGTCTTTGCAAGGGTCTGCACCTGGGGCTCTGGCTGGGCTCTGGACGCTTCTATCCCCGGGGGTGGGGGCAGCTTTAAAAAACATGTGCCTACACCACCACCCCCCTAGTCTCCTGTCATGAGCCTGGCTTCGCAGACAGATGTGAAAACTAGTGGGCTGGAGGGAAGGGAAGACAGGACTAGAAACAGCTAGATGGGAAGTCTCACACTTCAGGAAGTTTTGAGTCCGTGACCGTGTTCGGAGCACAGACGCTTGAGACCGGACTTCCTAGGTTCAGATCATCACTTCGTCCCTTCTAATCTCGGGCAGAGCACTTCGCCTCTCCGTGCCCCCCGTTTTTTCATGAATAAAATAAGCATGTTGTCATATAGCTCTCTGTAGGGCTCTTCTGAGAATTGAATGATTATATTTGAAAAGTGCTTAAAATTCTGGCACCAAGTAAACACTTGATAAAAATTAGCTGCTGTCATGGGTGGATTTTTACAAGAGAGGCAAGGAAGGTCAGAGCTTCCAGAAGAAGCCTCCGGCGGGGCCTGTGGTGGCCGGGGCTAAGGAAGGGGGTGTCGTGGGCTCAGTGGGTTTGAAAGGGAGGCCGTTGGGAATTTCCAGGGATGCATTTCTGAAGCATGTGTGGTTGGGTGTTCCTCGAAAGGGAAGCTTATGTGAAGCGACTTCCCAAGGAGCTGGAGACCAAAGAGAAAGGCCCACAGGTCCAGCTTGACAAGAAACGGTTTACTAAGGGAGCTTCCGGACTCCTGTTGGGCGGCTGCAACGGGGCTGTGACTGCACCCCCTTCCAGTCAGACCTGCTTTTATAGCCCTAGCGTCTGGGATGCCGTGCTGGGGGCCACCCAGGAGGAGAATGTTCGAGATTAGTTCTGTGTTGTCCCAACTCCAGAACAGATCCAAGGACCTTATGCCTCCAGGGCGTTCTTAAGGGTTGTTACTTGTGTGATTTAAAAAGAGAAAGTGTGTCCAGGGGCTGTTCTCACGAAGGCTTCATTCGGGTCTCCGAGCTGTCGTCATGGCAGCTTTGTGCAAGGTGGCATTTGTCTGGTTCACACGTGGGAGGTGGGGAGGGGGCAGTTTAGCAACAAAGGGAAAATGCAACTGGAGAGGAAGGTCCAGGAGACTCTGAAGAAAGGATGACAAGGAAGGCACCTGAGGGGGGAAGGGAGCCTGTAAGACCGGAAAGCTGCTGGGGCCCGCCGGAGGCACTGCCCGGCGTGTCGCCTTGGGCAAGGCAGGCGTTAGTCATCCCCGGGGAGCCGGTGGTATACAAGGCATTGGGGTGGATTCAGGGGGGCTTAGGAAGGTGACGGTGCCATTCACAGTCTGTTTAATGGGTGCCCTTTGTCTCTTTTTCAGAGACGGGGGATATTTATGTCTGGGGCTGGAATGAATCCGGGCAGCTGGCCCTGCCCACCAGGAGCTTGGCAGAGGATGGAAAGACCATTTCCAGGGAAGGTGAGGGTCCGTCTTCCTCATGTGTTTCTGTCCTTCCTGCCTCCTGGCCACATGCTGGCCGAGACCTTGGAGTGCTTGGAAGGGACATGGGTCGTCCTTGGGACCCCAGGACCCCCTGTGGGACTCTGGGCTCTGGGGAGGCCTGGGGTATGGCAGGGCTGTTGTCAGCGTCTGCAGCCCCCCCACCCCCCATGGCTAAGGTGTAGCCAGAGCTCCGCCTAGCCGTCACCATCCCCCCACTCTGTCACTGCTTCTCTGAAGCCGGCTGGCCGAGCGAAGGTGACTCCGACGTGAGGACAGTGGGGAGTGAGGACGGAGCCCCGGCCCCCTTCATAGCCATCCAGCCCTTCCCCGCTTTACTGGATCTGCCCTGGGGCGCGGAGGCAGCCCAGGCCAGCTGTGGCTCCCGGCACACGGCGGTGGTGACAAGTGAGTAGGGCTGGGCGGGCAGCAGGAAGTCCCTCCAGCCCGTCCCTTAGCTGGCGCCGCAGAGAAGGCTGTGATCCCCTCAGAAACCTGTACTTGAGGTGTCTCCAACAAGCACTGAGTGGCCGCCTCCCTCCACGAAAACAGCCCCAACCTCTGGGGCTTGAACAGGTGCCCCCCCAGCTGTCAGGCCGCAGTCCCTCCTCCTGCTAAGACCCCTGAGCCGCTGTGAGAGGGCAGGCCCATCCACTGGCATACGGGAAGGTAAACCTCTTGCACCCGGATCCTTTCCCACCCCGGCCGCGGCTGCGCGGAGACCATTGTTGAAGGTGCTGTGCTATGCCAGGCAGAGCTCGGGACACTTGGAAGGTGCTGGCTGAGGACTGTGGCAGGCCACGCTAGACAACTTCTTGTGACAGCCCCTTACTGTCCTTCTGGTTGTAGGGACTGGGGAGCTCTACACCTGGGGCTGGGGTAAGTAAGAGGTTTGCTTGTGTGATGCTTAAGCCAGGGGAGGAAGGGACCAGGGCATAGAGGGCCTGAGCCCTGGGACGTCTGGGACGGAAGTGCTGCGGGCCCTGGTCTAGAACAGAGCCTGGCACTCGGAAGTCCGAGACCACACAGGAGGGAAGTGGATGCTAGTGCTCCCTGTGGGTCTCTCTGAAGAATTGTCTCGAGGGAGTACTTAGGCCGCATTTAGGACACATCTGTTGGTCTGACACTGGGGAGGAAGAAAAGTTAAAAATCTGTGTTCTGAGTGTCTGGAGTTCGGAGCAGAGAACCTGGAACACCGTCTTGCCTGGTGTGGTTGGTGGCAGCCGCCTCTTGGGGACCTGGGGTGGGGGGGGGTCTGCCCGGCCCCAGAGGCTCTGTGGCGCTGGGCTCCTGAATTCCCAGAGCAGACCGCCCGGAGTGGTGGGTTAACCCTGCACTTTGCGGGGCGGCCTGAGTTTTTTCCTTCCTTCCTGGAGGGCAAGAGCCCCAAGGCCCAGAGGAGAGGATGGCCAAGGGGCTCCCTTCACTTTAGGTAAATATGGACAGCTTGGCCACCAGGACACGACCAGCTTGGATCGGCCCCGCCGTGTGGAATATTTTGTAGATAAGCGACTGCGAGTCAGGGCCGTGAGCTGTGGGCTCTGGAACACCTACGTGTATGCTGTGGAGAAAGAGGAGAACGGACAGCCGCAGCCACGGGCGTGAAGTGAGCGTGCACTAGAATAGATGATACACTTACACCCGTGAAGCACCCCCCCAGCCAAGGAAACCACTGCCGGCCCCCTGGATGCCCCCCATTTGCCCTCCCCGCCACAGCCCTCCTGCCCTGCCCTAGAGCTCGGTCTTCAACTTCGTCCTCATGTTGGACACACCTAAAGAGCTTTGGAAGGGCATGGCCAAGGCCAGCACGGCAGACACCATGAAATCTGAAGCCCTGGGTGGGGAGCCTGGACGGGGGTAGATCATCAAGCTCCAGCAGCCGACCCGGGTGATTTGAGGTCGTGCGGAGATTGGGGACCAGCAGGGGTCATCTTGGTCATCTTTCCTCAACTGTTTTCACTTAGGATTGTACCACTGCGTCGGTATTCGGGAGAGTTTGTTTGCTTTGGATTTTATGTGACTAGAGTCACTCTGTGGCTGTCCCTTTGTGTCGTGTTTCTCCTTTCAACACAATATGATCATCCGTGTTGTGCTCTGCAGTCCATTCATTTCTACTGTCCTGCCGTATTCCGTTGTGTGAATATACCTTGTTGTGTATTCTTCTGTTGGGGTCATTTTTCCTTTTATTGAGTTAAAATACACATAAAAGGGGCGCCTGGGTGGCTCAGTGGGTTAAGCCTCTGTCTTCGGCCCAGGTCATGATCTCAGGGTCCTGGAATCGAGCCCCGCATCGGGCTCTCTGCTCAGCGGGGAGCCTGCTTCCCCCTCTCTCTCTGCCTGCCTCTCTGCCTACTTGTGATCTGTCAAATCTTTAAAAAATAAAGTACACATAAAAAATGTACCGTCTTAACCATTTTTAAGTGTGTGTCTCAGTATTAAATTCCCATTGATGTGCAACCGCCGCCGCCATTGAGCCCTGGGGCTCTTCTCATCTTGCACAACTTGTTACCTGTTAAACAGCCACTCCCCACTACCCCTGGCCAACACCATGGTACCTTCTGTCTTTCTGATTTTGACTATTCTGAATCCTCATTTGTGTCACTAGCTTATGTCACTTAGCTTAAGGTCCTCAGGGTTCATCTGTGTTGTAGCAGATTCCAGAATTTCCATTGCAGCACTGACCACATTTTGTTTATCCATTCATCGGTTGATGGGCGCTGGCTTGGATCCAGGTTTTAGCTGCTGTGAATGATGCTATGAATCTAGGTGTGCAGATGTTTCTTTGAGACCCTGTTTCCTGTTCTTTTGGGTATATATTCAGAAGTGGAATTTCTGGGTGATATGGTAATTCTATTTTTTTTTTTACCTTTTTTTTTTTTTTTTTAAGATTTTATTTATTTGACAGAGAGAGGATCACAAGTAGGCAGAGAGGCAGGCAGAGAGAGAGGAGGAAGCAGGCTCCCCGCTGAGCAGAGAGCCTGATACAGGGCTCGATCCCAGGACCCTGAGACCATGACCCGAGCTGAAGGCAGAGGCTTTAACCCACTGAGCCACCCAGGCGCCCGGTAATTCTATTTTTAATTTGTTGACGAGCCTACGTACTGTATTCTGTGGAGGCTGTACCGTATTTAATTCCTACAACAGTGTATAAGGTTCCAATTTTCCCATAGCCTCGCCCAATACTGGTTGTCTGTTTTTCTCCATAATGACCATCCTAATGAGTGCAAGGTGCTATCTCCCTGTGGTATAAATTTGCATTTCCCTAATGTTCAGTGATGTTGCGTGCTTTCCATGTGCTCATTGGCCTCATAGATCTACTATGGAAAAATGTCTATTCAAAGGTTTTGGCTGTTTTTTGAATTATTCGTTTTTGTTGTCGAGTTTTAGGAGTTCCATATGTGTTCTGTATATTAAATCTTCATTAGATATGTGATTTTGAAATATTTTGTCCTGTGGGTTGCCTTTTTTTTTTTTTTTTTAATTTTATTTATTTATTTGACAGAGATCACAAGGAGGCAGAGAGGCAGGCAGAGAGAGAGGAAGGGAAGCAGGCTCCCCGCCGACCAGAAAGTCTGACACGGGGCTCGATTCCAGGACCCTGGGATCATGACCTGAGCCAAAGGCAGAGGCTTTAACCCACTGAGCCACCCAGGCATCCCAATGTGGGTTGCCTTTTTACTCTGTTAACAGGGTCTCTTGATATAAGAAACAAACAAAAAACTTTAATTTTCATGAAGTTCAACTTGTTTTTCCTTTGTCATCTGTGCTTTTGGTGTCCTATTAAAGAAGTCATTGCCAAATCCAACATCATGAGGCTTTTGTCCTGTGTTTTCTCCCAAGAGTTTTATTGTTTTAGGTCTTACATTTAGACCCTTGACCCATTATGAGGTAATTTACATGTATGATATTAGTTAAGGGTCCAACTTTGTTCTTTTTTTTTTTTTTTAAGATTTATTTATTTATTTATTTGACAGACAGAGATCACAAGTAGGCAGAGAGGCAGGCAGAGAGAGACGGGGAAGCAGGCTCCCTGCTGAGCAGAGAGCCGATGCGCGACTCCATCCCAGGACCCTGAGATCATGACCTGAGCTGAAGGGAGAGGCTTAACCCACTGAGCCACCCAGGCGCCCCCAACTTTGTTCTTTTGTGTGTGATTGTCCAGTTTTCTGTGTGGCATTTGTTGAAAGGACTGTTCTGTTCCTACTGAATGGTCGTGGCACCCTTGTCACAAATCATCTGACCACATATGCAACAGTTTACTTCTGGGCTCTCTGCTCTGTTCCTTCAGTCTGTATGTCTGTCCTTATGCCCGTGCCACACTGTTTGATTACTGAAGCTTTCCTAATAGTTTTCAAAATCAGGAAGTGTGAGTCCTCTAGTTTTGTTTTTCTTTTTCAAGAATATTTTGGCTATTTGGGGTCCCTTGAGATTGCCTATGAATTTTAGGGTGGATTTTTCTATTTCTGCAAAAAAAAAAAAGTCATCGGGATTTCGATAGGGATTATATTGAATCTATAGTTCACTTTGGGTAGTGTTGGTATCAATAATATTATGTCTTCCAATCTATGAACATGGGATGTATTTCTGTTTTCCATTTATTTATGTCTTTGTTTTCAGCAGCATTTTGTAGTTTTCATTGTACATGTCTTTTACCTTGGTTAATTCCTAAGTATTTAATTCTTTCTGATTTTATTGTAAATGGAATTGTTTTTATAATTTCCTTTTCATATTGTTCATTGTTTGCCTATAGAAATGCATCTTTTTTTTTTTTT
>NW_019154113.1:17771146-17827805 GCF_002288905.1 Enhydra lutris kenyoni | reverse complement strand
AAGTAGACGGAGAGGCAGGCAGAGAGAGAGAGAGAGAGAGAGAGAGAGGGAAGCAGGCTCCCCGCTGAGCAGAGAGCCCGATGCGGAACTCGATCCCAGGACCCTGAGATCATGACCTGAGCCGAAGGCAGAGGCTTAACCCACTAAGCCACCCAGGCGCCCCTAGAAATGCATCTTTTTTTGTGTATACTGACTTTGTATCCTCTTCCTCTGCTGAATTCATTTACTCCAACAGTTTCTTTGTGGATGCCAGGATTTTCTATATGTAAGGTCATAGTCTCCGCAGACAGATGGTTTTACTTCTTTTCTTCCGATATGAATGCTACTTATTTTGCTGCCTCATGGCTCTGACTAGGACTTCCAATATTGTGCTAGATAGAAGTGGTGAGAGTGGGCGTCCTTGTCTTGTTCCTGAACTTAAAGGAAACGTTTTCAGTGTTTCACCATTCACTATTATGTTTGCTTTGGGTTTTCTATATATAGCTTTTATTATGGGGAAGTAGTTTCCTTCCTATTTTATTGAGTGTTTGTATCATGAAAGGGTATTGAATTTTGTCAGATGCTTTTTCTGCATTGATTGAGGTGATCATGTGGGGTTTTTTCCCCTTCATATTGTTCATGTGGTGTATTACATCGATCGTTCTGGTACTCCAAGAATAAATCCCCTTTGGTTATGGTGTGTAATCCTTTTAAAATGCTGCTCAGTTCTGTTTGCTTGTATTTTGCTGAGGATTTTTGCATCCATGTTCAAAAGGGATATTGGTCTGTAGTTACCTTGTAATATCTTTGTCTGGCTTTGATGTCATTGTTATGCTAGCTTCATAGAACAAGTTGGGAAGCATTCCCCCCTCTTAAATATTCTGGAAAAATTTGAGAAGTACTGGTAGTAGTTCTTTAAATGTTTGGTAGAATTCACCAGGGAAGTCTTCAGGTCCTGGGCTTTTCTTCGTTGGGTGATTTTTGATTACTGATTTAATCTTCTTAGTAGTTATAGTAAGTTATAGTAATTCAGATTGTTCGTGATTTAGTCTCTATAGGTTTTGTGTTTCTAGGAGTTTTTCCATTTCATCGAGGTTATCCAATTTGTTAGCATACAATTTTTCATAGTACTCTTAAAATCTCGTTCATTTCCGTAGAATCAGTGGTAATGTCCCCACTTTCATTTCTGAGTTTAGGCATTTGAGTCTTCTTTTTCCCTTAGTCCATCCGGCTAAAAGTTTGTCAATATTATTCATCTTTTCAGAGAACCAGCTTCTGGTTCCATTGGTTTTTCCCTGTTGTCTTTCAATTCTCAATTCATTTATCTGTGCTATGCTCTTTACTATTTCCTTCCTTCTGCTAGCTTTGGCTTCAGTTCTTTTTTTCTTTTTTCTAGTTAAGTTTAATTAGATTGTTGACTTCAGATCTTTCTTGTTTTTATTTTTTGTTTTTTAAAGACATTATTTACTTATTTGTGAGAGAGCATGGGCAAGCAAGAGAGTGAGAGAGAATATGAGCAGGGGGGAGGCGTGGAGGGACAGAGGGAGAAACATGACCTAAGCCAAAGGCAGATGCCTCCTGAGCCACCCAGGTGCCCCTCTTTCTTGATTTTAAAGATTTTATTTATTTATTTGGCAGAGAGAGACACAGCGAGAGAGGAACACAAGTGGGGGAGTGGGAGAGGCAGAAGCAGGCTCTCCGCTGAGCAGTGAGTCCGATGTGGTGCTTGATCCCAGGATCCTGGCATCATAACCTGAGCCGAAGGCCGACGCGCTTAATGACTGAGCCACCCAGTCACGCCTCTTTCTTGATTTTAATTGGGAGTATTTATAGCTATAAATTATCCCCTTAGCACCACTTTTTCTGCGGCCCATGCGTTTTGGAATGTTCTTTTTCATTTTCATTAGTCTCTGTATTCTAATTTACCCCGTGGTTTCTTCTTTGATCCATTGGTTGCTTGAAATGTATCGTTTGATTTCCTCAATATTGTGAATTTTCAGTTTTCTTTGTACTGATTTCTAATTTCATCCTGCTGTGGTCAGAGAGGATGATGTGTATGATATCTTTATTTTTAATAAGTTTTTAACTTTAACTCTAGGATAGTTAACACACAGTGGAGTACGAGTTTTGGGTGTTCGGTGTGGCGACTGAGCAATTCCATCCATTACTCGTGCTGGTCCTGATACCTGATAGGCGCACTCTTAATCCCCTTCACCTGTTGCACACCCCCCTCCCGCCTACCATGATAACCACCTGTTTGCTTGTTCTCTACAGTTAAGAGTCACTTTCTTAGTCTTTTTTTTTTTCTTTTGGCTCTTTTGTTTCTTAAAATCCACATATGAGTGAATCCTGTGGGATTTGTCTTCCTCTGAAGGACTTAGGTCACTTAGCCTGGTGCTGTCTAGCTCCATCCATGTTGTTGCACATGGCAGGATTTCATTCTTTTCGTGGCTGAGTAATATTCCATTCCATATACCCCCCCCAGTCTTCTTTATCCATTCATCTATCATTGGACCCTCGGGCTTTTGTAAATAATGCCACTGTACACATAGGGGTGCATATATCCCTTTAAATTCATGGTTTTAGGGGCACCTGGGTGGCTCAGTGGGTTAAGGCCTCTGCCTTCGGCTCAGGTCGTGGTCCCGGGGTCCTGGAATCGAGCCCCGCATCGGGCTCTCTGCTCAGCAGGGAGCCTGCTTCCTCCTCTCTCTCTCTGCCTGCCTCTTGCCTACTTGTGATCTCTATCTGTCAAATAAATAAATAAAATCTTTAAAAAAAAATAAATTCATGGTTTTATATTTTTGGGGTAAATACTCAGTAAGGTAATTCTATTTTTAACTTTTTGAGGACGTTCTCTTTTCCACAGTGGCCGCACCAGTGGAGGGGCTCCTTTTTCACCACATCCTCGCCAACACATGCTGTTTCTTGTCTTTTTGGTTCCAGCCGTGCCGGCGGAATGAGGGGATCTCGTCGTGGTCGTGGCTTGCGTCTCCCCGATGCTGAGTGATGTCGGGCATCTTCTCATGTGACTGTTGGCCATCTGCGCATCGTCTTCGGAGGTAGGTCGTCCTTTAGTTTCATTGCTTGTTTCCTTCATTGTGCGGAAGCTTTTTATTTTAGTGAAGGCCCGGTAGTTTGTTTTTGCTTTCATGTCCCTTGTGTCAGGAGACGTATCTAGAAAAGTGTTCTATGATGTGAGGGACATCACTGCCTGTGCTCCCTCCTGGGACTTTTTTTTTTTTTTTAAAAGATTTTATTCATTTATTTGACAGAGACAGAGAGATCACAAGTAGGCAGAGAGTCAGGCAGAGAGAGAAGGGGAAGCAGGCTCCCCGCTGAGCAGAGAGCCCGATTCGGGTCTCGATCCCAGGACACTGAGATCACGACCTAAGCCGAAGGCAGCGGCCTAATCCACTGAGCCACCCAGGTGCCCCCCTCCTAGGACTTTTATAGTTTCAGGTCTCACATTGAGATCTTTAATCCAGTTTGCATTTATTTTTGTGCGTGGTGAAGGGAAGGGGTCCAGTGGTGGTGGTGTTGTATGTTTCTGTCCAGTTTTCCCATCACCGTTTGTTGATGAGACTTTTTCCCACCGGATATTCTTTTCCTGCTTTGTCAAAGAGTAACTGACCATATCATTGTGGGTTTATTTCTGGGTTTTCCATTCCGTTCCATTGGCCTATGTGTCTGTTTTTGTGCCGGGTCCGTACTTCGGCCTACCACAGCTTCGTAAGATAACCTGACGTCTGGGATTGTCATACCGCTGGTCTGGGTTTGGTTTTCAAGATTGCTCCGGCTAGCCAGGATGATTTGTGGTCCCGTGCAAACTTTAGGCTTGTTCCAGCTCTGTGAGAAATACTGTTGGTATGTTGGTAGGGATCACTGTGTGTGACATCTTTGAGGCTTAATTGGTGGCCCGATACATGGTCTTTTGTGGAGACTGTCCCGTGTGCACCTGAGAAGGGGTGTGCTGCTCCCGGGCAGGGGACCGTGCCCGTGTCTGTCAGATCTAGTTGGTTACAGTGCCACTGAGTCCTCTGTTTCCCGCTGTCTGGTTGTTCTGTCCATTACTGTGGGCGGGTATTGAAGTCTCCAAATGTTGCTGTAGAGCTGTTTCTCCCAGGATCATCCCGGAAGAGAGGAACAGATGAAACCAGAGGGAACCAGAGAGGGAGACAGACCATAAGAGACTTAATCTTAGGAAACAAACTGAGGGTTGCTGGAGGGGAGGGGGAAGGGGATGGGGAACCCGTGTGTTGTAACGAGCACTGGGTGTTCTAGAAGCCTGGTGGATCAGGACCTGTACCCCTGCGACAGATAATACGTCATTGATTGATAAAAAAAACTTTCTCCGTTCAATTCTGTCGGTTTTTGCTTCACATATTTTGAGGGTCTGTCATTAGGTGTGTAAACGCTTGTAATTGTTTTGTTTTCTTGCTCTATGGAGTCGTTGATTATGTCGCGTTCTTTCCTGAGTCCTGTGCCTTTACGATGGCAGGTCCGTTCTGTCCGATACGGGCAGAGCTCCCGCCCGCTTGCTGTCCGTTTGCATGGAACAGCCCCTTCCATCTGGTCACTGTCATCCTGCTTGTCTTGGACCTTAAGTGGGTCCCTTGCAGACAGCATACAGGCGTACGTATGCTTTTATCCATATGCCAATTGCTGTCTTTTTTTTTTTTTTTAAGATTTTGTTTATTTGAGAGAGAAAGCAAGAGCGAGGGGGAGGGGCAGATGGACAAGCAGGCTCCCCACTGAGCTGGGAGGCCAAAGAGGGACTCGATCCCAGGACCCTGAGATCATGACCCGAGCCAAGGCAGACGCCCAACCAACTGAGCCACCCAGACGCCCCGCAATCACTGTCTTTTGATTAGAGAATTTAACCCATTTCCACTGAAAGTAATTACTGATGAGGAGGGACTTATTTCTGTCATTGTGCTATTTGTCTTCTCTCCACACTATCACTTTTTTGTCCCTTATTTCCTGCATTCCTTCTTTTGTGTTTAGGGTGATTTTTTTTTTTTAATATTTATTTATTTGACAGAGAGAGACATAGCAAAAGAGGGAACATAAGCAGGGGGAGCGGGGGAGGGGGAAGCAGGCTCCCCGCTGAGCAGGGAGCCCGATGCTGGGCTGGATCCCAGGACCCTGGGATCACGACCTGAGCTGAAGGCAGAGGCTTTAACCCACTGGGCCACCCAGGCGCCTTAGGGTGATTTTTTTGTAGTGAAATGTTTAAATCTCTTCTTCATGTCCATTTGTGTGACTTTATAGCTATTTCTTTGGTGGCTCCTGTGGGGATTACATTTAATATCAAAATTACAACAATCTAATTTGAATTTATAGCAGCTTAACTTTAGTAACATAGAAGAACTCTGCTCCTTTATAGTTCTGTCCCCACCACTTTGTTGTCAGGGTCCTAAAATTACATCTTTATACAACATGTGCCTAGAACATAAGCTAATAATTCTTTTAAATGCATTAGTCTCCCAAATCCTGTAGAAAATAAGATTTGGAGTTAACAAACTGAAGGTACAGTGAAACTACCTTTTACATTAATAATTGTTTTTCTTGGGGCGCCTGGGTGGCTCAGTGGGTTAACCCTCTGTCTTCAGCTCGGGTCATGATATCAGGGTCCTGGGATCGAGCCCTGCATTGGGCTCTCTGCTCAGCGGGGAGCCTGCTTCCCCCTCTCCCACCCCTGCTGCTGTGTTCCCTCTCTGTCTGTCTCTCTTTCTCTCTCTGTCAAACAAATAAAAATTTAATTTATTTAAAAAAAAAGAAGAAGAAGACTGTTGTTTTAAAGTCTGCCCGGGGCACCTGGGTGGCTCAGTCTGTTAAGCATCTGCCTTCGGCTCATGGTCTTGGGGTCCTGGGATTGAGCCCCGCATCAGGCTCCCCGCTCAGTGGGAAGCCTTCCTCTCCCTCTAACCCTCCTCCTTCTCTCTCAAGTAAATAAACAATCTTTTTTAAAAAATAGACTTTGTCAAATATGCCGGTCATTAAACTTTTCAGGGACAGAGCCTTTATTTTTTTCCTTTGATTGGCCATAGTTTCCTATTTCTCTGTATACCTTGTGACTTCTTGTTGAGCATGTGGTAATTCTGGAAGTTGGATTCTCCCCTCTTTCCAAGGATTGCTTTTTTTTGTTATTTTTGTTTTCTTTTTGATGTAAGTGGTCTCTACCAGGAATCAGCCTGAGGTGTAAACTTTGTCTTCTTATGTCTTTTCTAAGCCTTTCCTTGGGCTTGGCCATTCCTTTCTGGTTTTCCCCACATATGCAGAAGTTTTGGAATATGCCAGGCTTTTTTTTTTTTTTTTAAAGATGTATTTGTTTTTTGAGAGAGTGCGCTTGTGCGGTGGCAGGGGAGGGGCAGAGAGAAAAGGAGAGAGGATCTCAAGCAGATCCCCCGCTGAGGGCAGGCCCCCCCCCCATAGCAGGCTCCGTCTCATGACCCTGAGATCACCCACGACCTGAGCCAAAATCAAAGAGTCTGACCTTCAACTGACCGCATCACCCAGATGCCCCCAGTGTGCCAGTCTTTAATGTCTGGCTCCCCCTGAAAGGCGAAAAGTGAGAAATGAAGGGGGAACTGAAAGGCACGGACCCTTTAAATCTCCTGGAAGGCACTTGAACCAGAGTGGGGACAGGCTTGGAATAGTACAGGGACATGCCATGACCCTGGCTGCCTGCCTTTCTGCGCCTCTGTGATCAGAGCAGCAGCCAGAGCACAGACGCCTGCTGTCTGGAGGGCAGGTTCCTTTCTCCCACCCGGACTCTTAGAAGCCGTGTGCCCGCTGCCTGGGGAGGATGTGGACGGCCGCTGTGGGGTGGCGGAGCGTGGGGGCCAGGCGGCTGCTACGGTGCGGAGCTGAACCTGCCGCAAGTTCATCACCATTTTCACCATCCACGCCTTCCCCTGCAAGCGGCAGGCCTTCGGCAAACTCGAGTTCCCGAACGGTCACATCCAGCAGGTTGGGCGGCACCGTCGTTGTCCAGGGGTGGACACGGGGACGGCCTACTCTGCCCTTTCCCAGAATCCTCTCCCGTGGTCATTCTTGTTTCTGGTTGTTGGTCACACACCGTGTGCATGTGTCCAGGTTCATCTGCAGAATTCGGAGTAGAACTGGTGACCGAGCTGTCTTACCAGAGGACTGTGTAGCCGCCCCCCGCCCTGCAGTGTGGGGTTCGTAGTGGCTCAGATGCCAGCGGACAGGCGGCGGTCTCCATCCTGGTCCCCCCGCTACTGGCGAGGCTGGGCGGCTTTTCATTTATTTATTGGCCATTTGGAGTGTTTCTGTTTTAAAGAGCCTGTTTCAGCTTTTGTAGTGATTTGTGTTCTTCATGTATGTTAGGTACAAGTTCCTCATGGGTACGTGTGGAGACTGCTCTCTGCCCCGCTGGCTCTTCAGTCTGTGTGGTATGTTTGGTTTCACCAGTTTGTGTTAAACGTAACCCTGTGCCTGGTAATGCTCAGCGTGTTTTGCGAATAACTTACTTTGATCAACAGAAGTGCTTACTACCGGCTTTATCAGCGTTTCCCTTTACGGTTAATGGGTGTGTGTGCACTTATGTGACTGAAGAAATTTTGGGGCGCCTGGGTGGCTCAATCATTTCAGCGGCTGCCTTCGGCTCAGGTCATGATCTCGGGGTTCTGGGATCGAGCCCCGCATGGGGCTCTCTGCTCAGCGGGGAGCCTGCTTCCCCCTCTCCTTCTGCCTGCCTCTGCCTACTTGTGATCTCTTTTTCTGTCAAATAAATAAAATCTTAAAAAAAGAAAAATTTTTCCTGACTGTGGTGTCTACTTTTTTTTTCTTGTGGTAAAATATACTTAACATAAAATCTACCATTCAGCCATTTTTAAGTGTATAGTCCCGTGGTATTAGGTACATTCACATTGACTTTAATTCTCTACGGAAATTCTATACCCATTTAACACCAAGTCCCCAACCCCCGCCACACACAGCCACCCCCAGCAACCATCATTCTACCCTCTACCTAATCTGTATCTTTTTTCAAGCAGCTAAGCCTTATGTCCACACCCAGTGACTGGAGATGGCACCATTATCTTGTACCTGGGTTCTGTATGTATTCGTGTCTGTTTCTAGACTTTCTATTCTGATCTGCTCGTCCGCACCACATTGCATTGTAGATGCGCTATAGGATATTTTGTTCTTTTTTTTTTTTTTTTAAGATTTTATTTACTTATTTGACAGAGATCACAAGTAGGCAGAGAGGCAGGCAGAGCGAGACGGGGGGGAAGCAGGCTCTCACACAGGGCTCGATCCCAGGACCCTGAGACCATGACCCGAGCTAAAGGCAGAGGCTTAACCCACTGAGCCACCCCAGCGCTCCAGGACATTTTGTCCTGATAGGGCTTGCACCCCTCCCCCGGTTGTTTCCTTTGACTATTTTGGGAGTTTTAAAATATATTCCGGGGGCGCCTGGGTGGCTCAGTGGATTAAAAAGCCTCTGCTTTCGGCTCGGGTCATGGTCCCAGGGTCCTGGGATCGAGCCCCGCATGGGGCTCTCTGCTCAGCGGGGAGCCTGCTTCCCCCTCTCTCTCTCTCTCTGCCTACTTGTGATCTCTGTCAAATAAAATAAATAAAATCTTAAAAAAAAATAAAATAAAAATATATATATATATTCCGGATACAGGCCTCCTTTCATCAGATACGGGACTTGCAAACGCTTAGTCCGAGTTGGTAGCCCGCCTCTTCCATCTCTGAACAGTATCTTGTGCAAAGCCAAGTCTTAAAAGTGGCTCCAGTCTGACTTGCCATTGTTTCCTTTTATGGATGCTTTTGATGTCCTAAGAACTCTGCCCAACCGAATACCATGAGTATTTTCTGTTCTAAAATAAATACTGGTTTGGATTTTATGTTTAGGTCTTTGATCTAAGTTTTGCCTTGGGAGGAGCGAGGCAAAGGAGAGCCGTTTGGCGTGTGACTCTCGGGTGGCTCAGCAGCATCTGTTGGGAACACGGCCCTGTCTTGCCTTCGCGCCTTCTCCAGGAACCATTTCACCACGGTTTTGTGGGTCTTCGTAGACTCGCTGGTTTTTCTTGTCTTTTTTTTTTTTTTTTTTAAAGATTTTATGTATTTATTTGACAGAGATCACAAGTAGGCAGAGAAGCAGGCAGAGAGAGAGGAGGAAGCAGGCTCCCCGCTGAGCAGAGAGCCCAATGCGGGGCTTGATCCCAGGACCCTGAGATCATGACCTGAGCCGAAGGCAGAGGCTTAACCCACTGAGCCACCCAGGCGCCCACAGACTCACTGTTCTGTTCACTGACCTGTTTCTGTCCTTTCACCAATCAACGCTGCTTTGCCTTGGTTGCGGGAGCCGTAGAACTAGCCTCAAATTAGACGGGGGATTCCTCCGAGTTGGTTCTTTTAAAAATTCTTGGGCTTTTCTAGTTTCTGTTTCCATATAACGGAGGCTAACATGTTTGTATCTACCAAAAACATTCCGGTGGGATTTTGAATGGAACCACCTTAGATGTACAGATCGCCTGGGGGAGAACAGATGTTCCCCTCCAAGGGCATCGTGTATCTACTCAGGCTTTTCTCTTTCATCAGTGTCCTGCAGTTTTCCGCAGATGCTAATATGAGTTTTGATTTATACCTAAGTCTAGTTTGTTGTTTTGGAGTTATTTTAAGTGCTGTTTTCCGAATTTTAGTTTCCGATTGTTGATTGCTAGTGTTTCCAAATGAGGTTGATTTTGTAGGTTAACCTGGTGTTACATGGCCTTGCTAGACCAATGGGAGTGTTTTGTAAGTTCCTTGGAATCCATACACTCATGATGTCTGTGAATGAAGATAGTTTAATGTCTTCGTTCCAGTCTGTGCGTCGTGTCTTTCTTCCTGCCGTGTTGCACTGGTTCGGAGTTCCGGGATCGTATTCCACAGGCGTAGAGAGAGTAGACCGCTTGCTTGTGAGCTCCGGGGGAAGGCACGCAGCCTTGAGTCATCGTGTGTTACCTGTGAGTTGACTTTGGTAGATGCCATTCATTAGTTTAAGGAACATTCTTTTTTCCCCTAATTTTCTGGAAGTTTTTTTTTTTTTTTTTTTAATTCTAGGTAAAGTTTATTTTCATTTAGTAAGTCTCTATAAGCTGTAAGCCTCTATGCTTGATTCTTTGAGCCTCCGGGAGAGTCTGTCCCTGCTAATTTACAGAGGACACGGGACTTAAAGGATGCAGTAGAGACCCCCAGCGCGACCCCTAGTGGCCATTCTTTTTTTTTTTTTAAGATTTTTTATTTATTTATGTGACAGAGATCACAAGTAGGCAGAGAGGCAGACAGAGAGGGAAGGGGGAAGCAGGCTCCCTGCTGAGCAGAGAGCCCGCCCGATGTGCAGCTCGATCCCAGGACCCTGAGATCACGACCTGAGCCGAAGGCAGAGGCTTTAACCCACTGAGCCACCCAGGCGCCCCCCTAGTGGCCATTCTTTAGCAGCTTTGGGACTCTGCATATGGCTGTACCCATAGCGGAGCTTTGTTACAGGGACACAGTAAGGGTACAGAGCTGGGTCGTAAGGGAGACGAACACAGGCAAAGCCTGACAGAACCCACGTGCAGGCTTACTTGGGCTTCCTCCCTCACAGGAGGGCTCACCCAGAACCCACCCTTCCAGCAGTGAAAATACAGCAATGTCTGTGCAGGCCTTCTGCCCCCGGGAAGCCCATTTAGAGACTCAGCACGCAATGTTTATGGGCGGCTGTCGCATCGGCACCCTTTGCTTACCCTGTACGGAATTCCCAGCGGGGGAGCAAATGTTCAGCCTAAGACATAGCGCCCCACACCAGCAGTCTAGGCACAGCGAGCCACCCCTAATGCTGGAGACTCTCTGAGCGCCAGATTCCCAGATGCCAGCCAGAGGCTGACCTTGCAAGCATACATTTCTAAGCTGGCAGTCTCAGTCCTGCTATGCTTTTTTTCTTGTCTTTTTTAAAAAATTAACATATAATGTACTATTTGCCCCAGGGGTACAGGTCTGTGAATCGTCAGGCTTACATTCTTCACAGCACTCACCATAGCACATACCCTCCCCAATGTTCTGGAAGGTTTTTTTTGTTTTTTGTTTTTAGATTTTATTTATTTGACACAGAGAGAGCACAAGTAGGCAGAGAGGCAGGCAGAGGGAGAGGGAGAAGCAGGCTCCCTGCTGAGCAAGGAGCCCGATGTGGGGCTTGATCCCAGGACCCTGGAATCATGACGTGAGCCAAAGGCAACTGCTTAACCAACTGAGCCACCCAGGCACCCCGTTCTGGAAGTTTTTATCATGACTTTGTCAAATGCTTTTCTGCATCAATTGATAGGATCGTGTGGATTTTCTTCTTTGGTTTATCAATATGGTAGATTACAGTGATAGAATTTGAAAATTATACTGTTTGCATACCGTGGAATTCACCGTGTTAAGCTACACAACCGAGTGGTTTTTAGTACATTCTCAATGGTGTGCAACAGCCATCGCCACAATCTAGTTTCAGAACATTCTCCTAAGCCCCCAAAGCAACCACGCCCATTACCGCTAGCCCCTGGATCACCGCTCTCCTTTCCTATTTCAAAGATTTGCCTATTCTAGATGTTTCACATAAATGGGATCATACAACGTACGGCTTTCCGTGTCGGGGTTCTTTGACTTAGCGCAGCATTTTCAAGGTTCGTCTCTGTTGTCGCGTGTGTTCCTACCACGGCTGCGCGGTGTTGCGGGGATAGACTCGTTTATCCTTCCGCCAGCGGATGAACAGTTGAATGATTTCTGCTTTTTTGCTGTTACGAATAGTGTGGTAAGCGGTCATACATGCATTTGTGTGTGGACATGTTCCAATCGGATATTAATACCTGGGAGTGAGGGTTGCCTGGGTAGCTCGGTTAAATGTCTGACTTCGGCTTGGGTTCTGATCTTGGGATCCCGAGTTTGGAGACCTGCGTCCCTGCCTTTGCCCCTGCCGAGGCTCGTGCTTGCTCGCTGTTGAATAAAACCCTCCCTGAGCAGGGAGCCTGATGCGGGGCTCGATCCCAGGACCCTGAGATCATGACCTGAGCTGAAGGCAGAGGCTTAACCCACTGAGCCACCCAGGCGCCTCAGTATTTTCATTTTTGTTCAGTTCAAAATATCTGTGAATTTCACTCGAAACTTTCTTTTTAAAGATTGTATTTGGACATTTTCTGAAAGGGTTTTTGGCTGCTGTGGTTTAATTCCTTTCTGGTCAGAGAACATTTTGATCACTTAAATTTTTTAAAAATGTGGGATGCCTGGGTGGCTCTGGCGTCCGTCCAACTCTTGCTTTTGGGTCAGATCGTGACCTCATGGGTTGAGATCGAGCCCCGCTTTGGTCTCCACGCTCAAGGGGGAGTCTGCTTGGGGATTCTCCCTGTGCCCCTCTGTGCACACAGGCTCTTGGGAGAAGTCTTTAAATTAAAAAAAAAAATGTGCTACAGTTTATGACCCAGAATGTGGCCTATTTTGGTGACTATTCCATATGCACTTTACAAAAGAACATGTTTTTTTTTCCCCTTTTGTTTCTTTTGCGGTTGCTGGGCGGCGGTCTGCAGCCAGGCCCGGCTGGTTAGTGGTGGGATCAGTTTCTTCTAGAGCCTTTACTATTTTTTATCTGGTAGATTTGTCCATTTTTTCCTATCAGTTCTGTCAGTTTTTGCTTTGTGCATGTTGAAGCTGTTTTAGGTGCATAAACATTGAGAACTGGGAGGTCACTGAAAATGGTGTAGAAGTCCCAGGCTCTGCCTTTCACAAGAGCAGCTAATGAACTGGCAGAAACTGGCAGAGTCCTCCTTTTTTTTTTTTTTTTTTAAGATTTTATTTATTTGATTGAGACACAGTGAGAGAGAGAGGGAGAAGCAGGCTTCCCACCCGGCAGAGAGCCTGATGCGGGGCTCGATCCCAGGACCCTGGGATCATGAGCTGAAGACAGACGCTTAATGACGGAGCCACCCAGGCGCCCCATGGCAGAGTCCACTTTTGAGAGCTCCAGAAATCGTCAAAACCTTCCAGCGACCAGAGGGAGGAGCTGATGCTTTGCGGGTGGGTAAGCGCGCTGACACCTTACCTCGCCGGCCCGCCACACCTGACGCGGGGGCCGGTAATGAGGACAAGAGCTCGCATTTTTGGTGCATGTTTGTGGCACCAGAGGGAGAAATAAAGTCCTTTTCAAAGAACTGTGACTGGATTTCGACCTCTGGCGTTTCCCTGAAAGACCAGTGTAAGAGCTGGCCTTCGCTTTGCCAGAGTCTGTGTCTCCAAGGCTCGGTGGCTCAGGCCGAAAGTATTTAAGGACACGAGAATTGGCCGCAGCAGCTTGGACGAGGGCCGACAGCTGGGACGGACAACAGACATGCCAAAAAGCCTGGGAAGAGGGAAGTTGGGAAAGGAAGTATGTAGGTGAAGGCCTCTTAAAGCGCCCCCGTGTACTGAGAACCTGAGAAAGCTCAGTCCGCATCTAGGGCTGGCGTAGACGCTCAGAAAAGCCTGAGAAAACCTCGAGCTTTCACTCTGGCTGTCTCTAGGCTCCACGTGATCAAGCAGTAGAGAAGTCTCCAGAGTTGTCTCACGGCTAAGCCACGCAGGAGTGTGCCCGAACAGAGCCCATTTGCAAAGATGATCATTTTCCCTCTTTAGTAATCTGTGCGCTCCTCATGGGGCTCGAACTCACAGCCCTGAGATCCGGAGTCGCACCTCCTCCCACTGAGCCGCCCGGCGCCGCCCCTCTTTCTAATAAGTGAGTTTAGCAAGCAGGGTACGGGGGCGGTCGGGGGCGGTGTAGAGAGCTCAGCTGCGGTCCCGCAGGCAGGCAACAGCCAGGAGCTGGGATTCTAAAATATCACAGTCGCCTCGAGAAATATGAAACACTTAGGAACATATCTGACAAAGATGTGGAAGATCTGTAAGTATGAGCTATAAAATCCGTGAGAGAAAACCTAAGGAAATGGAGAGATGTGTCCGTTCTCTCTAAATTGATCTGTAGATTCAATAATCGATTTTTTGTAGAAACTGACAAGCTGATTCTGAAATTCATATGAAAATGCAAAGGACCTAGAACAGCCAGAGTGACTTTTAAAGAAGGTCTAAGCCGCGGGCCGGCGCAGTAGGTAGAGCGTGCGGCTCCTGATCTCAGTCATGAGTTCAAGCCCCACGTGGGGTGTGGAGCCTACTTAAATGCTAAAAATGGAAAAAACAACAAAAAAGTAAAACCAGAAAGCTAATACCACCTTGTTTCAAGAATTAAGTCTTTAGTAATCAGGACAGATGGATGCACGGAGTTTTGACCGCAGCACAGGGGCAATGCGGTAGAGAAAGGAAAGGCTTTTCAGCTCCTGTTGCTAGACAACTTGACATCTGTGGGTGGTCGTACTTGGAGCCACGCACATGAGCGCAGGCAGCCGAAATGGATCGCACACATAAACGCAAAACCTACAATTTTAAACTTCTAGAAAACCACCACCTCTTGGGTTGGGTAATGATTTCTTACAATTTCAACACACATACAATCTAAAGAAAAATGGGACGTCATCAAAGTTAACCGTCTGTTCTTCAGAAACACCGTTAAAAGAATGGAGAGAGAAGCCACAGACTGGGAGATAGTCGCAAAACCTAGAATAACAGGACTTGCTTGATTGGGGCAATATCAAAATTTATCCAAGTGTACACTTCAAATATGTATTTTCTAATCAAAATAAAGGCTGTTAAAAAACCAAAAGGCCAGGCAGCCTCCCCCTATACAAGCTAATCCTGTTAAGGACCGACAACAGTGCAGCCAGAAATTTCCGAATAGGGCTTCAGCCCCTTTATATATCAAGAGTTGGACTTTTGGTCTCACACTTTTCTCAAAATAAAAATTATTTTTTATTTAGAAATAAGTGCATAAAAGGATATAAAAATCACACTCCTGACTAAAAATTTCTTGTATGTTCTTTTAGTCTTTTCTGTTTTCCACAGACCAAACTGACCAAAAAATGATTTGAGAAAAAAACAAACACCACCAGGTATCTTTTTGAAAGGTAAGTATACACATTAATTTATTTTTAAGAATATATTTGTATTTTTAAAAACAGGACATGTATACGTCTAAGCAGCATGGCTGACACAGACCAAACCCATGCCGGTAAGCTTTCGAGAACCACTGAGTGTGCAGACAGTAGTGCTGGCCCAGGCAGGCAGAGGAAGAATAAATAGTGCTTGGGGGAGAGCAGTAGTGATCGCCAGGGTACGTGAAGATGCGGACGCTGTAGCAGGAACAACTCCCCAGTACTGACATGTGCAAAGTTCCCGATCTCCGGGACAGAGACAGCCCAGCCCAGCCCCACAGCAGGGGACAGACGAACGCCGGCACCTCAACCCGGAGAAAACTAAAGAAGCGGAGTTCAGGTAAGCATGCGTGTCCGTACACACGTCTCCACACGTAGGCCATTGCACCATATAACAGAATTCTACACCATTTAACAAAGGAGCCCCAGTCTCCCTGTCCAACAAGATGTCCATCTCTAATTATAAGGGTACAGGCCAGTAGTTCTTCGTGCCCCACGCCCCAAGGATGGGCACGATGGTAAAACACAACAAGCCCTTGGTCGGGCTTCAGCAATAGAATTACGGGGCAGAGAAAGCAGTTAGGTTCCATCTGCTAAAATTTGCACTTACCGCTATGAACTAAGATTGGATGTATTTCTTGGGTCAAAACAACATCAAGTTTTTGAAGACCCACTGAACCCTCTGGTGGGTTTTCATCTGTAACAATCACTTCTGTCAGTCAGGCCCAGGGTAGTGGAACCTAAACTCAAGAAAAATCCAGGCCCCCCCCCACATAATCAGGTCTAGTCTAGGCACAGGAAGCTACAGCGGCTGACTGATCAGGGCTTCTCAGGACTGGATGTTGGTCGAATTGAGGATTCGAGAAGCAGCATCAGATTTGGAAGCCTTTGAAAGTTCTCGCTGTTGAAAAATAAATAATGTCAATGGCAGTGCGGCCCCTCTCCGGCACACACACCCCCGTCCTGGGAAGCACGGGTACATGACTCTCTGAGCCCGAGGCCCCTCGCCAGCACAGGCTGTGTTAGGGACGTAAGACGAAAGCCTGAGCACCGTGCTATTAGCCGTAGATAAGCATGTGCCGTGGACCCCGGACCCCTCTCCTGAGCCAGTACATTCCGCCAGAACCTCCCAGCACAGAAATCCCTTACGCTCCACGAAGTACTCTCTCGAGTCGTCAAGCTAGGCAGGCAACAACCTTTGGTCTTTGAGCCCTTTATAAAGCTCGGGGCCAGACCCTCTATCTACCAATCCCTGGGGCCGAGGGCCTTGGAACCTGCTGGTGATTTGATCTCCTGCTGGAGCACATGGAACAGAAGAGGGTAAAGCATGAACGAGCCCCGAGAGAGAGGTTAGGAGAGGTTAGTCTACCGGCTTGGGTGCCGCCTGCGGGAGGGCATGGGCCACAGCAACCCAAACCAGACAAACCTCCCACCCGTGGCCTTGCCGTAAGAGCAGGTGCGCCCAAGTGGGTGCCGCGGGGCCGGGCTAGGCAGGCAGGAGCACGCAGCCCCCTCTGTGCAGCAGGCGGCTCGCCGGAGCCACACGCGCAGTGATGTCACTTGAAAAAAGCGCCATAATATGAAGCTAGTTCCAGTGTTCCAGACCAGCTCTAGCCTTGGCCAACCGCCCCCTTCCCCGCCACTGCAGCACCAAGAGCGGAACCCCTGGCTGTGCGCCAGCGTGTCCCCCCCCCGCCCCGCCCCGCGTGAGGAGCAGCCTCCCCTCCCCACAGGAAGACACTGAGGGAGGAGAGAACACGTGCTGTTAAGGGCGCTGCAGTTAAGGGTTAGTGAAGACGGAGTAGGTTACTAGGAACAAAGAGTGTCTGGAAAATCGCTTTTTCAATGCCACATGATGCTTTAGCAGCTTGATGTGGTAGGAACAGGCAGAGGCTAGGAAAGGAGCACCGGCTAGCCCGTGGCAGAAAGTTGGCAGGTGAGCCCGAAAGGGTTAGTAAGGCACATACTCCAGGACATAATCAGCACACAGGCCAAGAACCTCACGACACGCAGCACACAGCTGGGGCTCCCCTCCCCGCGTGATGGGGCCTCTGTTCTCTCCAGCACACTGGAGGCCTCTGAGGTCACAACTGGGGAGGGTGAAGGTCTTCGGGTGTGAAACAGTGATTTAAAAAAAAAAAATTTGCCTGACTTTAGGTAGGGCTGAGAATCCAATTCAAGTCTGAACAGGTGTTCTTGTTAATCAGCAGGTTAGGGTGTTGTAGGATTGAAGTCAGAAAGTAGTTTTGATTTCCGCATTAGGAATTCCTGCTTCCGTCTACGGCCATACCACCCTGAACGCGCCCGATCTCGTCTGATCTCGGAAGCTAAGCAGGGTCGGGCCTGGTTAGTACTTGGATGGGAGGAATTCCTGCTTCCTTTGTTTAAAAAAAGCGGGGGGGGGGCTCTACGAGAGTACAGCTGAGATGATCAGTTAGTGGAGCTCCGTGCCCAGACGGGAGTTAAGCGAGCAGATGTGACAGGTGAGTTTGGAAAATGGCCATGGGACATGCAGGGGTTGCCATACAGACCTGAAGCCCAACAGCGGAGCTGTCAGAGAGGGGCGGATCCTTCTAAGAACAAAGAATTGAGACAATTACCAAGAACTCCACCAAGAGAGCACCAGGGCAGTGATCAGAAGGGTCACCTCCTGCAGCCAGGGAATGGTATTTCTTAAGCAGGAGGATCGAGGTTAAATGTCGCGTTGCCGCTGCCACTTTCCTTCTTCTCTATCCCCGAAACCACCCGACCCCGTGCCACGGTCAAGGCAGGAAAGGGATTCTCAGCCTCCAAAGAACTGTCCTAATTATCTGGGTGCCCTTGGGAAGGAACCCACTCTGCCCCAACTGTGTGCTCCCCAGAGACTGGCAGATATCAGAAAAGGTGAATTACCGCAAACTCAGAATAGGTGCTGGCAACGGAATTAATGCTGAAGTTGCGCTGGAGGGGGGCCGAGGCAGGGTACCCACCGCTCAGGATGCTGCCATTGAGCTCCAGGTTCTCCTTGTCGGCTCCATGCCTCCCAGCACGGGGGGTTTTTTTCCCCGAACAAGTGGAAGTGATGACCGGCTGCAGAGGAGAGAGAGGTCTGGGCATCATGCTAAGCAGGGACGCACGTGCGCGCACACAGACACAAGTGGCCAAAGGCTAGTAACGTCTCTGGATTATTGATGACTCTACTTGTGGTTTTAAAAGCTGCAGGAATTCTTAATGATGTGCAGAGGACCTGTCTCGAGCCTGTCTGTAAAATACTTGAAAGACACATTTAGCACATCTTCTCCACCTCTCCTTACGTGACTGTCCCCGACTGTCTTGCGATCCAGGGTGGCTGGACTGGAACCCACGCACAGGGACCTCACTCAGCAGCAGCTGAAGCCCAAGGTATGAACTGAGCCCCCAGAATCCTATCCCAGTAACTCCCATGATCCTACTGGGGTTCAGAATGACCATTCTCTCTCTCATGTTCAACGGATAAGCTAGCTTATTCTCAGCATCTCAAGGGAAACTGAGTCCAGGGATCTTAGAACGTGGCACAAGCAGGTGGGGCGTGCGGGTAAGCGGGCTGGAGCCGTGGTGGTGATGTCCTTGTGCGCACAGCATACTGACCTTGCTGCCAGAAGGTGGAAGCCGAGACACGGGGGAACGGTAGACTGTCCCCCCAAAGACAGGCCGAATGCTGCTGTTGGCTGTAGCATTGGACATGGCGGTCGTGTTCAGCTACGGAGAAGAATGGGAGAAGAGAACACTTCGAACACGCTCAGTAGCCTGCCCGGCACCACAGAGGAAGGAACAGAGGAAAAAGTCCAAGATGGGTTTCCATGGCTCAGAGCTTTGAGGAGACCTGTGGTAAGTGTTCAAAGCCGATTTCTATCCAGATTTAACTATAAAATGGCAGAGCCATTTTGCTTCTAAACCTAGCAGATTAGATATTTACACAAGAGGAAGGAAAGCAGAGCCATGCAAAGGCCTGTGTACAAACGCAGCCGCTTCACAGCAGCCCAAACCCCACCAACAAGCCTAACGTCCACCCCCAGACACATAAGCGAATTGCGGTCCAGTCGTGCAGTGGATACTGGTCCCCGTTAAAAAGGACTGACCTGTTACCTGTGCAGCAACACGGATGAATCGCACATGAAAGAAGCCAGACCGGAAAGGCATACGTACTATATAACCACACGCATATAGCGTGTTAGAAAATGCAAACTTGTGACACCTGGACGGCTCAGTGGGTTAAGCATCTGCCTTCGGCCTGGGTCGTGATCCCAGGGTGCTGGGATCGAGCCCCGCATCGGGCTCCCTGCTCAGTGGGGAGCCTGCTTCCCCCTCTCTCTCTACCTGCCTCTCTGCCTGCTTGTGATCTGTCAAATAAATAAAAATAATAAAAATCTTAAAAGAAAAAAAGCAAACTAGTCAGTGGCGACAGCAAGGCTGTGGCTGCCACGGGCTTGACAGTGGTGATGGTTTCATGGGGTATACGTATGTCAAAACTTATGAAAGTATACACTTTATCTGCGAATTTGACTCAGTAAAATTAAACAAAACAAAACAAACCCTCTAGGTAGGGGCACCCGGGCGGCTCAGTCAACTGAGCATCTGACTCCGATTATGGTCATGATCTCAGGGTCGTGGGACTGAGTTCTGGGCTGGGCTCTGCGCTAGATCCTGCTTGAGATTCTCTCCCTCTCCCACTGCCCCTCCCCACCCCCCTCGAGCACAGGCATGCACTCTCTTTAAGATAATAAATCTTAAAAATCAAATCTTTAAAAACTATGTAAAAATAGGGAGCTAGTTTAATAAATGATAGCATGGCAAGAGGACAGAAGGTACAGCTAACAGTAAGCATGTATTTGAAGAATGTCTGATGCTATGAAAAAAATCACAAGCAATAAACCCAGTAGGGTGAGGGAGAGATCCAAATTATATGTGATCTCTATTTTGTAAAAATACATTTTTTTTAAAAGATTTTATTTATTTGACAGAGATCACAAGTAGGCAAAGAGGCAGGCAGAGAGAGAGAGAGAGGGAAGCAGGCTCCCCACTGAGCAGAGCCCAACACGGGCTCGATCCCAGGAAACTGAGATCATGACCCGAGCTGAAGGCAGGGGCTTAACCCACTGACTTAACCCACCCAGGTGCCCCATAAAAATACATTATTTAAAAGCCTTTTTGGGGCGCCTGGGTGACTCAGTGGTTTAGCGGCTGCCTTCAGCTCATGATCCCGGGATGGAGCCCCAGATAGGGCTCCCTGCTCAGAGGGAAGCCTGTTCTCCCTCTCCCACTCCCCCTGCTTGTGTTCCCTCTCCCACTGTGTCTATGTCAAACAAATAAAAACTCTTTATAAGCTTTTTTAAAATCAGGAAAAACACCAAATATTCTCTTGGGAGTTTTTGCAGGTGACTTTTTCTTCTTTTTCTTACGTAAGCTCTGCCATCAACATGGGGTTTGAACTCCCGGCCTGGGATCAAGAGTCACGTGTTCTACCGACGGAGCCAGCCGGGCGCCCCTGCAGATGATTCTTAAACTATCGTATGTTGTAAAATATGAGCTGAGAAGTAAAGTTCTACTTCCTTTATCAAAGACAAGGTCACATTCCTCCCTGACTTCTGCTCCAGCGATGGAAGAATACCGGATATTCCATTTACTAAACTTGCGGTCCGGGGTCCCCAAGTTTAACCCACCCAAGACCTCAACAACAGGCACACATCTGAACTGCCCAGGCCGTGACTGTCGTTATAAGTTGCTACCGGGGTAAGGGCTGTCTTCCGTTCATACGTTTAGAGGAACCTAACCCGGAAGGCCCAAGAAACCCTTCCCCCTCTGTGGGGCAGGAGGCAAGAGGTGGCCAAGAGCCGTGGCCTCGAGAGCCCCATAAGGGCGGTTTGCAGAGCCCCGCGCTCACCTTACGCACTTTGCCGGGCGTGTTGGGGGCCAGTCCCCGCCGCTTGCTGGGGGTGCGTGGAGCACTGCCGTACAGCATCTCAGTCTCTGTCTGCTTCTTGTTCTTGAGTTGCTGTGTGAAAGTCAGAAGCAACAGCCATAAATCTCAGGACGGGAAGAGGCCTGAGATGGGACAGAAGCAGGGCCAGAAGTGGAGTGTCCAGCCCCGTACCCAGGGCCACCCCTCCAGCCGCCACCACCCCCGCCCCCGGCAGAGACCCTGGGCTGCTCACACCCCCGTCCTCGTCCCCACTGTGCTTGCTCACTCTTTCCTGCTTGGCTCGCTCCTTCTCCAGGCGGTGCGCCTCCCACTGCTCCGACACGTACTCCATGAACTTCTGCCCGTTCACCACAAACGCCTTCGAGTGCTCCCGTTCCCACGTTTCTATCCGTGCCTTCAACTCCTCTTCCAGCTGGGATCGTAGACAAGGACACACTGATTACCACTAATTTTTGGTGAAGCCCGCGTGGAATGATTCCCCCAAAGGAGGACCCCGCCCCAGAGCACCGGGAGCAGAACGTCAAGTCGCTGGACCCACGAGGGTACAGGTCAGAGTGACCAGAGAGCACAGCCTAGGGATGGTTTATTCTTTTTTTTTTTTTTTTTAAAGATTTTATTTATTTATTTGACAGAGAGATCACAAGCAGGCAGAGAGGCAGGCAGAGAGAGGAGGAAGCAGGCTCCTCTAGAGAGCAGAGAGCCCGATGCAGGGCTCGATCCCAGGACCCTGGGATCACGACCTGAGCCGAAGGCAGCGGCCTAACCCACTGAGCCACCCAGGCGCCCCGGGATGGTTTATTCTTAACACACAGGAAGGGGGGAGAAGGCAAGAACCCAGAGTCTAACTAGGGTTTTGGTGCCTAAAGCTGGACGCAGCAACGTGAAGTGGGCAGAGCGGGTTGAGAGCGCAGCCTCGGGGTTCACAGCCGGATCTACTTCTCAGTGGCTGTGAAAAGGCGGGCGAGTTATTGAAGCTCTCAGGACGTCTCCTCATCTATAAAAATGGAAATGATCCTAACGTCCTAAGGAGGTGGTGACAACGAATGATTAATAAATGGAAAGCACTTTGCAACAGTATCCAGCACTTAACGCAACTATACTAACAATTACTTCTACTAAAATAGATAACAGGAGGCACCTGGGTGGCTCTGCCTTCAGGTCGGGCCATGGTCCCAGGGTCCTGGAATGGAGACCTGCGTGGGGCTCTCTGCTCAGCGGGGAGCCTGCTTCCCCCTCTCTCTCTGCCTCTCTCCCTACTTGTGATCTCTCTGTCAAATAATAAGATCTTTAAAAAATAGTACAAACTATTTATACCAAAAAAAAAATAAATAAGTTATAAGGTAGACAACAGTAGGGGCGCCTGTGTGGCTCAGTTGGGCGTCAGCCTACGCCTTGGGTCATGCTCTCCGGGTCCTGGGACTGGGCCCTGTGCTGGGGTCTCTGCTCAGCAAGAAGGAAGCTCTGCTTCCTGCCTTCCCCTGCCCCACCGCTCTGCACTCTCTAATACATGAATAAAATCTTAAAACAAAACAAAAAAAAGCACCAGTGAGGAAGCCCACGGCACTTTCTCAAAAGCCTGCCTTATGTTGTAAGCCAAACTGCATCCTCCCAAATTCAAGTTTGAGTCCTAACTCCCAGTGCCGCAGAATGTGGCTTTATCCGGACATACAGGTAATGAAGTTTAAAGTGACGTCACTGGGGGGCGTGAGGACATTCCCACGACTCCTAACCCAACATTCACTGGTGGCTTTGTTAAGAGAAAATGTGGACACAGATACAGAAGGGAGGCCAGGTGAAGGTTCAGGGAGAAGGCAAGTCATCCACAAGTCAGAGATAGGGCTCGGAAGAAACCAGCCCTGGGGCGCCTGGGTGGCTCAGTGGGTTAAGCCTCTGCGTTCAGCTCAGGTCATGGTCTCAGGGTCCTGGGATCGAGCCCCACATCGGGCTTCCTGCTCAGTGGGGAGCCTGCTTCCCTCCTCTCTCTCTGCCTGCCTACCTCTCTGCTTGCTTGTGCTCTTTCTCTGTCAAATAAATAAAATCTTAAAAAAAAAAAAAAAAGAAACCGGCCCTGCTGATACTTTGATCTCAGACTTCTAGCCTCCAGACTGTGAAAAAATTCTGTTGTTGAAGCCCCACAGTTGATGGCACTTTGCTATGGCAGCTCAAGAAAGTTACGAAACCTTGATATTCAGATGCTTCCACCAGGAAGGCTTGGCATATACCTGCCATCCTTGCCTAAGCCTTGGAAGAGAGGACAGTTCTGGGGCGAGACAATTCAAAGCAGAGGATTTACAAACAGTAAGGTGTTTTGTAGCCAAGCACCAAAAACTGTTCGTGGCGACGTTACCTTGGGGAGTGTTTTTTGAAGCTTGGCTCGTTGCTTTTCTTCTTTTAGAAGATTTCCTCCACGGTTTGTAAATCGACTTGGATCTGAAGCTTTTCTCTGTGAAAAATACCTTTTAATTAGAGTAGGCCCTGAGATGATCACACCGGAAACTGCTGCTAAGATCCCTCGCTCTCATAAACTGATACATACTACGGAAACTCTCAGAGTTCTGCATTCCCACCCACTGTCCGCAGTGAGAGGCAGTGATGTCCTAAGACAGGAGAGTGGGCTGTGAGCACCACAGGCATATGCGCCATCACCCACTGGTGTGTAGGAAAACTACGGTTTCCTTTCTAATCTAAGATGGGGGGTGCCTGGATGGCTCAGTGGCTTAAGCCTTCAGCTCAGTTCATGATCACAGGGTCCTGGATTGAGCCCCGCTCCCTCCGCCTCTGCCCCTGGCTTGTGCTCTTCCCCTTGCCCCCACTTCAAATAAATAAAATCTTTTTTTAAAAATAAAAAATAGGCTTTAATATGTAATGCACAATGTCATTGGCTCTCTTCCGTGGTTCAGATGTCAAAGACGACTTGTCACCTCTAGGGAATGAGATATGTGGAGCGACAAGGGAGGGGTCTACACTCGGGAGGGCTTGGTGGTGGCGTCCCTGCTTGCCCACTCACTTCTAGCATGCTGACGATGCAGCTTAAATGTGTCCGGCTAAGAGGTTTATAATCTGTTTTTTTATGAAATTAACACTCACAAAATAGGCAACTTTAACATGTCAAGTGTTGGGCTTCTTTTCTGTGTTTTTGTTACTGTATCAGGTATACAGTATATCAGGGCAGTAATTTAAGCATGTAATTTGTATATATAAATTAGATTTATACACTCAAAAATTGGAGATCATCAGAAAATTTTAGAAATAATCTTGTCAGTTTGGGGGCAAAGCTCGTAAAGAAACCGTTTGCCTTCCAGACCACGTGACTGGTGACTGCCCGTAAACACTAGCTAAAGGGGATGGTAATTCGTTTCTTATTTTTCCTTAAATACTGGCATGTCAGTAAGGCTTACTTACCTGGCTCTTTACTGACACTTACTACCCCTCCTTTCTGCTTCCAACCACAAGTTAAGGAGTAACAGAGGCCTGGGACATCTGTTCTTAGCTCTGAGACCTCACACGGGGCTCTCCAGTCGAGTCCTGTTTCCCTGCTGTAACCCTGAAGGAGTTGAGCTCAGATTCCCCCACAGCCCCTTTCAAGCTCTGAGAATGAGTCTCCGTGTGCCCTACACGTCTCGTCTGGCTCATCCATGCCCCATGCCTGAGCTTGGAAAAGCTCTGAGGAAAGCTGTGAGAGTCAAGTCTGTCAGAAGAAAAGGAATTCAGACGATACAGACGTGCCCCGGTACCCAGGCAACCTTCTGAGAAGACAGCAACAGCTGCAACGGTAGCGAACAGTAACTGCCACCCCACATCCGTGTCCCCCGTCCTTGGTTCGGAGAACCCGAATCTGCAGCAGTGGCTCCCCCGGCTCTCCAGCCCCGGGTGTGGCCCGCAAGCAGAGGGGCAGTGCCTGACGTGCAGCAGGGGGCGCTCCAGCGCCACCTTGAACCTGAGGTCAGGTCCGCCCCTTAGTGGTGGGGAAGCCGGGGACACAGAGGACTGTGGAACAGCCGTGCCTGCCCTGCGTGTTCTAGCCCGGACTTCTTTTTGCAGGAATCCGACCTCACTGAGGGCAGTAATTCCGCTCTCCTCTGCTCCCGCATGGGAGCTGGGCATACACAGCTGGGTCAGCCGCAACTCAGGACTTCGTGCTGAAGCCCGGGTGTCAGACCCCTGGCCAAGAGCGGAGCGGACGCTGACCCTGCACGCGGCGGGCGGGAACGGCCGACCGCACTCTAGGGGAACAGAAGCTAGGGCCGTACCTCAAAGTCCAAGAAAAGTCTCCAGCTTTCTTCCCACTTCTGGACGCCTTCGAAGAGTTCCTTGTGAAGCTCATAGTAGTTTCTTAAGCGCACGATCTCAGCATCGTGCAGCTGGAGCAGATTTTCCGTGTAGTCCTCTGTAAGACCCAGGCCCCGCAGTTTTTAAAAACGCCTCTAGTGTTTAGTATCCCCACGTACTAACCCCCATCCCCTTCCTCCTAAAATGAAACCAGATTTCTTCCTTATAGTAAAAGCGACACGTGAATAAGTGTACGCTGTGGACGACAGAGCCAGCTCTGTCACACGCTCAGTCTGCGGGGAGCAGGGAGTGAGGGGCTAGGGTGTGGGGCACAATGACGAAGATTCTCAAAGCTGTGTCACCTCTTGCCCTGTTCTCGGTTTCCCTCACCGTCTTCCTTTCCATCCTGCTCACGGAAAATGTCTAAAAACCTAGTACAATCTCATCTTTATGCTCAGTTCAGTTCAGGCTAGAGCTCCGCCGAGCTCTGGGGGATGCACTCCATGGGCTCAAACGTGGGCTCTGAGGTTTACCTGCCCTGCGCCTCAGGGTTAAGTTGCCAAACATTTACGTGCCCTCGTGTCCTCATCTCCTGAGGTGAGGATTAAGTGAGGCGGTGGCGTCAGGAGTCTGACACTGCACCTGGCACGGGGTGAGCTCCTGACAGACCTGAGCCTCACAACGACAGGCTACGGTGACTTACTACTTCGGAAATCAAGGCCCCCTTATTTCCTAGCGGCATCTGCACATGTTAATTATACAGGAATGGCAGTTAACGCTACGTGGCTTGAAAAGGCAGCGGAGGAAATATGTGCTGGTGAATGTCTGCCCTCATAAAAGACAAGTGAGGGCGTCACAGGAAACCGCCGCTGGCGTACGAACCCGCGTAGTAAGGGGCAAAAGCCTGTCTCTGCTCCTGGCTGTAGAAACACTGGTCCCAGTACTGAGCCAGCTCCACTCGAATTGCCTCAATCACTTTCTTCATGTTTTGCATCTTCAGTTCCTCCAACCGATCCACTTCCAACTGCAGCTGTGACAGAGAGACTCGGTAAAGGTGCTTGCCATCGTGGACTTTCATGCAGGAATACAGAAGTTCAAAGGTCCCCCAACCCCCCACCCTGCTAAAATAAAATTACAACACCAAGCCACAGGGGTCAGTCAACACTTTTTTTGAGAAAGAGAGAGAGAGAGAGAGAGAACCCACACATATAATAGCAGACAGGGAGAGAATCCCAAGCAGGCTCCAAGCTGGGTGTGGGGCTTGATCCCACAACCCTGAGATCATGACCTGAGCCAAAATCAACAGCTGAACACCCGAGCCACTGAGCCACCCAGGTGCCTCAATCAACACTTTTTATAACACTGTTATCACGAGAGCCAGAAACCTAAGAAAAGTACACAGAGGACAGAAGACAAGCAGGCTACAGCCACCCCTGTCTAATGCCTGCCTTAAAACCAGGTTCGCAGAGCACCTGGGTGGCTCAGATGGTTTAGTGTCAGCCTTCAGCTCAGGTCACGATCCCCGTGATCCCCTGGGATCGAGCCCTGCATCAGGCTCCCTACTCAGTAGGGAGCCTGCTTCTCCCTCTCCCCGGCCCCACTCATGTTCTTGCACACTCTGCACACATGCTCGCTCGCTCTCTCTCAAATCTTTAAAACAAAACAAAAAACAGGCTCACTCGAGGCAGACGGTGTTGAAGACAATATACCTGACACTGGTAGAGACTGCCGACCCAGTGCCCATTGGATTTCTTACCGCTTTCCTGACCTTGGCCTTTGACCCAGTCATAACCGTGGCCACAGCTTCTCTCTCTTCCACAGGTATCTGCAACCTGTCCCAGAGCTCTCGGATCTGAGCTCGCAGACCCTCACACACTGCTTCGTTTTGTGATTTTCGCATTTCCAGCTGTAGCAAGGAGAGCCAATGGTTATGGCAAAGACAGCAGCACAAAGAAGGCCACCCCTGTGGCTTCCTGCAAAGAAATGTCTGGACCCACACGGAGAAGCAGCACTTTTACTAGATTGTGAAGAAGTGTGGTTTCATGACTTCTGGACACAAACTGTATGGCTGCCATTATGGTAGGATCTCAAACCCCAAGAATTAGAATTCAGATTTTTAATTTAAAAAATTAAATACAAAGCTAATTCACATGACTAATAGTATTTCATCCAAAATTTCAATTTCATTCTTAGAGCCACAAATAAGTATTTTGTTAAAAAAAGAAAAAAGAAAAAAAGACAACCCCCCCTCAAGGTTATATATCATTCACTGTCTCTACCCTCCCTTTCTTTTAACTTACACAGACTTATTTAAGAAATAACTGCCATTTTTTTCAAATCTCTGGACACTAGAGAACCAGGCGGTACCGTGAGCGGTTATTACCTGCCGAAGCAGCTTCTGTAGTGTCGCAATATTCTCCAGAGACAAACAAAAGGCGTCTTCATCTTCACACACCGCATCCCTTTCAAAGCTCGTGTCTGGGGTGTGATCTAATTCCTCCATACACAGGACGATCTGTCTCTTTATGTTGACGAACTCTTCACGTCTAGACGCCTACGAAATAAAATGATTACAAGTACCTACGAGAAAGTCAAACTGACTTGCAGGAAGTGTGAACACCAGCACTTACCTTCGTTTCCCGCAGCGTGGCCACGTGTTGTCTGAACTGGCTCAGCTCTTCTAAGCTGGGAACCGAGGAGCTGTCGACGTCATAGTGGGGCATACAGAGAATTTCACACAGCTCTTGATCTTGTTCTTGAAGTAGTTTCAGTTCCTGTTTTCGCTCCTTTTTCTGTTTTCGCATCAGTTCTACCTGAGTGCGCAAATCCTTTTCTAGCTGCAAGATGGTCGTCTCTCCTTCTTCCTGCAGGAGACAGTGCACCATTGTGAGAAGGTTCCACGTGGATCTCTTCAAATGAAGAGAAGGACAATGGAAGAGGGCTAGGGTGAGAGGTTTTTTTTTTTTTTAAGATTTATTTATTTGAGACAGAAAGAATGAGAGAGAGCATGCGCACATGTGAAGGGCAGAGGGAGAAGCAGACTCCCCACTGAGCAGGGAGCCTGACGTGGGACTCAATCCCAGGACTCTGGGATCATCACCTGAGCCAAAGGCAGATGCTTGACCAACTGAGCCACCCAGGTACCCCCTTGGATGACAGACTTTTAGTTAAACTTACAAATAAGTCAACTCATGGCCAGCAAAATGTGGCACCAAGAGGGTTCCCTAAGAAAGGTCTTAAATAAGGAAAGGTACCAGGACACTCTTGTAAGAGGTGAAAAGTGGTTGGAAAGCTTGCGTTGAGTTAGCTATCGAAGAGTAAATCTAGTTCAAGACGTGACGCTCATCCTAATAATCCCAAGAACATCACCTAACCAATAAAAATCAATAGTCTTTGCTCTACTCCAACATATTAAGAGGAAAAAAAGTGGCAAGTATAGGACTTAAAAATTTACACGATTTTATTCAACATTGGTGAAAAAAGACTATCATGTAATCTGAGGAAGATCTATCACTGTATATCTAACTTCTTACCTAATTTCACACCGAAAATTAAAAAAAAAAAAAAAAACACACTAAAGAAATTATTTGTCGGCACGCCTGGGTGGCTCAGTAGGTTAAAGCCTCTGCCTTCGGTCTCAGGTCGTGGTCCCAGCACCCTGGGATCAAGCCCCGCATCGGGCTCTCTGCTCAGTGGGGAGCCTGCTTCCTCCTCTCTCTCTCTCTCTGCCTGCCTCTCTGCCTACTTGTGATCTCTGTCAAATAAATAAATAAAATATTAAAAAAAAAAACCACTATTTGTCTAAAATCAATGATATAGGGACGCCTGGGTGGCTCAGTCATTAAACATCTGCCTTTGGCTCAGGTCGTGATCCCAGGGTCTTGGGATCGAGCCCCACATTTGGCTCCCTGTTTAGCAGGAAGCCTGGTTCTCCCTCTCCCACTCCCCCTGCTTGTGTTCCCTCTCTCGCTGTGTCTCTGTCAAATAAATAAATAAAATCTTTAAAAATAAATAAATAAATAAATAAAATCAACAATATATATGCCATTTCTGTAGATTCCAGGAAATTCCACTAATGTCATGATCTGACTGCTCTTGGCCACCAGGTATGAATTATCCTTAACCCTTTAAAGGCGGTCTCGGGGATGTCTGTGGGGCTCAGTCGGTTAAGCATCTGCCTTCGGCTCAGGTCATGATCCAAGGTCCTGGGATTGAGCCCCGCATCGGGCTCCCTGCTCAGCGGGGAGTCTGCTTCTCTGTCTTCCTCTGCCCCAGCCCCCCTTGTGTTCTCTCTCTCAAATAAATAAAATCTTTTGAAAGAAAGGAAGAAGGGAAAAGAAAAGGAAGAAACTCCCTCCTAGACACCCACGTATTTCTTGCTGTAACAGAGAGAGGGACCCCGGAATCTCACGGCACTGTGCGCTGCCCCTGCACTTACAGCCATTCCAAACACCTCCCCAAGCTCCACGCTGGTTTTCATTTTTATGATCCCAACACTATTTCTACTGGTTCTCCCCAGGGACACCTTTTGGACCCCTATCCTGTTACTCATTTCGTCCTTGTTGGGCTCCTCCTTGGCCCGCAGCAAACCCCGCAGGCCCTCGGCCTGACTCTGCCGCCCGGACACCCCGGCCCTTGAGACCTCTCTCCCCCAGCCAAGTTCTGGCTGGTCCTCGGCACATAGCTGCGCGGTATGAGCAACACCACAAAGGCAGGTCTTTTTGTAACTTTCCCTTGTATCACTAGTCACTTTTGCTTCCTGGGTAGTGTTTTTCATTTGCTTTCAGAGAAAGAATAGCATCATGCATCCATACCTACCTTAAAAAAAAAAAAAAAAAAAGGAAGTTCTACGCCCTACAATGATAGCAAGAGGAAGCTGGTTTGGATGGAAGGATGGTAGCACTTACCAGCTCTTCCACCTCGCAACAGGGCAACTCTTTACATAAGTGGAAGTTGCTGGAACAAACTGACTAGGTGGTAAATTCTCCCCACTTTCTATAGCCAAGATTCTACAAGGAAATCTTCCACTGGAGCCCCAAGACAGAGTCCTTCCTCAATCTCAGACCCAGCAGGAGCCCCCAAAGTCCCCCGCTATGTACCTGAAATGGCTCGACATGTAACTCGCTACACAGCGTATTCAGCTCTTTTTGACAGATGGAAATGCTTTTGATGAGCCTTTCCTTCAGGCTTTCCTCTTCGGCAATCATCATATCCAGGAGGTCCTACAAGAGAGAAAGAAGTCCCTTAAAAGGTTGGGGTCAATGGGAAAAAAAAACCCAAACCAATAACACCAAAACCTTCATAATTACAAATTCTTTTTTTAAAAAGATTTTATTTATTGATTTGACAGAGATCACAAGTAGGCAGAGCAGCACACAGAGAGAGAGGGGGAAGCAGGCTCCCTGCTGAGCAGAGAGCCTGATGTGGGGCTCAATCCCAGGACCCTGAGATCATGACCTGAGCCAAAGGCAGAGGCTTTAACCCACTGAGCCACCCAGGCGTCCCATAATTACAAATTCATAAGAAAGGGCTTAAATAGAAACAAAACCAGGAAGAGCCTGTGATGTTCCAGTGTCACTTCCCCAGTTCTCACGAAGGGACACCAGTCTCCGCACTGCTGTCCCACTACAAACAGACCAGTACGACTCAGCTCACCTTGATGTGCTTCTTCACAACCTCAGTTCGTTGTAACCGCTGGTCCTCCGGAATCCCAATCAATTCCCAGATTTCCCGCAGGTGATTCAGAGCTTTCTGGAGACATACTATCGACTCCTCTGCCAGTACCTCACTGAAAAGTAAAAGAGAAGCCAGTAACATGAGCCACTGCCTCCAGACTAAAAGCAGTATTTACAAAAACTGAATAGACTAGTTTCTCAGTGGCCTCAGGCTAAAACAAATCAAAAACCCGCATTCAGCTTTAACCTCTCTTCTCCAAAACACAACACTGGCAAAGCCAAATTCAGTATCGCCTTACACTGGGGAAATTCAATCTCCTTCTTTTTTTTTTTTTTTACATTAAAAAAAATCCTCATCCTAATAATCCTAAGAACATCACCTAACCAATGAAAACCAACAGTCCTCGCTCTACTCCAAGTCCTCGCTCCACGCCCAGCGTGGAACCCAACGTGGGGCTTGAATCCATGACCCCCAGATCAACACCCGACCTGAGATCAAGAGTCAGACGCTTAACCAAGTGCACCACCCCGGTGTCCCGGAAATTCAGTCCTCTCAGTAATAGCCAGAACCAGGACTTTCATCAACAGTTCTACCTATGGCAGGACAACACAGAATTATAAAGAAAAACGGGGGCGCCTGGCTGGCTTAGTCAGCAAAACATAGGAGTCTTGAACCCAGGACTGTGAGTTCGAGCCCCACGCTGGGTGCAGAGACTACTTAAAAAGGAAAGATAAACCAGACAAAATGAACTCCCGCCAAACACAAGAGCCTGCTCCGGGAGAAGCTCTTGTGAAACGGCAACTCACTGCAGTCTGGTTGTTCTGAAGTTACAGCCACTGACTTCGAGAAGGGCTCAGATTACACAAGACAAACATCAAGTGTCAGTGAGGACACAGGAAGACCAGGCCCTTCATACACTCCCGGCCCGGAGTGGAAGCTGGGACACCGCTGTGAAAACTGCCGCAGCACCTGCTGAAGCCGAGCCTCGCAGGTGCACTTTTACACGCGGGGCCGGCAGAAACCAACACGTACCGGGTAAAGACACGCACAGGGAGGGTCAGAGCAGCGCTAGTCCTAGGGGCGTAAGAACAGAAACAACCCGATGTCCACCCACAGAGTAAACAGTCCGTTCCTACCAGGGAATAACATAGCAATGAACAGATATGATAATGACGTAGCAATGAACCACAAGGCTGAGTCTCAGAAACATCACATGGACTACGCTAAATGAAAGAAGTTAAATGCCAAAACGCTACATCGTACAGGATTTCATTTTGTGAAATTCTAGAAAAAGTAAACTATAGTGAAAGAAAGCCTGGGATCAGAGCAGCAGATCCACTGCAAAAAGGCACAAGGAAACTTTTTTACAGTGACAGAATGGTCCTAGATCTTACGATGATCACCTAACTGTATACAACGACCAAAATTCAAACTGTTCATGTAAAATGAGTTAATTTTACTGTATGCAAATTATACCTCAAATCTTAAAAAATAAAACATCAACAATAAAAAAAACCCAGGTGGTATGAGACCCCTGGGTGGCTCAGTCGGTTGGGTGTCTGACATTTGATTTCAGGTAGGGTCATGATCTCAGGGTTGTGAGATCAAGCCCTGCCTCAGGCTCAGAGTCTGCTTGAGATTCTCTCTCCTTCTGCTCCCCCTCCCACTCATGCATGAGCAGTCTCTCTCTCTCTCTCTCCCCCAAATAAATAAATAAGTAAAATCTTTAAACGGCGGGGGGGTAAAACAAAAATAATGTGGAAAAAAAAAAAAGAAAAGTTAGGGAAGAAAAGGAAAACTGGTTTGAACGAAACAAGCAAGTCAAGCAGCATTTATCACCATGTGATTCCATTTATACAAAATTCAAACACAGGCAAAACCAAGGTATGCTTTCAGCAGTCAGGACGGTGGTCGGTGGTCACCATTGTCCTGGGCGGTGGTGAATGGGCAGGGATACAAGGAGCACTGGTTACACAGGTGTGTGCTGACTTTGTGAAAATTGATGGAGTTGGCACTTCCATTTATGCACATTTCTGTATGTTATTCTTCAATTACAAAAAGTTTATTTTAGGGACACCTGGGTGGCTCAGTTGGTTGGACGACTGCCTTCGGCTCAGGTCATGATCCCGGAGTTCCGGGATCGAGTCCCGCATCGGGCTCCCAGCTCCATGGGGAGTCTGCTTCTCCCTCTGACCTTCTCACTCATGCTCTCTCTCACTGTCTCTCTCTCAAATAAATAAATAAAATCTTTAAAAAAAAAAAAAAGTTTATTTTAAAAAATGCATTGTTTATCTGATGCAAATTTAACTGGGCACCTTCTAATTTGTCTTTAAAAAGTTTACTTTAAAAATGCTAACCAGGGGCGCCTGGGTGGGTCAGTGGGTTAAGCCTCTGTCTTTGGCTCAGGTCATGATCTCGGGGTCCTGGAATCAAGCCCCACATTGGCATCTCTGCTCAGAAGGGAGCCTGCTCCCCTGCCCTCACCTCCTCTCTGCCCACTTGTGATCTCTGTCAAATAAATAAATAAAATCTTAAAAAAAAAAAAAAAAGGCTAACCATTAGTCTGCTTCACATAACATTTAAAAAGCAGAAATTGAGATGGGATTGGGAGGGAGACAAACCATAAGTCACTCTTAATCTCACAAAACAAACTGAGGGTTGCTGGGGGGAGGGGGGGTTGGGAGAAGGGGGTGGGGTTATGGACATTGGGGAGGGTATGTGCTATGGTGAGTGTTGTGAAGTGTGTAAACTTGGCGATTCACAGACCTGGACCCCTGGGGATAAAAATATATGTTTATAAAAAATAAAAATTAAAAAAAAAAAGGCAGAAATTGGGGGCCCTTGGGTGGCTCAGTGGGTTAAAGCCTCTGCCTTCAGCTCGGGTCATGATTCCAGGGTCCTGGGATAGAGCCCCACATCGGGCTCTCTGCTCAGTGGGGAGTCTGCTTCTGCCTCTCTCTCTCTCTGCCTGCCTCTCTGCCTACTTGTGATCTCTGTCAAATAAATAAAATCAAAACCAAAACAACAAAAATAAAAAGGTTGCCTCTCCTACATAAAGAAAAGCTTTGGCACAAACACCAGTAGCCTCTACCAGATGGCCAATATCAATACCCAGATAGCGAATAATGTTTCAAAGAATTTACTGTACTCCATTCATTTTAGAAATGGGAACAGGTAACTAAGGCATTTGTTTAATCTCAATCAACTAATGTTAATTATTCTAATCTCAACTGAAGTTTAACTTCTGAGTCTCCACAGGCAACCCAATTTTAAGACAAAGGAATGCGTAAGTCAAAATTCTAATCTTTGAATTTTATTAAAAATAACCGATAGTGGGTGCCTTGGGAGGCTCTGTCGGTTAAGCATCTGCCTTCAGCTCAGGTCATGATCTCGGGGTGTTAGGATCGAGTCCCACATGGAGCTCTCTGCTCGGCAGGGAGTTGCTTCTTCCTCTCCCTCTCCACTCTCCCTCTCTCTCTCTCTCAAATAAATAAATAATTAAAATCTTAAAAACAAAAACAAAACCTACAAGACTTCATCTGTGGTCAGTATCCAATCTGAATGCAAAAGCCCGGTGTTGAGCCCAACTAGACTGGGCCACTGCTCTGAGGGACACGACTCCAGACAGCGCTCTGCAGTCTCTTCCAGTCTGGTCCACCCCATCCTAGCCAATCGCACAGTTCTGCAGCTAGGATCTCTAGAAAACAAAATCCAATCAGGCCTTTGCTGGACTACTCCCTTCAAAGTTTCCCATCACCCTCAGCAAACAGTTCAACCACTTTCAGAAAGGCTTTCAAAACCTCTCTGGAGTTTTGTCTCATTTCAAAAAAAATATTGTATTTATTTGAGACAGAGACAGAGAGCAGGCGCAAGCACAAGCATGGGGAGTGCAGGCAGAGGGAGACAGAGAAGCAGACTCCCTGCCGAGCAGGGAGCCGGATGTGGGACTTGATCCCAGGCCCCTGGGATCATGACCTGAGCCAAAGGCAGACACTCAACCAACTGAGCCACCCAGGTGCCCCGAGGTTTGTCTCTTAATCTCTCTCACAGCTCACTCCCTAAGATTCTGGCCAACAGAACCTATGAGCATTTCCCGGACATGCCCCTCACTCAGCCGTGTGCAGGTCTCAGCTGTTGAAGCCACCATGCTTCTGTACATTACCTCCACTTGCCATCACCTTCTTTGGACAGCTGTGGATTCCTCACAGTCATCCCCCCATCCCCACCGCCCCCATCCACTCTGTAGACCACAGACTCAAGACCAAGGACTGCCAGATCTTATCCGTGTTCATTTTTCCAGACCATAATGCACAGCAATTGTTCAATAAATGGAAAATGAATGGCCTTGAGTTCCCACCAAAGGCTCATTATGCCTCTAACATCCAGCTACCTTCAGTTTATAAGCTCTCACATACAGAGAGATTTCAAAGCTCTGCTGCCTAGCTCTGTAAAACATTTAGAAGGTAAAGTGATCACTCTTTTGAAGCATAAAATTCTAGCACATGGGAAATGAATCGGAATAGACATTTCTCCAAAGAAGATCTATCATGGCCAATAAGCATGTGAAAACACACTGACCACTAGCGAAATGCAAATCAAAACCAGAGAGATACACTTCACAGGTACCAAGATGGCTATAAGAAAAAAGACAGTTACAAAAAAAAAAAAAAAAAAAAAAAAAGACAATAACAAGTGTTGGCAAGGATGTGGGGAAATTGGAAGCCCCCATACACTGCTGGCGGAAATGTACAATGGTGCAGCCTCTTTGGAAAAGTCTAGCAGTGGGGCACCTGGATGGCTCAGTGGGTTAAAGCCTGTGCCTTCGGCTCAGGTCATGATCACAGGATTCTGGGATCAAGCCTGAATCTGGCTCTCTGCTCAGCAGGGAGCCTGCTTCCCTTCCTCTCTCTCTCTCTCTCTGCCTGCCTCTCTGCCTACTTGTGATCTCTGTTAAACAAATAAATAAGATCTTAAAAAAAAAAAAAAAAAAGTCTAGCAGTTTCTCAGTTGAACAGTTACCAGATAACCCAGAAATTCCGTTCCGTAGGTATTGACCCAAGAGACATGAAAACATGTCCATGCAAAACTCATATACTTTTTTTTTTTTTTTTTAAATTTGAGAGAAAGAGAGATCACAAGTAGGCAGAGAGGCAGGCAGAGAGAGAGGGGGAAGCAGGCTCCCTGCCCGAAAGACTGACCTCTAATGGGTCAGCGAGATGATAAAAATGTTCTAAAACTGACTGTAGTGATAACCGCATGACTCCGTGAATGTACTAAAACCCATCAGACTGTATGCTACACGAAAGGTTAGAAATCACTTTAAAGACCATCTGAGATCTTTTCCAGTCCAGTGACTTAGTTTCAAGAGATTGGGAAGACTGGATCTTTTTACAACCGTTTGCGTCCTTGGGAGGTATCCTTCTAAGTATCCTCCGCTTTCCAGTGATGTGTTAGGAGAATAAAAATCTCAAACTTGTACTTTTAGGGAAATTACCTGAATCTGTTTACAGGCGGTGTCTAATTGAACCAAGAGAATTATTATTCCCAGTGAATGCACTAAGGCATCTTATGATCATACTTTTTTGAAACATAAGTTATTCATTCAAAACTACTACTTGAATATTTATTATACACATGGCACATTCTAAGTGTTGGAACTCAGCACTGAACAAAACTGATATCCCTGCCCTCTTGGGGTTTACATTCTAATAGTAAAAGAAAAGCAAATGTAAGCAAATCTTACATTAAATGGTAGTAAGTTCTCCCTGAGGTGATCTTTGAGCAAAGAGAGAGGTAAGGAATCAAGTCATGGCACATGTTGGGAAAGAGAGATCCAGGTAGAGGGAACAGCGAATGCCAATGCCTGAGATGGGATGGTCCCTGGTAGGTTCCAAAGAGAGCAAGGACTCTGGTATGACTGGTGCAGAGTACAGCAGGACGCCAGAGGCCTTTGTAAAACACAGAGGCTTTTACTCTAAAATATGAAATCACCGGAGGATTTTGGCTCCTGTGTTGACAAGAAGCATCAGGAGAAAAAGGCAGAAGTAGGGAGACCAGTTAAGAGGCCAGGGGAACACAGCAAGAGACAACAATGGTGGTGACCTGGACCAGGGCAGTGGCAGCAGAGCTGGGGAGGAGTGAGACTGTGGCTGTCTTTCGAAAATTAAGGCTAATGTCAGAAATGAGAGAAAGAGGGGATACAAGAATTAGTATGAATGTTGTGAAGGGTGGAACATTTTTCTAATTCTTTGAAAACAGTACTCAAGTGAGAAGGGTCTCTAGATTTGTAATTCCAAACGCCCGTTTTTCAACAGGCCCAGTAAGATTTGTTAAAGTAATCGAATCCAAAAGATGGTTAACTTTTTCATTATAACAATTGTGTGCATACTGCTTTTAGTTAGTGGCCCCTCTGGCTCCTGGAGGCCAGCAGTCTGTTGCTGTACAGACATTTGTTTTGGTTTTAATTGGCTCTGAGATCTACAAATCTCCTGTCATTTAGCTCTGTAAAAGTAATTTGGCTACATTAGTAAACATAGCTGTTTTTCAATTAAGTCACAAACCAAAAAACACTGCAGATTATGTGCCAGATTTTTAAAAAAAGACAGCTTTACTGAAGTTTTTTATTTTTTCTCTTTTTTCCCCAAGATTTTATTTATTTATTTGACAGAGAGAGAGAAATCACAAGTAGGCAGAGAGGCAGGGAGAGAGAAAGGGGGAAGCAGGCTCTCCGCGGAGCAGAGAGCCCAGATGTGGGGATCCATCCCAGGACCCTGAAATCATGACCCAAGCCTAAGGCAGAGGCCCGACCCACTGAGTCACCCAGGCGCCCCAACTGAAGTTATTTTAAAACCCTGGCTGTTTTTTCAAATGGTACCATGATTTGTACTCCATTCCCATTCCCCGGGAGGCAAGCAATTGAAAAGGAACGACGGGAATTAGTAATTATGGAAGGAAGAACTTTCTACAGCCACAGAGCAATCAGTCTGACCAATAACCACAAATAATGAATCATCACAGTGCCTCGCCCACCTCTTTCAGAACGTAGCGTTAACGTTTTTATCGCTCTTTACACAGGAGTCCTATGCCCTGGTATCTTCCTTATTTTAGCACAAAGCTGACACCCCTCCCCTTTTGCTGCTGACATTCTGAGAGCAAAAGAAAATTGGTTAATAAGCAAACCTTCCACTAAATGCCAGTAAGTGCTGTGCAGGGAAAATCGAGGGGAGGGGACAAAGGGGAGAAGAGACAAGTGACATTCGGTGTGCGGACGAGTCTGGCCCCTACTTCAAGTCGGCGGCGCCCCCTCCCCAGCAGGGCCGGGGGAATCGTGAAAAACACCGGAGAGGAATTCCTTAACGGCGCTCCTGAACTTGCAAGGAACCCGGCTCCCGACCGCATCAGCTAAAACGTTAGCGCCGCAGCCCGGCCCCGCGGGAGACACGGAGAAACGGAACAGCTGACGACCGTAAAGAGAAGCGCGAAACCGGACCACAGAAGACGCAGGACTTCGAACAGGCCGTGGATGCCAAGAAGCAGCACCTGAGGCGAGCGGGCGGGGCTCGCGGACACCCGGCGCGTCCAGGCTTCTGGAGCCACCGGAGCCCGCGGCCGTCGGGGCCGGTGCGCAGCAGGCCTTGCCGCCCCCGCCCCGAGCACCAGCTCAGCGCTCCCCAGCCCTGCCGGCCGCGCCCGGGCCTCACTCGGCGCGGCCTGCCGTGACACCCGCGCTCCGGGGACGCCGCGCCCGGGACGGGGGTCGCTCCCTCCCGCGGCCCCTCGACCCTTCCGCAGCCCGCACCTTCTCCTCATGGCGGACGCTCCAAGCAGCCGGCCGTCGAGGCCCCAGACCTCCTCCACGCGGGGCTGAGCGCAGCCAACCCCCGCAAAGACCACTGTGTTCTTCCTGGCCGCCGCTCCGCGAGCCGTTAGGTCACCGCGGAATTTCAAACTGAGCCTGAAGGCGGAGCAGCCCCGCGATTGGCGCTCTGCCCCGTCGCTCCTCGAGAAGCCCCGCCTCCTGGGGCGTGAGCCGCGAGCGCCCACTGCGTCGCGGCGCTTCGGGGCTCGGAGCCGGGGCGGGGTGGGGGGCCGCGCGCTGGGCGTGGGAAACGCTAGCCGGCCGACTGGCGGTGGGGTCGCCGTCTGCGCGTGCGCGGGGGAAAGCCGACTGAGCCTGGGGGGACGTCCCTCCCCGCCGCCCCGCCCGGTCACTGTTTGGATTCGAAGCTCTGGGCGCCGCCCGGGGGCCGCCGGGAAGGGGCGAGAACCGCAGCCAATCGGAAGGGCAGGAGCGGGCTCAGGGAAAAGCCTTTCGCTTTAACCCGCTGCCCTCGCGGAGGCAGATGGCGAGCTTGGCATCTTTCTAGACAGCGATCCCATTTAATCCGCACGACAGCCCCGTTTGGTATTATCGCCATTTTACGCAGGAGAGAACCGGCTCTTAAAGGTTTAAGGGGCTTGCCCGGGTCACATGACTGGCACACAAATGCATATCACCTGGGCATGGTTCTTTCAAATTACAGGGGTTTGTAGTTGTATAAAAACTTTAAAACTCAAAATCGACATCAAAGCACTTTTGTATCCTTTTTTCGCTGAACATACGCTACATCCCCAAATGCTTATGTATAGCCTTGTTTTCCATTGATTCACAGTTGCATGATATTGTGGCTCGAGGTTATCTCATAATCTGTTTTGATACAAATGGACATTTGGAGTTTAAATTTTACAAATAAATGTCTTCATGAATAAATCTACATCTTGCATTATTTTCTTACATTTGATTCCTAGAAGAGTAGCTACTGAACGCTCTCCCTCCAGAAGGACTGAATTAATTTGCCCTTCCCACTAAGGAAGCCTTACCAGAAGCACACCCACCTCTCACCCTCAACTCCTCTTGAGTCTTACTGTCCTTTTAAATCTCTGCTAATTTCATAGGCAGAAAGTGTCATTCCCTTCTTTGATTTGCACTTGCTGACTTCTAGCTGAAATTGCATTTTCCCTGAGTGTACTGGCCATCTATGACTTCTGTGACTCCTTTTCATTTGCCTTTTCCAGGAAGGAAAAGTAAAGGATGCTTGTTTGCTTCACCTGTTTCTCCCACTTTCAGAAAGACTTAACTGGAGCTTTTGACATCCTTTAACATGTCAGCAGCCCTCCAGACATTCACGCTGCTGATGGAGAGAAATGCAGACACTTTTGAAATTTACTTGCACTTTGTTGATTGACTTAAAAGTTATTCAGAAAGCTTCAAAACCTTGTGATCTTCAGGCATGTTCCCAGGGCCAGCATCATAAGCACCCTGAGATAAGACAATTTTGCTATCATGTCCATTGCACCGTGGTTCTGAAGCCAATGAAGTCACAGAGATACCCACTCAGAGCATATACTCAACATGTAAAACACTGTGTGGAGTGTAAGTAGGACCCTGTTACAGGATTGGACGGCATTGTTCTAGAACATAAGTGCAATGTGTTGCCACGGTCTGTTCCCTTGGTCACAGAATCGTTGTCTGTCACATATTCTTTATGCAGACTAACACCCCTGTCAGTGGTGTCTTTGATCCTGCACACTAGCTTAACATAAAAATTCTAACAAATTCTAGCTGGATACCTGAGGTATACATTTTCCTTAGAATACGCACTGATAACAGCACTCCTTTATGAAAGAATTGTTTTGATGATCCAACAACACAGATTTGGATCTTCTAGTAAGTGGCAGATAGGAAGCAGAGGGATTGGAAGGGACAGTCTTGCAAAAACCCAGGCAAAAAATAGTCAGGATCTCTGGCATGGGGATGGTGAGGAGAGGATGAGCCAGAGGCATGTAGAAATAAGGGGTAGTGGAACCAGCTGAATGTGGGGGATAAAAGAAAACATCTGAGGTCAAGGTTATAATTTCTTTCATACACAAGACTTGGGTAGATGATGAGGATGTCAATTACCAGAACACAGGAGGAGCAGATTGGGGGATTCAAAGTGAGGACAGGAAGTTCAGTTGGAGAGTTTATTTTAGACATGTCGAGTTTGAAGGGCCTGTGGAATGACCAAGTTGGAAATACCAGCGTGAAACTCAGCAGGAAGAGGAGAGCTTGGGATCTGGAAGCAGCTGACAACAAAGGACAGGGAGGGGACAGGCAGAGACAAGCAATCCAAGGAGACAGAAGCACAGCCCAGGAGACCATAGAAGAACAACAAAAGAGTGTCATGGAAGCTGAGCAGAAGAAAGGAAAAGCAGTTGTCAGGAAGGTCAAGTTAGAGGAGGACCAAAAAGAGACTGATGGATGTGGTTACAGTTTACAATTTTTAAAAGGTCAAGGGACAGAAAGGCCACCAAAATCAGCAACTGGGTGGGGGGGGAGGCACTGGTGGCCTTTTTAGCAGCACTGTTAGCTGATGCCCGAGCCTGCTCTAACAGGACACAGTCCTTCATTCTGCAGTAAGAGACAACGGCTTAATACCAGAGTGCCTCCTGAAGTTAAAACAGTAACAAACTCATCTTTTCTAAAGTATAATGAATCACGAGAGGCTCCTGGCTGGCTCAGTTGGTAGACTGTATGACCACTGACCTCAGGGTCATGAGTTTCAGCCCCACATTAGGCAAAGGTTTACTTAAAAAAATGAAGTATGATGGGGGCGCCTGGGTGGCTCCGTGGGTTAAAGCCTCTGCCTGTGGCTCAGGTCATGATCCCAGGGTCCTGGGATCGAGTCCTACATTCAGCTCTCTGCTCAGCAGGGAGCCTGCTTCCTCCTCTCTCTCTGTCTGCCTGCTTGTGATCTCTGTGTGTCAAATAAATAAAATCTTTTTAATAAATAAAGTATGATAAACTGCAGAATTTTAGAACCAGAAGGGTGCTTGCCGATCATCTCTTTAACCCATCCCCCTCGTTTGACGGTTGAGGAAACTCTGATACAGGGCAAGTTTCAGGAGAGAAGCAGACCAGGCCCAGACCTACTGTAGAGTCCAGACCACAGAACCCATGAAGCCCCCTGTGCTTTGCTAAGAAAACGGAAGAGCGTGTTGAGAACTGAACGTGACACTGGAGAGTAGAGGTTTTATCGACAATGATACTCAGACAGGATTTAGCAAAAGATACCTCCTCCTCCTCTTGTCTTTTCAGCACAAGCTGTACTTCATACACAAAACAGAGACCTATCCTGGGGGCCAGAAGTGAGCGCTGTCCTCAGGTAACTTCTCTAAATCCGGAGTAAGTTCCGTGCTCCCGGCTCTCAGGAGGGTAGCTGGTGGACACTTGGTTAGCAGCTGGGACCACATTCCTGCATCCCATCGGGAAACGTGTCCAGGGAAGACGTCGACACCAGCAGGGACAACTTTAGGCTTTTACCTCACTCATGGCTTCCATAAGGCGAGCGCTGTTCGTGACTGCCGTCGTCAGAAAAATGAACCTGTACCCTGTGGGGTCAAATGCGCCAGCACTCGGGACCAGGAGCAGATCAGAGGTCGAGAAGCCTTCTGGGCACCGGCCTCTGACCCCCAGGTTCCCCTTTCTGTTTTCTCTTACCTTTCTCCCTGCCCAGGAACCGGAGGGCCGAGATCTCTGAGAACGTGCAACCACCCAAGAACACCACCATGATGAGGCGCGAAGACTCGCTGGAAGCCTTGTCCTCCTTGGTCACATCTGCGGGGGTCGGGCCAGACTCAGCTCTTCCGTGGTGGCCGGCCCTGGGCGGCGCCCCCAGCAACACCCACCCCCACCCCCGCTGGCACCCCCAGCACCCCCTGCCCGCCCCCGGTGGCACCGCCAACAACCCCCCAACCTGCCCAATGGGGCCAGCGCGGCGCACCTGTGAAGGCCAACTCATTGCAGTTGAGCAGCCGCACGACTTCGTCCAGCCCCTGCCAGCTCCGCCGCTCCAGCACCTGGGAGGCACGAGCACGGGGCGCCAGTCTGAGACCCCACCCGGCTGAGGAAGGGCAGGTCGTGGCAGCCAGACTGTCGCGATCTCTTGTTAGTTACTGGGGTGGCTGGAGGTTGGGACAGACCAGGGACCAAGAGAAGGCAGAGGGCAACACGTGAACGGGTCGCTTCCTCTCACCTGCTCGATGAGTCGGCAGCTCAGGGGCACGTAAGCGCCACTGAAGACATACGCCATGTCCCGTGGCACTTTCAGATCATACTCGCCGTCCACGCGTGGGATCTAGAGGGCAAAGGGGGCTACGTGAGGCACGTCACAACTCATCTCTCCAGCCTCGTACTCAGTCAGAGAAAAGGATATTCCCCAAAGCAGGTTTATTTCAGCAAGAAAACCGGCAAAAGCCCTTAAAAAAAAAAAAAAATCCATAACCAAAGATTAAAGCTTCTGTTCAGTACCCACTGATTCTCGTGAACAAGTTCCCCCGGCTCCCCACAAAGGGCTGGGAAGAACGATGCCCCGCTGCCGATCCCCCGGAGACGGGGACATGTCTGTCACTGATGAGGCACTCAGCCTCCCCTCTGACATTCGTGGGCGCTTCTTCCGGTTTAATAAGTGAATGAATCTTTGTCTCTTGCCTCATTATTAAATTAAGCTCATGCTGGGGCGCCTGGGTGGCTCAGTGGGTTAAAGCCTCTGCCTTCGGCTCAGGTCATGATCCCAGGGTCCTGGGATCGAGCCCCGCGTCGGGCTCTCTGCTCAGCAGGGAGCCTGCTTCCTCCTCTCTCTCTGCCTGCCTCTCTGCCTACCTGTGATCTCTGTCTGTCAAATAAATAAACAAAAATCTTAAAACAAAAACAAAAACAAAAACAAAGAGATGTTGGGGATTCAAAGCTCTCCACCAAGGACCGGACCCACGGCTTCCCCGTCCATCCTGAATCGACATACCAAATTCAGCTTCTTGCTGATGGCACGGAAATTGCTCCTCTTGGCCAGAGAATTGAAGGCATCAGTAATCTTTCCTGGGAAGGAAATCTGTGCTGGATTTCACCGAAGATCGACGGATTCGTGACCCTGCCCCGGGGGACACCACTCAGGAAATGTCAAATAGTAGGACCTCGCAGGTAGCAAGACCGCTCACATCTCAAGGCCCTCCTCAAAGCCGCTCACCTAAAATTCCCTGGAACTTGGGGCGCCTGGGTGGCTCAGTTGTTAAGCATCTACCTTTAGCTCAGGTCATGATCCCAGGATTCTGGGATCGAGCCCCGCATCGGGCTCCCTGTTTAGCGGGCAGCCTGCTTCTCCCTCTCCCACTCCCCTGCTTGTGTTCCCTCTCTCTTTCTCTGTCAAATTAATAAATACAATCTTTAAAATAAATAAAATAAAGTTCCCTGGACCTGATCAAGATACTCGCCACCCTCTGCCCCGCCACAGTCTTCCTACAGGGTACCAGCCATCCACTCGGTCCAACGGACAGAGCGACCCGAGCTCACTGAGGGGTGCGGGCCTTGGAGTCAGCCGACCTGGGCTCAGGTCTGACTGACTCACTGGGGGACCTTGAACACGTCCCTCAACCTCACTCAGCCTGTTTCCTTCTCTAGAAAATGGAGGCTATCAGCTTGCGTGCGTTACGATCAAGTAAGAAACCTCTATCTGCTGGTCTCAGCACATGGTAAGTTCAATAAAAGGGACGAGCCCCTGTCCACAGAAGTAGGAGCAATGCCAGAAGAGTGACCGATCATTCTCCTTCCCCATCTCATTTGCTCCCACCCGGAGCGCTCTGACGGCTGCAAGGAGAGGGGACCCCGGCCAGGGAAGGGGCTCCCTGGGCTCCCTGCTCACCTGCGGCCTTGTCCGTCACCAGCTTGCTCACTTTACTCTCCACAGCTGTGAGCGTGTCACCCGGGGCCTGCTCCGTGAGGAGCCCCGCTCGCCGCAGGTTCGAGAAGGTAAGCAGGTGCTCAGGGCCATAGCTCTGAAGAAAATGCAATTCCTCCATTTACCGAGCATCGGCCCTGCCAAGGTCTAAGACTGTCAGGTGACATGGAGGTGAGGGACAGAAGGGCTATGCATTCAGGGCCCTAAAGAAATAACCAAACACCAGGGGCACCTGGGTGGCTTAGTGGGTTAAGCCTCTGCCTTCGGCTCAGGTCATGATCTCAGGGTCCTGGGATCAAGCCCCGCATCAGGCTCTCTGCTTGGTGGGGAGCCTGCTTCCCCCTCTCTCTCTCTCTGCCTGCCTCTCTGCCTACTTGTGATCTCTCTCTCTCTGTCAAATAAATAAATAAAATCTTAAAAAAAAAAAAAAAAGAAAAGAAATTAATAACCAAACACCAAACAAAGGATGGGGGAAAAGCACGGAACGATGAGAGGAGAAAGCCGCTGATGTAAGCGTGCTGGGGAGGGCTTCTCAGATGAGGTAAGACGAGAAGAACCGGAAGAAAAGCTGTATCACCCCCATATAAGATGTTAAAGATAAGGAACGCCCTGGGGTGAGAACTCAGCACCCGGTCCACGGCTCAGTGGCCCCGGCTCTCCCAGCACTGGCCACCCAGGCAGGGAGTGGGGGGAGACAAGGGCAGTGGGAGGGTCTCCGTGTGCTGAGAGGCTGACTATCCTGACATGCTCTAAGAGGGAGGCCAGACTGGGAACAAAATGGGGATGCAGGCAGGAAAGGGGCCATTTCTTCTGCCTCTTCCAGAAGTGTCTGATGATGACCGCCCTCCACCCAGTTCCCTCCAGAGCCCATTCTCCTGGCCTCACCTGCAGATACTGTGTTTTCAGAGATCGGTAATCCTTGGGAATCAAACCTGAGGGTCCAGAAGATAAGACAGGTTCCCGAGAACACCAGCTGAGGTGTCCCAAAATGGACAGCCATACCCACCCACCCACCCTCTTATTCCCCAAACAACCTTTATCAGGAGGAAGGATTCAGTAAATGTTAACCTTGCATCCAGCCAGTTGATTCTAAACTGACTCCTAAACTTAAGCTTGCTTATCAGCAGGGATGGCGGCGGGACTGGGCAGGAGGAAGGGAAACGGACTTAGGTGCCTTCATTCCTGGCTTGGGGCCAACACTCCTGCACCCTGCTTTACAAGCTACCGAGGAACAGGACAAGTGTTCGGACGGGGTCAAAAGTGTGGTCTGAGGGGCACCTGGGTGGCTCTGTGGGTTAAGCATCTGCCTTTGGCTCGGGTCATGATCTTGGGGTCCTGGGATCGAGCCCCGCATCGGGCTCTCTGCTCAGCGGGGAGCCTACTTCTCCCTCTCACTCTGCCTGCCTCTCTGCCTACTTGTGATCTCTCTCTGTCAAATAAATAAATAAATAAATAAAATCTTAAAAAAAAAAAAAAAAGTGCAGTCTGAGGTGCCGTCCTCCAGTGAGGTACGAAGAATGGGCTTGCAAGTCAGGGTCGTGAGCAAGTCATGGGGACAAACGGCACAGGGAGTACAGCCGACGGTACTGCACTGGCTGGCTGGTGGGGAGCCCAGCCCAATGTACACACCTGTCCCATCCCCATGCCATATAGCTGAAACTAATATGCACCATCATGGGTCACCTCTACTTCCAATTAAAAAAAAAAGATGAAAGTGTTGCATGAACAGGTTAAAAGTTATGCCATAAGAGGTCACAGAATCTGAGCTTTTGTAAATGTTTATGAAATTGTTTGGCTGTCCCCTTTTCCTGGACTGTCTCTTTATTATGAAAGATCGTGGAAGGTAGCCGGCCAGAAGGGACAGAGAGAGAAATGCCACTCTGAGCTGTGCCCCGTGGTCCTAAGATGTGACAGCGCTTGTTCTGGGGGGCCTGGGTGTGGTCTTGCTCAGGGTCAGGACACTAAATGACTCCAGGCCCCTGGAGATGTCTCACTCCGAACAAAGACTACTTTATCTTACAGCGGAAAGACTATGAAATTACTGGGAAATGTTCTGTCTGCTGGGATATTTTCTATGTCATTCACAGTGATGTCTTCCATCCCTAAGGCACAGTTTTTCAGTCTGGCGTCTTTGGTTGCAGGGGCTCACCGTTCTCAGTGATGGACAAAAGGCACATGAGGCGAAGGCTTTCTATAGGTGACACCTGCACGGGAAGAGAGTCCTGGAGAGTTCAAGTTCCATGACACACGTTCTTCTCCCCTCTTCCTTCTGCTGGAGACCAAGCCCGCCGTGATACAACTTTCCCAGCAACCCCGGCCACCTGCTCACCTGCCGGTCTATGTGTTCTTCGATGTAGCTGGTGCTCTCCCGGATGTTGAAGCCCTCCAGCAGCGCTGCGAGAAGCAGAGGAGAGCCCGTTACAGGGGGAGCCGCTCAGCTGTTGCCATCTGTGCTAATGGGTGTCTGTCTCCCGATCTTTCTCCATCCTTTTGGGGGTGGGGGTAAGGGACCCCCTGGACTTCTAGCAGGAACCAGCATTCCACCCAGCCAGCATTAGCTGGAAAGAGCCAGAGAACATCTTTGCTGGGTGGGATGGTGCTGGGAGCAGGGGAAGCATCAGAAGGAGCCAAGCACAGCCCCCACCGTTACCATGTTCAGTCTTGATGAGCTCCTGGAAGTCCTGCTTGGTCTTCTTCTTCATGATGGATTCACAGGCCCCGATATCTGCAGACAGGACAAAAAGCAAGCTCACATATTCCCAGTTCTAAAAGGATATGCCAGGGCACCTGGGTGGCTCAGCAGGTTAAAGCCTCTGCCTTCAGCTCAGGTCATGATCCCACGGTCCTGGGATCGAGCCCCGCATGGGGCTCTCTGCTCAGCGGGGAGCTTGCTTCCCCCCTCTCTGCCTGCCTCTCTGCCTACTTGTGATCTCTGTCAAATAAATAAGTAAAATCTTTAAAAAAAATTAATTTAAAAATAAATAAATTAAATAAATAAATAAATAAATAAGTAAAACAATATGCCTTGGGGTGTCTGGGTGGCTTAGTCAGTTAAGCGTCTGCCTTTGGCTGGGATCATGATCCCAGGGTCCTGGGATAGAGCCCTACATCAGGCTCCCTGCCCAGCGGGAAGCCTGCTTCTCTCCCAGTCCCCCTGCTTGTGTTCTCTCTCTCACTGTGTGTGTCTCTCTGTCAAATAAATAAATCTTTTTAAAAAATTAAATAAATAAATAAGAGACTGCGCCTTTATTGTCCAGAAGAATAAAATCTTTTTTTCTTTTTTAGAGATTTTATTCATTTATTTGACAGACAGAAAGAGAGAACATGGGTTGGGGGAGGAGCAGAGGGAGAGGGAGCACACGGCCCGCTGAGCCAGAAACCACATGCGGGGTCAATCCCAGGACCCTGGGATTATGACCTGAGCTGAAAGCAGACCCTTAACCGAGGGGAGCCATGCAGGCACCCCGGAACAAAAATTTCTTAAGGCAAAATGCAGAAGTACATCTTTCCATTTTAAACAAAACACGATCATTATTTCCTGGGGGAACACAGACATCCCCCCAGGGCAGATCTCCTCTGTAGCCGCCCCTCCCCGCCCCTCCCCGAAACCTACGGACACTCAGCAGGCGGTGCTCCTGTTTCAGTCCCTTGAGCTCCTGGGACACGAAGTTCTTCATCTGCTTGATGTCCATGCCCCTCCGGCGCTGCGGGAAGTCTCCATAAGGTCAGCCTCTCCCTGCCTTCAGCCGTGAGCAGCCTCCACCCCCTGCCCCACCCCCAACTCCTAGAGAAAAGCCAGGGGCTGTCGTCAAATCAGAAGGGAGCCAAAGGGCAGCAGCCTTGGGAAACTGGGGACACAAAGAGAAGACCCCCGGCTTGGAGCCTCACATCATACTGAGCTTGCAAGTTCCGGGCCTTCTGGCTCAAAAAGCCGAAGACGTTGGAGAAGTGTTCGTTACGAATCTCATTAAACACCTGCAAGGGGAAGCAGACAGCGACGACTTACCAGAGAGAACGCTAACTGGTCCCCCCGCCCCCAGTAGTGTAATGGGGGCAGAAGAGGAGTGGCCGGCTGTTCCAGCAAAAGCACAGAGAGGAACGCGCTGCTGTCACCAATGTCAGGCCCCGGGGTTCGCTCTTACTTGGAGGGGGAGCCCCCTCCCCCAGGCTCAGCCTCCCCTCCCAGAGTCTGGCCCAGAGTGGCCCAAGGGCAATCCACCAGCTGGCACACCTGTACCCTCACCTTGTCCTCAGCATTGAGTAGAACCTTCAAGCTCCTGTCAGAGGATGTGACTTCTGGGCCAAAGTCGACACTCCCTTTAAGAGCAGAGGGAGCGGCTATAAGGACCTCCAGGGAGGGCTTCCCTCCCCTCCCCTTTCCTGAACTGCCACTCCGAGTCCCCCAAACTATGTGGCATCCAGCAGTCTGTTCCGAGTCCGAGGCTCTCCCACAAGCCCTGCCCCCTGCGAGAGCCCCCCGGGAGCTGAGGACCCCCCACCCCCGCCTTGCCAAGATGCCACTTACCACACTTGACACGGAAGGTGTCGTCCACCAGACCCTCGTAGACCACCTGGGAGCAGAGTGCCGTCACAAAGTCCACGTCTGAAAACGAGATCCCGGCCGTGAGGGTCCTCCCCGACCTACGTGGCTACCCAGTTCACTCAGCGTCAGCTCACGGGCCTCCCCAGGGCCCAAGGGCCGTGCTTCCCTGTCAACGCTGCCGTTCACAGCCCCGACCCGAGGATCCGAACTGGGCTGCCATGCGGGCCGGATCCCCATGTCTTCAAGGGTCCAGAGACGACAGGAGCGCTCGCATCCTTTACCTCTGTCTAGGAGGAAGACATGTCCAATCTCTGGCCTTCGGCCCTTGGTCTCGCCATCCTCCTCCTCCTCTAGTTTTCTCCATAGTTCGTACGACATCTGCGGGGTCCAACACATTCTCAGTCTCATATCAGGTCCCTGCTGCAGCCCACCCCTACCGAAGCCACCTCTTTTCCACGTGACACTCCCTGCCCCCGAGAGGGGAGCGAATTATTAACACCACTACCCACAGCACTCCCATCTGCGCCCACCCCTCCCAGCCTCTCCTTGCCGACGAAGGACTCTCTCTGCCCCCAAAGACAAGACTTAGGAGTGCTATCCCAGAGGCCCTGGCTCTTGCCTTTCTGTCCATCACACAAGCCCTCCCCTCTGAGGAACTCTTCTGAACAATACAAGCAAGCTAGGGGTGCCTGGGTGGCTCAGTGGGTTAAAGCCTCTGCCTTCGGCTCGGGTCTTGATCCTAGGGTCCTGGGATCGAGCCCCGCATCAGGCTGTCTGCTCAGCGGGGAGCCTGCTTCTCCTCTCTCTCTGCCTGCCTCTCTATTTGTGATCTCTGTCTGTCAAATAAATAAATAAAATCTTTAAAAAAAAAAAAAAAAAGGAAGCTAAATAATATAGCTCTTAGCACAGATGCCCCGCTGGGCAGAGGACAGGTACAACAGGGCCATCAGGACCACAGCACCGCGCGTGCCCACCTTGGTGCAGCGGCCAATTCCGTAGCAGTTGGGGAAAGGCCCGTAGAGGGTGCTGAGAAGGTGCAAGGCCTGTGCCACAGTGTTGATCCAGCGCTGGTCTCCTTCCTGCAGGAACCACATGGACCGCAGAGATACGGCTCAGCCCAACAGACACATCTGGAAGGGGGCAAGCCCGAGCAGCCCAGGGCGGGAAGGCGAGGCGTGGGGACTACCCGAAAGGAATTCAGCCATTCAGTCTGCAAAACGCTCTTCCTCATAATAAGTTATAGGACTTACAGGGGGGTATGTCCATGTTTCTAGCCCACTGGACCCTACATGTGTCCCCACCTGTCTATGCCAAGACTCAGGGACCCTTCACTTACCAGGAAGTAGTCCCTGAAAAATTCTGGGAGCTCCATGCTCAACAGATCCACGTCAAGAGGCAGCAAAGAAAAGGCCCACTCATCACAGCTCACGTCTGCGGGAACAGAGCACGTCAGCCTCCCCACAGAAGGCGCCGGGCTCCACACTGAGAGAGAAGGTCTGCCACGGTGACACAGGAAGGTGACGCAGGCCTGCCACACGCGCAGCCTCAGAACACTCAAAGACAAGTGACAGTCTGTGCCTCAGAGGAGTTCACAGGCGGGAAACAAAAGGAGACGGGCACACCACAGCCTGTCACGCCATGTGAAGAGGCTGTTTTCACTCGAGGGCCAATCGGAAGTGCTGAGGAAACATTTGCTGGTTGGCAAATACTGACAGAAAGCCACTGATGTGCGGGCACCAGGCCGAGCCCTGGGGGTGCGGGAGTGGAACCGACACGCTCCCCATCTTCTGCGAGAGAATGCCACTCTAGGGAGAGAGATGTCCACCAGACACAGCTCATTACAGCTGCGCCCCAAAGAAGAACAGCGATCTGGAAGCACAAACACCCCAGGGATCCAACCTCAGCTACGTGGGGCCTAAGAAAAGTAGAGGAATAAAGGAAAGACTTCCCTAAAGCAGCAACATTTACACTTAGAATTTGAGTAAGGTTGGGTATGGAAAAAAAAAAAGCTGAGGGTGGAGAATGTTCTAGGCCACAGGAAAAGCAAGTGGAAGAACCCATGGCTGGAGAGTGAGAGTCAGGAGGGAGCTGTACAAGGTGAGGCTGAGGGGCCAGGCAAGGGCCAAGTGCAGAAGGCCCCCGAAGATTCTGGCACCAGGCTGGGATCTGAAGCAGGGAGCACAGTGCTCAGGTCAGCGTGGCAGGCAGAATGGAGGGAGGGAAGGCACACTTTCCCTTTGTGGAAGTCTCAGAAAGGGAGGAATGGCGGCACCTGGCACCCCCTTCAGCCTTTCCTTGAGGGCCCAGTCCTGCTCTCCATGGTCAAGAACAGCCCCTCTGCCCAGGCCAACAGGCAGAGACGAGGGGCCCAGTGTTATTTCCTTCCCTTCGTCCCACATGTTCCCCGTCTCCACTCACAGCCACCTCCTCTCACCTCCGTAGACTCCCTCTTCCTCCAGCACCATCTCACACGCGTGAAACTGGAAGACAAGAGGGAGGGGTTGGTGACCACCTTCTTCTCTGTTCTTTCCATCTGTCTGGTGTCCCTCCGTGGTCACTGCTGAGAATAGCACCTACTGAACCCAGTGACGACGACAAGGGAGCGTAGACTTTTAGGGGACAATAGGAAGGACCACTGGGACCATCTAGCCCAGGGCTTTGTTTCCCTGCTTTATTTATGCATTAATCCGCTTTATTTATGCATTAATCCATTGCTCTTTTCTCCCTGCGAGACTGGAAAGCTCCACAAAGGAGAAGGCATTTCGGCATCACCGAAGGCTGCGTCCCACAGACAGACGTGGAGGGAGGGCATGAGCGCACCTCAGAGACAGGGGAGGCGAGGCAGGTGGCCGGAAAAGAGCGGGGGTGCAGAGGGAGGCTAGGGTAGGGCATGCCCAAGGGATGCCTGGAGTCACTGAGAGGTCCGGAGAGCCAGCCTGGGGGTCCCTGGCACAGGGTATTTAAAGTAGGTGGTTTGTCCAAGAGAAAAGGACACAGAGAGGGCGCCTGGGTGGCTCAGTGGGTTGAGGCCTCTGCCTTTGGCTCCGGTCATGATCTCAGGGTCCTGGGATCGAGCCCCACAACGGGCTCCCTGCTCAGCGGGCAGCCTGCTTCCCCCCACCGCCCCGCCTGCCTCTCTGCCTACTTGTGATCTCACTCTCTCTGTCAAATAAATAAATATTAAAAAAAAAAAAAAAAAAAGAACACAGAGGACATGAGCGCTAAGGACAGGATTCTAGGGAACATCACAATTCAACGGGCGCACAGGGCAACACCTGATGAAGACGGGAAGATGACACGGAGGTGGAAACGGGGACTCAGCCCTTCAAAAGGCAGCAAAGGTCAGTGTCAGGAAGAATGGGCAACAGTGTCAAATGCCAGGGACATTAAGTAGGACGAGTAGGAACCAGGCATCACCGAGTTTGACAACTGAGCCCTGCGGGGGACTCGATTTTAAGGCGAAGGCAGCGGTGAGGACACAGGAGGAGTGGCAGCGAGAACTCTGGACACAACAGAAGGGAGAGCCTCTGACCGCGAGAAGACATGAAGGGGAGAACTGCTTAGAAGGGGTAGACATGGGGCGCCCAGGTGGCTCAGTCGGCTAAGTGTCCGACTTTGGCTCAAGTCCTCATCCCAGGGTCCTGGGATTGAGTCCCACATCAGGCTCTCTGCTCAGTGGGGAGTCTGCTTCTGCTTCTCCCTCTCCCTCTGTCCCTGGCCCCTGCTCCTGCACTCTCTCTCAAATAAATAAAGAAATCTTTAAAAAAATAAAAAAAATTTTAAAAAAAGGAGAGCTAGACATGGTTGAAGACAAAGCAAAGCGGTAGAGAAGGAACGCAGACATGGGGCCAGGGACACGCAAACCGGTGGACCGGGAAGGGGAAGAGGCCGGGGTCACTTCCTCCTTTGAGCCAAGTGGGAAGAAGGCGAAATACTTGGGAGACAATGAGGAAGGAAGCAGGAGCACTCCCGTCCGGTAACGACGGTGACAACTGATGTGCATTAAACATCTGATGCCTGCTGGGCGTCGCTGTTAGTATCTTGTAAGGATCATCTCCCGTGGTCCTCCTGATGACTCCACGAGATGTGGAAGATTCATGCTTCGGGCTCCTGATTTCCTTTCCACAGAAGAATCCGATTCATCCCTAACTTTTTTTTTTTTTTCTCTTTTTTTTTTTTTTTAAGTGGGCTCTACTCCAGGCTCGAACTCACAAGCCTGAGAGGAAGGGTCACATGCTCTAGGTCAGCCAGGGGCCCCGTCCCTCACTCAGTTCTGTCAGTGAAACTAAAACTGTGCGTCCACTTTTAGTGCTAAATAAGGAATTCCGGAGCCCAGACTGTAAACTGCCAATCTCCATAATTAACAAAAGGAGTCTCAGGAAGACAGATTCCCTCTTCCCTAAATTACTGATGGAGACTGTCTGTGATATAAAATTTGGTCAAAGAATCTAACTAGATAAGATGTGAGATAGAGAAAATTCATCAAAATATCAATTTTGGGGGCGCCTGGGTGGCTCAGTGGGTTAAGCCGCTGCCTTCGGCTCAGGTCGTGATCTCAGGGTCCTGGAATCGAGCCCCGCATCGGGCTCTCTGCTCAGCAGGGAGCCTGCTTCCTCCTCTCTCTCTGCCTGCCTCTCTGCCTGCCTCTCTGCCTGCTTGTGATCTCTCTCTGTCAAATAAATAAATAAAATCTTTAAAAAAAAAATATCAATTTTGTTATTCTGTGCAATAGGGAGGCTTGTAGGATTATTTGAAACTGTTACCACCTTGTTCTATTCCCTATTTAAACAAATCTCTCCTTGGAAGTATAATTTGAAAAAAAGGGGTTTTATAAGACTCCAAAAATGAATTCATTGCCACAGTTCCCTTAATAACATTTAAAAGTAACCTGTAAGTCCGACTGGTTATCTTAATAATCTCTTGCCCTGGGGGGACACCTGGTTGGCTCCGACGGTTAAGCCTCTACCTTCTGTTCAGGTCATAATCCCAGGGTCCTGGGATTGAGCCCCATGCTGGGCTCCCTGCTCAGTGGGGAGCCTGCTTCCCCCTTTCCCTTTGCCCCTCCCCTGCTTGTGCTCTCTCCCTCTGTCTGTCTCTCTCAAATAAACAAATAAAATCTTGAAAAAATACAAATAATTTCTTGCCCTGGTAATGACGTTGTACTTGATACACTTGTATTTCCCAACAGGAAAACTAGCCACAGGATTGTGCTATGAATCTTCCAATGATCTTCAAGAGAAGATCACTAGCTCTTTCTTCTTATTCCTTTCATGTGATGAGAAAACAACATAAGCCTGTAATTTCACTAGGTTTCCTAACAAACACTGAAAGTCATGTAAAAGAGGGAACTCCTTGCCATTTGCCACCACATGGATGGAGCTAGAAAGTATAACACTAAGGGAAGTAAGTCAGAAAAAGACAAATACCACATGATTTCACTCATACGTGGAATTTAAGAAACAAAACAAATGTACCGAGAAAAAAAGGCAAACCAAAAGTCAGACTCTTAACTAGAGAGAACAAATCGATGGTCACCAGAGGGGCAGTGAGCGAGGGGATGGGAGGAATGGGGGCGGGGGATCGAGACTGCACTTACCGTGCTGACCACTGAGTAATGCACTGAATCGCTGAATCCTATACTGTATCGTATACGTCAAACTAACATAACGCTGTGTGTTAACTATACTGGAATTAAAATAGAAAGTAAAATAAAATGTTCAGCCCTGTTATGTTTAAAAACATAAAAAGTAAGTACTACTATCAACTCCATTTTACAGATGAGCAAGCTGAGACCCAGAGAGAGCAGTCACGTAAGTCACGTAAGCTGTCCAAGATCCCGCAGGTAGCAAGCGCCAGAGCCAGGATTCACACACAGTTTGGCTTCAGTGTCTCGGACGGAGCCACTGCTTCTACCTTCTCTAGAGTTTTTTGGAGTAGACTGAAAAAAGAATCAATCCCCGTCCTTTGAACTTGAATTTCTATCTGCTCTCCATGCGGCGTGCACTCCCTGGGGCAGCTTTACGGGCGCTGGGCAGGCCGTGGGCGTAAGGCCGAGCGGGGTCACAGCTCTCACCTTGCTGACGTGAGGGTGAGAGCAGAGCCTGATGCATCAGGGAACGGAGATGCCGTGGTCACCGGACACTACAGCCTCGGAGCAAAAGTAGACAGAAGAGACCTGTAGCTCACGGCGTGACTGTGGGCTTCGCTCCCCTCGGAGGCTCAAAGTTGGGGTGCAGTAAGACGGTCTCTCAGCTCCTTTTTTTTTCTTAAAGATTTTATTTATTTATTTGACAGACAGAGATCACAAGCAGGCAGAACGGCAGGCAAAGACAGAAGGAAGCAGGCTCCCTGCTGAGCAGGGAGCCTGATTCAGGGCTCGATCCCAGGACCCTGAGATCATGACCTAGGCTGAAGGCAGACGCTTAACCCACTGAGCCACTCAGGCATCCTCTCAGCTTCTTTCTTGTGTAAGAAAAGGCCTTTCCAGAGGACACTGCTATCGTTCTAGTCACCCAGGGGCAGCCGGCCACACGTCTTGCGTGAGCATGGAGGAGTACTGATTTATTGTACTGATTGTTAAAGAGATAAACGGACATCAAATTTCTGAAACGCCATAGCACAGTGCACGTCACTACACAAAAGTCTGAGTTAGAAGGGATACACAGCAGCTTCTGCTTCAAAAGAAGAAGTCGACACAGAGGCCACCTCTCACAGTTCCACGCTAACTGGCGCAGCTTGAAGACAGAGCCTCGGCTAAACCATCACGGCGGTGTTAATGACTAGACCGTGACAGGTGTTTTGTTCTGTCACACACAACTGGCTTTGGGGGAGACACAGCCATTGGCCCCCTGTCCCTTCCCAGCCTTCCGTCCTGATCGACCTTCTCCTCCTCCCACCAACCCACACTCACCTTCTGAGGGCTGAAGATCACTTTGTATTTTCGAGTTCGGCCAGCCAATTTGTCAGCATTGACAAGACCTACAGACAGAAGGAAAGCAGCCCAGAAAGCCACGGGCCATCTATTAGACGCAAAGCAAGGAAGCAGACATCCCCTCCAAGGGGCACAGCCCATTCAGACCACCTCTTCTCATCAAAGGTCTTTATGGCCCGGGCCCTCCATCTTGGCCACCCTCCCCTGGGTCTTAGGTACCTGTGGCTTCATCGCATACTCACTGGCAACGTATCGCATGTTCTTGATGCGGGGCCGGACCAAGAAGCACAATCTGCGGGCGAGAGAGTTAAAAAACAAAAAAACAAAAAAACCTCAGTGAAGGGGCACCTGGGTGGCTCAGTGGGTTAAGCCTCTGCCTTCCGCTCGGGTCATGATCTCAGGGTCCTGGGATCGAGCCCCGCATCGGGCTCTCTGCTCAGCGGGGAGCCTGCTTCCCCCTCTCTCTGCCTGCCTCTCTGCCTACCTGTGATCTCTCTCTCTCTCTGTCAAATAAATAAATAAAATCTTAAA
>NW_019154113.1:17728228-17770746 GCF_002288905.1 Enhydra lutris kenyoni | reverse complement strand
AAAAAAAAAAAAAAAAAAAAAAAAACTCAGTGAAGAAAAGTCCAGAAATTGGTGACAGCTGTTTAGAAGAAACAAAGGAAGTCAACTGTTCCATCATTGGCTCTTCTCACCAGGCCTATAGCTCTCCTCCGGGCCAAAGCTACGCCGCTCTCTCGGCCAAGGGCCTCCCGCGCACATAAGACCCCCTTCCGTACCCCAGGCACCCGGGCACGGCGGCTGCTTACTGGCCCATGGCAGCCCCGGGACCTCCTGCTCTCACGTAATTTACAATCTACTGGGCAAAGTCGGATACACACGCATGAAGTATACGGATAATCCAGTGCTAGAAACAATCCAAGAAAGTATATAAAATGGTGTTTTTCCAGTGGGGGGGTTCATGGAGGTAATCTCCATGTATCCAAGAGAATTTTTTCCTCTAAGGGAGCATGAACATTACTGCAGGTTGAAAAATATAAAAGATAAAAGCGAAGGCCAGACACGGGCTGTCTGTGACTATGTGCCAAGTGACCAGGACAAACACTAAACACCATGGAAATCCAGGGGAGGAGGAAAGCACCCTGGACCGGAATGGCAACACAGGGCTTCAGGGAGGAGGCGGGGCTGGGCTCAGGAGGCCTGGCGTTTCTTGCAGGAGCAGCGAGGACAGGAGAGAACGGCAGGCAGAGGGAATGGGGTGGCCAGAGGTCGAAAGCATGTGCACACAGCTGGGGCAAGAGACAGTGTGAGTCAGGGCGCCCAGCTGGCTTGGTCAGTGAAGTAAGTGACTCTTTTCTTTTTTTTTTTTTTTTTTTTTTTAATTTATTTATTTATTTGACAGACAGAGATCACAAGTAGGCAGAGAGTCAGGCAGAGAGAGAGGAAGGGAAGCAGGCTCCTCACTGAGCAGAAAGCCCGATGCGAGGCTCGATCCCAGGACCCTGGGATCATGACCTAAGCCGAAGGGAGAGGCTTTAACCCACTGAGCCACCCAGATGCCCCGGTGTAAGTGACTCTTGATCTCAGGGTCAGGAGTTCGAGCTCCACACTGGGTATATATATTACTTAAATAAATAAAACATTAAAAAAGAAGAAAAAGAAGAAGAGGAGGAGGAGGAAGAGGAAGAAGAAGAAGAAGAAAGAAAATAAAAAGAAAATAAAAAGTGTGTGTCGGGCGGAGGCTTGAGGGGACACGTGACAAACCGCGCTTGAAAGGCAGGGTGACCCTCACTGCAGGCAGCCTTGGTATCTGCGATGAGCGATCTGGACTTTAGTCAGTAAGTAAGAGAAGCCCTGAAGGTTCTTGAGAAGGGCATAATAAAAATATTTTTCAAAGATTAATCAATCTGGGGCACCTGGTTGGCTCAGTCTTTAGGCGTCTGCCTTCGGCTCAGGTCACGATCCTGGGCTCCTGGGATCGAGCCCCTCATAGGGCTCCCTGCTCAGCAGGAAGCCTGCTTCTCCCTCTCCCACTCCCCCTGCTTGTGTTCCCCCTCTCACTGTATCTCTGTCAAATAAATAAATAAAATCTTAAAAAAAAAAAAAAAAGGCTTAATCAATCTGGCTAGAGATGGTAGACCGGGTTAGAGAGAGAAGAGGACACGGGAGGGAGAAAGTGCGGAAGGGAGAACAGGTAAGAGGGCACAGCATAACCCAGGTGTGAACTTGCGAAAGTGCAGGGAGGTGAACCACATCACAAACGTGACAGGAGGCAGAGGTGTGGGGACCCCTCTGGCCCGGACCCAGAGGCTCTCCCAGACACTCACTGTTCACTGGAGCTGACGGCTGGCTTGTTCTCTACCTTATACAGCTTGTCGACTTCGTGCTGCTGCAGAGGGAACCCAACAAGACAATGCACATAAGTGCCTGGAAACCCACGGCAGGACACAAAGAGGACTTCTGGAAGGGCTCCTCTTCGTGCTTCTTCTGGGAATCAAACTGCACCCCGATCACCATCTCGCTGAACTTCCCTCAAACCGTCAACAGGAAAATACCCCAAAACCAAACAATTCAAAACCAACCCGAACAACAGCACCGATCCCCCTTTGCCCACCCAGTTCAGCCACTGCATTCTCCCTGAAAGGGCAGCTGTTCATTAGTAATTTGCACTGTTCATTAAGAGAAAAATTGCTTCATGAGAAGAGAGGGGCCCGAGTCCACTGGGAGAGAGGGTGGTACCTTCAGGATAGAGACGTTGGCGATCCGATCCAAGGGGCTCATGAGATCGGCCTCAATGAACAAGTCCTTTTTTCCTGGAAGCTGAAGAACACGGTACCTTGGGTCACTCACAGGTGACACATGCTCCCTTAGCTGAGTGCTCGTCTAGCCATCCACTTAGCAAGAGCAGACTCGGCCGGAAGTGCACTGGGCATCATACCATCTACCCCAGCGTCTCATTTATCAACTGTATCCACAGCGGTCCTTTCTTCAAATATTTGCCTAGTGTGTCTTCCTATTTTCTGGACCAGTGGAAAGCTCTTTCACCTTCTCGAAGGTTAAGTCCTCCTCACTTGACCCTCCTGCTTGCCCGTGACCTCGTTCGGCATCACTGCCCCGTTCTCCACTCTGCCTCCCAATAACCCGGATCGCCCACTGAACAGAGCCAAACCAAAGCCCCACTTAGTATCCGGCAACCCCTCAACTAACTGCCTTCTCTTTTCAAGTATGTTTTTTCTTCTACTTGCAAAAATAACCCACACTCAGTGCAGAAAGCTGAGCCCAGAACGGTCCGAACCCACCCACCCACTCTCCCTTCCAAATCCCTGCCATCTGATTCCTGCATCCCTTCGGATGCTGCTGTCTCGTGTGTCCAGGGAAAGGAGGGGTCCCACTGAGTGGCAGGGAGAGGGAAGTCATCAGAAGTTTTGCTCTGTCCTAGGCCTCGACAGGGGGCTCGGGTGTCGGCAGGGATAGAAGATGGCAACCCAGCAAACGCTGGGGCAAGAGTGTCGGCAGGGATAGAAGATGGCAACCCAGCAAACGCTGGGGCAAGAGAGCAGGCTGAATGGCAAGGACAGAACAAGCAGTGTGGTTCGGCTGATGCATAAGAGAAGTGCAGGACAGTGGCATGGAGGATTTTGCCCCCCCCCCCGGGGTGGGGGGAGAGGAACATCTGGCAGCATCTGGCAACATTTTTGGTTATCGGACTGGGGGCAAGGGGTTTGACTGCCATCTACTGGGTAGAGGTTAGAAATGCAGCGAAATATCCTGCAAGGCAGGGACAGTCCCACAGCAAAGCATCAACGGACCCCAAATGTCAAGGGACCCAAGGCAGGAAAATCTTGATGTAGGGGAATAAATGGTGGGATACAGGATTGAGACAGTCGACCGGAACTGGAGCGTGGAGCACCCCAACATCGGGTCACGGAGTCTGGAGTCGATCCTCTATGAACAAGGGAACAGAAAGCTTTTGTGCCTTGAAGCATCCACTCAGCTGGAAACGTCAGTTGGGTAACTGGGCACGCACTATGGGTACAGTGGATTGGAGGCTGAGAAACTGGGGCAGGGAGTCCACTTCTGTTGTTAATGCAACAGTCCAAGCAGCCCAAGCATGAAGCAAAGAACGAGGACCCGACTGAAGGTGGTGGTGCCGAAAACAAAAACGCATTAAGGATACACGCGATGTGTGAGAAATGTTTTAAACGACTGAAAGAAATTGACAGTGTTAACAGCGCTTGCACCTGTTTGTTGGAGGTGAATTTTTTTCTCTACTTTCCCTTATCTTCTACCATCTCTATAATGCCTGTTATTGTATAATCTCTAAAGTCGGGGGTGAGGAAATATTCTTGGGACTCAGGGACGGGTTCAGTTAAACATGAGAGCGGAAGGAGAGTCAAAGACGATTCTGAGGCTGGAGCCGGAACAGCAGCGCTCGTTCAACAAGAATTTAGTCAGAAGAAGTCAGTTTGGGGGCGCCTGGGTGGCTCAGTGGGTTAAAACCTCTGCCTTCGGCTCAGTCATGATCCCGGGTCCTGGGTCCTGGGATCGAGCCCCACATCAGGCTCTCTGCTCGGCAGGGAGCCTGCTTCCCCCTCTCTCTCTACCTGCCTCTCTGCCTACTTGCGATCTGGCTCTCTCTCTGTCAAATAAATAAATAAAAATCTTAAAAAAAAAAGAAAGAAAGAAAGAAAGAAAAGGTCAGTTTGAAGAGCAAATTATTATAGGAATCCTGCACCAGCCACAGTGAGTCAGCCTTGGGGGCAGCCCCTCCCGAGCTCCAGGTTCAAGTGCCTACCCTTGGTCTCATTTACTCTTTTCATGGGCTTCTCACCTATAAGAGGCTTTAACCAGCGTCTCTTTTCAATTCCTCACTCGTCTCAGCATCTTTCACTTGCCAATCGCTGTGCTACCACTGCGGGGCATATAGATGAGATATAAAATTTGGTCCCAGATCCCCTGAGGTTCTCTGAGGTGCTTTCAAGCCCCCATCCTCATCCCAACTGCAGCTCCATGTTTCTGTCTGCTGGATGTTACAAGAGTGATTTCCTCCTCAGGGACGCCTGGGTGGCTCAGTCCGTTAAGCGGCTGCCTTCACCTCAGGTCATGATCCCAGAATCCTAGGATCGAGTCCCGCATCGGGCTCCTTGCTCCTTTCTCCCTCTGCCTCTGCCTGCCACTTTGCCGGCCTGTACTCTCTCTGTCTCTCCTACAAATAAATACATAAAATCTAAAAAAAAAAAAAAAAAAAAAAGTGATTTCCTCCGCGCATCTTCCCTTCACCCTTTTCAAACCCAAACTAATCAGCCCGTTCCTCTAATTCTTTTTTTTTTTTCAATTCAGTGTTCATATGAAAAATATTTATTAAACACTTGCTATGTGCCTGGCCCTACGCCAGGTACTCCCTGAGTACACAGTGCTGAACATAACAGACATGTTCCCTGTCCTCGGGGACCTTCTAATCTAGTAGGGACCGTGGACATTAAGCAAGTCAGTATACACACAAGACGTTACAACTACAGCAACAGCATTGTTTTCCTATCAACACAAGATAAAAACCTCAAACCCAGCTCTGCTTCTCTCTCTATAATCAGTAAATCTTCGAGCCTTCTTTCACTACGACTTCCCTTCGTTCCCACTGTCACTAATTTTGCCTGATCTGTGGTACCCTAACTAGCATGCTTGATCCCCATTTACCCCACTCCACACATGGCTATCAGAATCATATTAATTTTTCTTTAAAGATTTTATTTATTTACTTGAAAGAGAGTTCAAGCCAGGGGAAGGGGCAGAGGGAGAGGGAGAAGCAGGTTCCCCACTGAGCAGGGAGCCCAACTCAGGGCTCGATCCCAGGACTCCAGGATCATGACCTGAGCTGAAGGTAGCAGCTTAACTGACTGAGCCACCCAGGCACCCCCAGAATCATCTTCAAGTATTGCTTCACCCCTTAAGTGGGGAAAGAAAATCTTCAGTGGCTGCCTAATGCCTACTGCGTAACTTCTGATTGCTGTCTTCCCTGTATGTGCCCTCTCCTTCCCTGGTTCCTCAACTTTGCTTCTACCAACCAGTCCATCTGCCTGCTCCATCTCCAAGGAAAATACACTGATTCTTTCACAACCAGCTCCTTAAAATTCCTAGATCACTCCAGCTAGAAATGACTGCTTATTCTAAAGGCTTCCAGTGCCCTATCACCCATGTACCACACGATACTCTGTGTGGGGTAATCTGTGTTTCAGAGGCTCCTACTGGAGCAGATCCTTAAGGACAATGATGTCTTAACCATCTTTCCATCCCCAGTGATGCGGGGCACGACTGGTGTCTCCCTTGCCTGTACCAAAAAGAAGTGACTTCCTTAACTCTCTGCCAGGTCCCAAGCAGCTCTTACTGTCCTCTGGTTTTCCTTCCTAAATGCTTCCTTTTGGACCTGCCCCAGAAGCTCCAAGGACAATACCAAGGGCCTGGAACAAGATCAAGGGGACTCCGCAAGGAAGAACTATGCGTCCAGTGAGTGCTAAACTGTAGGTGCAGAAAAAGCCCCAGGCGTGGCGGGCACTGACCTGCTCCAGCAGATAGATGAGCTGGTCCCGAGCCAGCCTCTTGAGCATGGAGAAGTCAGGCAGCTCTGGGGCGTCCGGCCGATGGGGGAAAGCCATGGCAGCGGGCACCGGAGCAGCGGGGTGGAAGAAGGGCGACGCCCTCCGCTCAGAGAAGGTCGGCAGGAGCCCGGGGTAAGCGCAGGGCGGCTCTCCTGCAGGCCTGGGCACGGTTCGAAAGAGCCCCCGAAGGGGCCCTCGCTCCTGCGCGCGAATGAATGGCCACCTCTCGGTCGGGCAGCCGCGGCCTCGGAGGACCTTCGTCCAGATCAGCAGCAGCGGGACCGACCCGCCCCTCCCTGGTCCACTCCTCTAGCAGCCAGAATCCCTGTCTACACCCACAGATTTCGCGGCGTGCAGAGAAAACCCCACCTCCTGCCGGAGAGACAAGCGACTTCCTAGAGCTCCCGGAAGTCCCGTGCGCTCGACCCGCGCTCAGCCTGCCGGGACGGGGACGGCGCCCGGGAAGGGACGTTTAAAAACGGAAGGCAAAGGGTCAACGTTCTAGTTTCCTACCTGGGCGGTGTGGAGCGGTCCAATCATCGCTAATTTTTAAGCGTACACCCAATTCTCCTAGCTCGCGAGGGTTGGGCACTTCTGCTACATTTTCAGAACTTCGTAAAATGGGCGAGACCCACTCGGGATCCGGAGGGCACTGATCCCTGGGGATCTTGGCTGTCAGTCAAAGCTACCACCACAGAATTAGCTGCCTTGCAGGAGGCAAGACGCGGAGGGATGGGACACCGCGAGGGGAAGAAGGGGAAGGCGTGAAGATCCAGTGGAAGCTAAGCCCCGCCAGCTATCACCTTTGGATTTAGGAGTTTTGACTCAATATCGTTCGTGAGGAAATGGACGAACTGTGGCATTTTCATGTAGTAAAAATAACTGAATACATGAAAGAACCCAGATACAGAGTGGCATCTTTATGATGCCATTTAGATACGGTTCTAGAACAGGGAAAACTAATCGGTGGTGGAAAAAAAATTTCAGGAAGTGATTGACTTTGGGGTAAGAATTGACTGGGAAGAGAAACTAGGCAATTTTCAGGGCTGATGGTAATGATCTAGATTCACCTTGTTGTTTGTTTTTGTTTTTTTAAGCCATTATAAGGGATAGATCCGCTGACAATACCTAAACTCACTAATCCATACTAACATCACATCGTCTTCTCCTTGTGAGATGTATAGGAAGTACAAAGCTTCACTGATTGTCAAAAATTGAACCGGAGCAAATAAAAAGATGTAAATACCAGTTGATAGGAAATATGGAGGGTAGTAGGAACATGACAATAAATAAACATCACAGGGATGAAATCTGCTATATCCAAAATACAGGAAATAGGGATACCCGGATGGCTCAGTCGGTTAGCATCCGGCTCTTCATTTCAGCTCAGGTTATGATCACAGCGTGGTCACATCTGGCTCCACGCCGGCCATGGAGTCTGCTTAATTAAGATTCTCTCTCCCTCTGCCCCTCCACCCTCTCGCATTCACTGTCTCTCAATAAATAGATAAATAAATATATATTTTTTAAGAATACAGGAAATGTATGGGTCAGAAAACCTGTAGGGGCGCCTGGGTGGCTCAGAGGGTTAAAGCCTCTGCCTTCGGCTCAGGTCATGATCCCAGGGTCCTGGGATCGAGCCCCGCATCAGGCTCTCTCCTTGGTGGGGAGCCTGCTTCCTCCTCTCTCTCTCTCTGTCTGCCTCTCTGCCTACTTGTGATCTCTCTCTGTCGAATGAATAAATAAAATCTTAAAAAAAAAAAAAAAGAAAAGAAAACCTGTAAAATAGGGGAATAGGGGCACCTGGGTGGCTCAGTGGGTTAAAGCCTCCGCCTCCAGCTCAGGTCATGATCCCAGGGTCCTGGGATCGAGCCCCGCATCAGGCTCTCTGCTCAGCGGGGAGCCTGCTTCCCTTCCTCTCTCTCTGCCTGCCTCTCTGCCTGCTTGTGATCTGTCAAATAAATAAAATCTTAAAAAAAAAAGGGGGGGGGAGTAACGTAGAAAGGGAAACCACTTTGGAATTTTAGACACTTCTAAGACGTAGCTACATCATGCAATGTTGCAATGTGCGGACCTTGTTTGGATCCTAATTCCAAGAAATCAACCACAAAATTAATTTATGAAACAGTAAGAGAGTAACTATCAGGATATTAGCTGATAATAATTACTAAAACTTTTAAGGTATAGTCATGGCTTATGCATCTATGTTAAAAAGAGTTCGGGGGGCACTGGGATGGTTCAGTCAGTGGGTGATCTGACTCTTGATTTTGGCTTAGGTCATGGTCTTGCTATTGTGGAACTGAGCCCCACGCCAGGTTCTGCTCGCATGGAGTCTGCTTGTCCCTCCTCTGCTCCTCCCCCCACTCTCTCACGCACTCGCACTCTAAAAAATAAATAAAATCTTTTAAAAAAAGAAAAAGGAGTTTGGGGTGCCTGGCTGGCTCAGTCAGAAAAGCATGTAACTCTTTTTTTTTTTTTTTTAAGATTCTATTTATTTATTTGACAGAGATCACGAGTAGGCAGAGAGGCAGGCAGAGAGGAAGGGAAGCAGGCTCCCTGCTGAGCAGAGAGCCCGATGTGGGGCTCGATCCCAGGACCCTGAGATCATGACCTGAGCCGAAGGCAGAGGCTTAACCCACTGAACCACCCAGGCGCCCCAAGCATGTAACTCTTGATCTCAGGATCCTGTTTGATCCCTACATTGTGTGTAGAAATTACTTAAAAAATTAGTAAACTTAAAGAAAATAAGAGGGAGTCATCTCTTTCAGATATATAAGTATTACAGATGAAATAATATGAAGCATATAGGATTCACTTTATTTTTTTTAAAGATTTTATTTATTTGACAGAGAACACAAGTAGGCAGAGAGGCAGGCTGAGAGAGGAAGGGAAGCAGGCTCCCTGCCGAGCAGAGAGCTTGATGTGGGGCTCTATCCCAGAACCCTGGGATCATCACCTGAGCTGAAGGCAGAGACTTTAACCCACTGAGCTACCCAGGCGTCCCTCAAATAAATAAAAATATTTAAAAAGGAATAAAGTAGGTTGCCCAGGTGGCTCAGTTATTAAGCGTCTGCTTTTGGCTCAGGTCATGATCCCAGAGTCCTGGGACCATCAGGCTCGCTGCTCAGCGGGGAGCCTGCTTCTCCCTCTCTCACTTCCCTTGCTTGTGTTGCCTCTCACTGTGTCTCTCTGTCAAATAAATAAAAAGGAATAAAGTAGGAACAATTCAACTTGGAGAAAGCTTAGGTCTTGGCTGAAGTCTGGATGGGTAGTCTGGCAAAGGGAAAAGGCAGAGCTTTCTGCCATTCTGGACTGACTGGTAAGCTTCTCCAAACATTCCTTTACTCAACCAAAATTGGAATCTATGTTGGGAGCTGAAACTACAGCAATGAACACAAAAGAGGTCTCCTGACCCCGTGCGCAAGGTGGGTGATGACGGACACTACAGTAGTAATCTATTTCAATGTCGAGGCATATTAAACACGGTGTGGTCACAGAATGTGAAAGGAGTTGCTTTAGACTGGGTGATTAAGGAAGGCTTAACTAAGAAAGTAACATTTGATCTGAAGCTTGAAGGACATGGAATCTACCATGTGAAAATCTGGAGACAAAGAACCAGTAGGCGTAAAACCTTAGATTGGCATTTGCAAGAATGGAAAAAAGATTTAAGCTTGGTATGCAGTAGGATGGTAGGGGATGAGGTAAATGGAAAACCTATCAAAGCTTTTTAACAGCTTCTAATTTTCCATAGCCCACTGGGGAAAGGGCGTAGTCAAATGATTTGCAGGAGTTAAAAATTAGTCAAGTAGCATCTTCCACCTCTTAAAATGACCAAAAGGTTCTAATGACAAGTTACCATACTTTTTAAATCATAAAAAAACTGAGTCATGATAGTGACAAAGCAGGGAGAACAGAGCCTTATCTGCCCACTGCTATATTTTCTTAAAATTTTATTTATTTATTAGGGAGGGAAAGAGCATGAAAGGGGAGAAGGTCAGAGAGAGCAGATTCCTTGCGGAGCTGGGAGCCTGATGCGGACTCCATCCCGGGACTCTGGGATTGTGACCTGAACTGAAGGCAGTGGCTTAACCAACTGAGCCACCCAGGCACCCTGCCTACTGCTGTATGACCAGCACCTGGATTCTCTTACCTTTGCCTGGCATGGGACAGAGCCTTGCCATTCATCCAATGCCCAAGTTAACAGTAATCAATGATACTGTAATCAATACTAGTGACATTTGAGATAGCAATGAGATTCACGAACACTCAATGATAGGTTTAGAAAATCAATTATTTTCATTAAACATCCAGCATATATTTAAATTCTGAATAACCAGTTTTTTACCAGTGACTTGATAAAATGAGGCATGGCTGAACACTGTCCTTGGACTCTTCCGTTGCTTGCATGTGTCTCATTCGGTCTACTGATTGTCAGTTTCTGGTTATAATGAAGTATCTCTTCAAAAATCAGTAAACTCAGGGGCTTATTACCTGTTCTCACCCACATCTCAGCTCCCTTGGAAAAATCTGATGACAACAGCAAAATTAGATGCTATTCAAGCTTTTAAAAGTAGCCAGAGATTATGCTTAAGGCCATAAAGCCTTTGCCTGCTTTTTTTTTGGGGGGGGGGGGTGTCAATCCCCATACTCAATCTCTTTCAAAGCCCCAGCAACTGAAGGAAAGAAGAGCTGCTTTACACGAGGTGATCAGTGAAGGACTAATGTCCCCATTTTTGGCTGTCAAAGCCTATGACTAAGGGTGAAGCACAGGGCCCTTTCTTGGGAACTCCTCAGGCTCCATCTCTCTCCCAGTGTTTAAGGGCAAGGGACCCTTTGCCTCTTTCCCTCCCTCCCTCTCCAGATTCACAGGTAAACCCTCTCACCCCAGAGAGCACCAATCAACACAAAAGCTACATTTTACTTTATTTTTGCATATAATGAAAACAATGGACTAAACAGTTCCCGAAGTTCCCGAACTATCAGTGTTCATTATTCAAGAAGTGAGGTCAGAAGGCAAACGTTGCAGTTTTCTCCAAACACATATTCCAAGTATCAGAGAGGACTAACAACACGCGCAACAGGGGCTGGTTTCAACACACAGAGCCCCAGCAAGAAGGGTGAGCACTGCGGATCCACGTGCGTCAGACCAGGAGCAGTGCTCCAGGACACCAGAATGTACCCAGCAGTCATTAACCCTTACCTGCTGTATACATCTGCCCTGTGAAGTTCACTACCTTTCATCAGATTCAATCTGACCGGCTCTTTCCTCCCACCTTCCAGGCTCATCATTTCCTACTATCCCAAGGCGGATACTCCACACACACAAGTCCAGGCGGCTCCAGATATACTGGCCCAGCTGTGTTTCATTTGGCACATCCACAAGCCATGCTCCAGCTCAGATTCTGTACAGGAAGTTCCCGTTGCTATCGAAGAACTCTCGCCCCCTCTGGACAACTTTGTTCTGCTCACCCAGCTCCTCTGCCTTCAGATCTCCCGGCACGTCGCCTGGCAATCCATAACCATCAGGTCCTCTCTTGCCCGCGCCGTTGCTGGTGGAGGACTTCTGCAGCTCTCGCTGATGACCTAGGGCTGCTGCAACAGGCACGGAGCGTTCCTCCTCCGGGACCTGGATTCCTTGATTCCCTCCCTTCTGTCTCCATGGTGTATTTGTACCGTGAGTGTTTGAGTCTATCAGGTGCAAAGCTGTGCTGTGACCCAAGCCTCTGAATGAGGATTCACCCCTTGGCATCAGCGAAGAGCCTGATCCAGAGTGACTCGCAGACAGCGACTTCAAGGTGTCCCCAGAGCCGGGGAGCTGCCGGAGTGAGTGCACAAGTCCAGCTTTCTTAAGGACTTTTTGATCCTGCTTCAGCTTCTGCTCCAATGTGGGTACAAACTTGCTTTTTAAAACCCTCCGGATCACATCAGTGCTGACACCAAAGCCTTCAGCTAATCTAGGAACTGACCAGGACTCTGCAAATTCTTTATGTAAATACCTATGAGAAAAAGCAGCAGATTTTTTCAAGTTGTGAAGCAGTCCACTATCAAAGTAGCTAACTAACAATACTAGTGATATCTATGTGAAAAAGAAGGGCTCAGAAAAACAGCAAACATGGCCTCTATCTGTGCCACTGAACGGCTGTGTTCCATTCCTATGTGCCGAAACCAACACCCCACCACTCCTAAGTCACTTTATTTCCCTCAACTAAACTCCTACTGTGCACCAGGCCCCAGGCAGATCCTGGGGCTGCATGAAGACTGTCCTTCCCTTCAAAGAACATACAGTCTGGTGGTGGAGACGCGTACTAACACATGCAACACCACGATGATAAATTCTAGCGGAGGATGCTGTCAGAGCGCCTGGGAGAACAGGGACAGGCTATCACAACACCTGTGGTGGCTTGAGAATTGCTTCAGAAGTCCGCCTACAGCTGGTCTGAAAGGACGAAGAGGACTAAGCTGGCAGAGGGGAAGAGGAGAGCGAAGGTCCTGATGACAGAGAGAGCAGCATGTAAAATGCAGAGCAGCCCATCACCATTGTTAACCGTCTAACAGTGAAGACAGGAACAAGATCATGTCACGCTTATGGCGTTTAACCCAAAGCAACAGTGAACCAAGGAAGGATTTTTTTTTTCTTTTAAGTGGGTTTATTAAAAAATGGCAGAACTGAAATTTGGGACACGCAAGCTAAGTCAAACCGTGTGCAGGTACAGGAAGCATTTTAAGCAGTGGAATTAATGCCACAAGGAGCTTTTCATTTTGAAGGTCAATCCAGGGGTAGTTTTCAGTGGTAGGACTAAAGCCGGAAAAATCCCTGTCCTGGAAATCCAGGCAGTCTGAACTGTGGCAGTTGCAAAAAAACCAGAAAAAGGAAGAGAGCTGAGAACTGTTATAGAAGGCCAAATGGTAGAACTTGGTAAGGACTAAATATCGGGGGTAGACGTAGGCAGAGATTCAGGCTTGCAGCTTGAATGCTGGCGGACCATTCAGGAGGAGAGTGAGAGCAGGAACAAGATGAAGTCAACAGGGAACAATGATAAATTTTGTTACTCTGAGTTCGCTCTTTTATTATGTTGAGTTTGAAAAACATGTGTGACGTCCAAAGAGATACAGTCCAGGGCATGGTTGAATATATACAGGTTAGAAGGAAACCACGGACTGGAGACGACAGATTCGGAAGTCGTCAGTGAAGAGCAGGGGTGGTTGAAACCACGGGATTGAAGTAGGTGGAGATAAAATGACCAAGGACACATTTCTAAAACACAGCAGTATTTAAGATACAGGAGGAATGAGGGAAACCCAGAAGGAAAGTGAGAAAAGCAGCCCTAGAAATAGAAGTGAGTAGTACCCTGAGTTCAAGGAGACGAGAAGTTCAAGAAAATACACTGAAAGAGCAAATGCTGCAGGAATAGGAGAGGCAAGAGACCAGAGCGTCAGGAATCCCTAGCAGTGAGGAAGTCACTGATAAGATTTGCGCACAATGGTTTCACTGTTGTGACCAAACAAGGACAGGTACCCAGGGAGAGCGAGCTTGGGAACAAAATGATGAGGGAGAACCTGAAGCTGACAGATGGAGGTCTCTGAGGAATTAGGTACAACTATGACCTAGTGCAGAAGCATTGGTCCCAGACAAGTAAAGGGCCACCATTTCCCCCAGTTTGTAAACACTGAGAACTGGAAATAAAGAGGAAGTCCAAGAAGCTCTAAAGGGATCTTAACTAATGGTCAGTTTTTTCGTTAAAGTAAAAGGATAGGGGCACCTGGTGGCTCGGTGGATTAAAGCCTCTGCCTTTGGCTAAGGTCATGATCTCAGGGTCCTGGGATTGAGCCCCACATCAGGCTCTCTGCTCGGCAGGGAGCCTGCTTCCCCCTCTCTCTGTCTGCCTCTCTGCCTACTTGTGATCTCTGTCAAATAAATAAAATCTTTAAAAAGAAATTAAAAAAAAATAAAGTAAAAGGACAGCTGTTAACCACAGAAAAGGAGGTTACAGGAAGATATGGAAAAGCTGCTGTTCAAGAGGGGAGAGGAGGATGACATGAGAGGTGCTACAGGCCCACAAAATCTCCTTGCTCTACAAAATCCACTTTCTTCCAAGTGTCACCTTCAGAGTCATTCTAACAGGAATGAAAAACGACAGAGAACTTATGGAAGCCTACTTGGCAATATTCATCAAAACACAAACCCACCTGCCCTTGTACCTATCAACTCTACTTCGGGGAATGTACACAACAAATGTACCTGCCAGGTATGTGAATGCTGTGTATATTCAGAAGAGCACGATTTGTGATAGCAAGTCAGTGCAAACAACCCACATACACATCATGAAAGACTAGTTAACTAAATTATGAATTACTAGGGCTCCTGGCTGACTTAGTCAGTAAAGCATGCAACTCCTGATCTCAGGGTCATGCTTTTGAGCCCCAGACTGGGCATAGAGATCACTTTATTTAAAAAAAAAAAAAGGGGGGGGGTGCCTGAGTGGCTCAGTGGGTTAAAGCCTCTGCCTTAAGCTCAGGTCATTATCCCAGGGTCCTGGGATCGAGCCCCGCATCAGGCTCTCTGCTGAGCAAGGAGCCTGCTTCCTCGTCTCTCTGCCTCTCTGCCTACTTGTGATCTCTCTCTCTTTGTCAAATAAGTAAATAAAATCTTTAATAAAAAAAAAAAAAAAAGGTTATGATTTACTAGGATTTCTCCAAAAAAGAGCTTTCTGTCCTTAAGTGGAAAGGTCTATGAAATATCTGAAAAAGGGTTCCTGCCTGGCTCAATCAGTCGTGCATGCTACTCCTGACCCTGGGGTTATGAGTTTGAGCCCTGCGTTGGGTGTACAGATTATTTGGAAAAAAGAAAAAGAAAAGAAATATGTTCAAAAGGAAAAGTATAGAACAATATTTACAGTATTCTGTCTGTGATTAAGGAAATGAATACAAAAATCTATATTCATACTCCTATCTGCATAAGGACCCCTGGAAAAAGAAACAAAAATAGTTCCATGGGAGAGTGGCTGATATTAAAACTGTTTTTTAAGACTGTAATTATTTATTTGACACACAGAACGAGGGGGGGGGGCGGAGAGAGCGAGCAAGCACAAGCAGGGGGAATGACAGGCCGGGGAGAAGCAGGCTCCCCGCTGGGCAAGGAGCCCGATGTGGGGTTGGACCCCAGGACCCTGGGAGGCATCCCAGGATTAAAACTTTTCAATGTAGGGGCGCCTGGGTGGCTCAGTGGGTTAAGCCTCTGCCTTCGGCTCAGGTCATGATCCCAGGGTCCTGGGATGGAGCCACGCATCTGGCTCTCTGCTCAGCAGGGAGCCTGCTTCCCCCTCTCTCTCTGCCTGCCTCTGCCTACTTGTGATCTGTCAAATAAATAAATAAAATCTTAAAAAAAAAAAAACAAAAAACTTTTCAATGTACGGACCACATTACACTGTTCTAATTTTGAGCCTTATGTAATGTACCGTCTATTCAAAACAAACGTAACATTTTAAAAAAGAGCTTTATGACTTTTAAGATACAGATTTTCTCTTCAGAAAAACCTACGTAACCAGGGAAGCCCCCATCCCTGACCTTAGAAACGTCACGATCTACGATTCTGAGGTTAAATGATGTGATGTCTTCCAGCCTACGCTTTTAAAATGTCAGCAAAAAGGAACTAACTGTGTACTAATGTTAAGGACTGGTAAATTTAGATGACGAGCTTAGGGAAATTCGTTATACTATTCTGTCATTGAGAAATCTTAAATCAAAAAAGTAAAATACAACAATAACGTTCTAGGCCCCCGTATTCATCACTTCTCGTCACAGCTGATCCCAACTACAGCGAGTCTTTTTTTTTTTTTTTAAGATTTTTTTGTTTATTTATTTGACAGAGATCACAAGTAGGCAGAGAGGCAGGCAGAGAGAGAGAGAGAGGAGGAAGCAGGCTCCCCGCTGAGCAGAGAGCCCGATGTGGGGCTCGATCCCAGGACTCCGGGATCACGACCCGAGCCAAAGGCAGAGGCTTTAGCCCACTGAGCCACCCAGGCGCCCCCAACTACAGCGAGTCTTACCGGATCTGTTCCATGGCTTTCCACGTCAGGGTCCTGGGCGGAGCACCCGGAGTCTCCATCTGCCTCCGAATTTTCTGGAACCGGGCGGCTTTTTTCTGCCGTCTCAGGGTGCTGGGGGAGAGAACCAATGGCAGAAGCCATGCGTGGGAGCAAAATGGGTGGCTGAAGAGCCTCGGACTACATCACAAAGAACCCAGCCCTCTTCTCTTTGTTTGCAAGGGCAATCAGGCCATGTGTGTTGGCTCAGACCTGTTCCATACACCTCCCCAGAAATCTAATACCTAACACAGCCCGTAAGCACGCCGAACTTTCTAAACGGGTGATGAAATGCGTCACTGGTGAAGAAAGCTGTGGTCCCAAAGGAGCCGCACGCCCGCCCCTGCGCCCCTGACAACGGGTAAGAAACAAGAGCTGCGGCGGAGGCGGCGGCACCACGCCCGGCTCCTAGCGGGCGCGGCCTGGAGCGCAGGGGCGCGAAGCCCCGCTTCAGGCTGAGGGCCCAGGAAGGAGCGGGTACCTCTCCACCTCCTGCAGCTCCCGCTCCTCCGGCTCCCAGTCGGAATCGGGGTCCGGCTCGCGGCCGAGAGAGCCGGGGTCTGCCACCCCCCGGGTCGCGAACCCACAGCGAGCGACAGCAGCACGGACACGCACGCCCAGCAAGACGCTCAGAGTAACCGCCATGTCGACGACAACAACAACAACGTCTTTAGCAGCCGGAAACGCGCAGTACCGGAAGTCTAGGGGCGGGGGCGGGAGTGGAAGGGCGGGCCGGAAGCAGGGATGGTCGCGAGTCTCTCCCGCTTCCGGCGGAGGACGGGGAGACGGGCTTGAACCCGTGCGCTGCCCACCCTTCCCCGCTGTGAATGTGGAGAGTATTGAGCCTGAGATGCAAGGGCCAGAATGACGTAGAGGACGCTCCTGCAAAACGCCATAAACTTTAATAAAAAGACGGATTCATTTGCCAAGAGCCGCCCCTCCACCTCAAGGGCTGCCCAGGCCGGCCTGTCTCCGCCACGACGGCGTTAAAGGCGTCCCCTCGGCGGTCCTCTGATGGCCACAGACCCCTGCCTTGGGCACACGGCTCCTCTGGGAAAGGGGCTTCTTGTCGCCAGGATGACTTCCAGCCCCGGGCCGCACCCGGGGTTCAGACCCATCACCTAGCTATAAATCCAGGCTAAGGTTTGAAGGGCGGGGATGAGTACTTGGCCGACCCTAGCTCCTCTTCATCTTTTAGTCTTTACGGTTCTGAAAATAATCTTAGGGTATTGAGGAATTCTCGATGTCTTTGTGTTTTGCCTTGTGCAAACAGGGTTCCTGGCCAGGGCTTTTCAAACTGAAGCTTGGTGGCAGTCTTTCATTTAGCAAAGATTGAAGGCCCTCCGCCCCTTTGGAAACCTGAGGGGCCTCTCCAGGAGAGGTCGAGTGCTGGGCTTGCATCCTGCGTTAACCGGTTGTGGCTGAGGTCAAGGAGGGCAGTGGTCTGCAGCATCAGGGGTGCAGAGGCAGGGCAAAGAGTGAGATCACGGGCTTTGGGTGTTCTGTGTTCAGAGTCTACCGCGGAGGGCAGGCACAATCAGTCCATGAGCCACTTTCCACTCTTTCTGGTTGCAGAAGATAGCCTTGCTTTGGGGTTAAAGTGGAAGACACTGATCCTGCCAGGGCTCTGTTTATGGCTTCTAGCCTTCTGTTGGCTTGGCCTTCTGCAGTGGAAACATGGGTCCCCTGAGTTGGTATTCACAGGAGATTCCTCACCTCTTTACCACCTGTTGCCCCATTACCAACACAGAGGAATGGCATCCCATGCTCCCCTCCAGCACCTATACCACGCTGCATTGTAATTGTGTGTTTACTTGGCGGTTTTCCTGTTAGGTTTGTTGAGTGCTAGGGCTGTACTTCTGCCATTTCTACCAGGATCCACTACCTGTCCCACTCCCACACTGGTGGAAGTGCCATGTTATATTTTGGGAACATCCCAGCTGTAATGTTTGCTACTGGGAATTTACCCAAGTCAGAGTGACCAAAGCTGGTATTGTATACTTACGGCTAGTGAGCCTGACTCTGGCACTGGAAAAATAGCGCCTTCCAGATGTCTTCATTGACAATGAACAGGGGCCGATGGCTGCTGGATCTCCTATCCAGTTGAAGTTCTTGGGCTGTAGGTGGCACCAGGAATGATGTGGAATGGCAGCATTCATGGTTGGCAGTGGCCCTAAGATCCTGGGGACCAATTCGTGGGCCCGGACTGGATGCAGGAAATGAGGAGAGCCCTGCTCTTTTGTGGCCCTTCTCAGGAGGACCAATGGGACCAGACTCACAGATTGCAGTTTCTGACTGCACAGCCCGTCCTGGTGGCATCTAGGCTAGAGGAGAAGAGCAGCCCCTTACATTTCTTTTGAGGCTGGATGGAACGGTGTGAGCAGATGGGTGACTGAAACATCTCTTCTAGACTGTGGCCACTATTTAACCCGTTAACTCCTTTGGGGCCCAGCCAAAACTGAGGACTCAGTGGGCTTGCTACTAGCCCAGGGAATAGTGAATGCGGCAGCTGTTCTGTTGGCCCAAGTCTGTTTACTTATCGCCCGTTAGAGCCGTGGTACTGGCAGTGCTAGGGAGAGATTACACAGAAGCCACCGAGGGTGGTGGCCTTGTTCTTTGTCAGTCATGAGTTTGGGGTTATTGCAAGACTGGAACATAGAGAACAGGTTTCTTAGGAGAAGGGTGGGAGCTGCACTGGGCCAGACGTCATTGCCACAAACAAGGGAGCCGGGGAACAAATGCAGAAGGAACCAAGAGACCCTTTCCCAACACCCAGCATACTCTGCTCTCCCGGGCTGCGCGCCAGATACCATCACATTAGCCGCCTGTGCTGTGACCAGCACTGTGTGCTGCTGTAGCCCGTTTTCCCGTGTTCTGTGAGAGGCTGCGTAGGGACCCTCACCAGGTACTCATGAAGTTTTTTCTGGCCCTGGCGGCTGGGGTGCAGCATGAGGGTGAGCTGCTCTACAATACCCAGGCTTCGGATGAGGTTCTCCCTCTGGAGCAGGGCCTTCATGCGCTCGAGCTCCTCCTCTTCCACAATCTCTTGAGGATGCATGGTATCCAGGCGTGCGGGCAGCAGCTGTAAAGTACGCGAGAGATGAGTTCAAGATCTCCAAGGGGGAGACCCACGCCATCATGGCTGGGGGACTCCTGCCCACTCCACTCCCCCCGCCCCGTTCCCTTCCCTGACCCTAGTGGAAGGTGCCCTTTGCTATCCATTCTCTCACCTCCTGGTCCACCAGGTCAGATCCAATGTACTCATTAGGAACTCCTCACTCCCTTACACAAGAGGAGGAGAGGACAGCAAAGATTCCCTTCTCTAGGAGTCCCAACCCATCTCCTGCAGAAAGGCAAGAGCTACCAAACCTCTGACACCTCTTTCTCCCGGGTCCGGTTCCTGTAAGCCAAGTGGGTGGAAAGTCCCCGGAGCCCGGCCCTGGATCGGCTCTTCTCCCCTGCTGATTCACCCTGGTTCTGGTCCCTGTTTTCCTTTCGCCTCTTACTGCCTGAGTTCTCCTGCTGTTCCTGCTTAAGGCGGATCTCTTCCAGTTGCTGCCTGACAAGACATAGCAGCTTCAGACACTGGAGAAAGTGTACTGGGGAGAAGCAGGGTGAGGGAGACAGGGTATGGGAGAGTGGTGGGGGAGCAGGAGAAGAATGAGGAGGAAGACGGGAAGCCTACTAAAGGGAAACGGAGTCACTAAGAGTCTGATAGGACATAAGACCCCATTCCTCTTTGCTCAAGTGTCCGGCTTCCTCTATGCCCTGCTGGGGCACAATTCAGCTTCAGGATAAGCTCCGCTCAAGTGGACAGAGGAGAATGCAAGGCAAAGTACCTGGCACACTCCTCTCTGGCCTTGGAAGCAGCAGTCTCCTGGAAGAGGGAGCCATTGTGCTTGAAGAAAGGTGCATACTTCTCCGTGTCGGGCCCAGGGTAGATCCTCCGGTATCCCCCGAGGTGGGAATCCTCATAGCGTTCCTGGTCCAGTACTGCGGCATGGGATGACTCAATTTGTTCTCGCCTACGGAAACCAGGCTCAGAGTGAGTCAGGAAGACTGTGAGAATGTGCAGTGGGGGAAGGAAGGCTAGCCAAAGCTTTGAGGATCTCCCGCTAGCTTCGTGGCCTTTCTGTCCATGGCCCACGTAGGGAAAGCTGCCAAGGCCATCTGGCCAATGCCACCTGTGTGTAGCCATGAAAACAGAGGCTTGACTTCCAGAAATCTGGTTTCCTTCCTTCCTTCCTTCCTTCCTTCCTTCCTTCCTTCCTTCCTCCCTCTTTCTCTTTCTTTCTTTCTTTCTTTGAAGATTTTATTTATTTGACAGAGAGAGATACAGTGAAAGAGGGAACACAAGCATCGGAAGTGGGAGAGGGAGAAGCAGACTCCCCGCCGAGTGGGGAGCCCGATGCGGGGCTCAATCCCAGGATGCTAGGATCATGACCGAAGCTGAAGGCAGACGCTTAATGACTGAGCCACCCAGGTGCCCCAGAAATCTGGTTTTCATCTTAAGTGCAAAGGGGTCTCCTCATATGCTAGCACTCCCAAGTTATCACCATCTTTTGGGGTTTCTGATTATAATCTATGTTAATTACAGAAAATGCAGAAGCACAAAAAGACCAAACGTCCCATAATCTTACTGTGCAATTAGCATATTGGTTATGAGCATGGACTCGGAAAGGACCCCCGAGTCTGAATCCTAGCTTTGCTCCTAACTACCTTGCTCTTTATTTAATCCTCCCTTCCTTTCTTCTTTCAGACAAAAATGGGATCATACAGCAACATTTTTTAATGGCTGCCTAGTATTCAAGTGACTCTATGATTGTACTTTTGTTCCTTATTTTTTTTTTAAGATTTTGTTTGTTTATTTTTATTTTATTTATTTGACAGAGGGATAGTAAGAGCAGGAACACAGTTAGGGGGAGTGGGAGAAGCAGGCTTCCCAATGAGCAGGGAGCCTGATGTGGGGCTCAATTCTGGGCTCTGGGATCATGACCTGAGCCGAAGGCAGATGCTTAACTGACTGAGCCCCCCAGGCACCCAAGATTTTATTTTTAAGTAATTTCTACACCCAACCTGAGGCTCAGACTCAAAACCCTGAGAACAAGAGTCACACACTCCACCCACTGAGCTGGCCAGGCCCTGCTGTATGTTTGCTTAATAAGTCCAGTAGTTGGGGCGCCTGGGTGGCTCAGTGGGTTAAGCCTCTGCCTTCGGCTCAGGTCGTGATCCCAGGGTCTTGGGATCGAGCCCCGCATTGGGCTCTCTGCTCGGCAGGGAACCTGCTTCCCCCTCTCTCTCTGCCTGCCTCTCTGCCTATTTGTGATCTCTGCCTGTCAAATAAATAAAATCTTAAAAAAAAAAAAAAAGTCCAGGGGCGCCTGGGTGGCTCAGAGAGTTAAGCCTCTGCCTTCGGCTCAGGTCATGATCTCAGGGCCCTGGGATCGAGCCCCGCATTGGGCTCTCTGCTCAGCAGGGAGCCTGCTTCTCCCTCTCTCTCTCTGCCTGCCTCTCTGCCTACTTGTGATCTATCTCTGTCAAATAAATAAATAAAATATTAAAAAAAAAAGTCCAGTAGTTTTCAGCCCTTTTCCCCACTGAAGGACACAATTCCTACAGTCATGTCCCGCTGTGGGAATACCCACTGTATTCATAGTTCTACTTCCCTCCGTTCACACATTTGAGTGCCTACGTGTTCCAGGCCCTCAGGATATCATGACAGATCAAATACACACCTGCCCCGCCTATTGCGAAGCAGGTGGTGAAGAGTGATGTTGTTATGGGAATAATTCTAAACCTACTCCAATTCATTCGTATGTATTATTTTTTTTAAATATTTTATTTATTTATTTGAAAGACAGAGATCACAAGTAGGCATCGAGGCAGGCAGAGAAAGAGAGACAGAGGGAAGCAGGCTCTCTGCTGAGCAGAGAGCCCGATGCGGGTCTCGATCCCAGGACCCTGATATCATGACCTGAGCTGAAGGCAGAGGCTTTAACCCACTGAGCCACCCAGGCGCCTCTCATTTGTATGTATTATTAACATTATAATTTAGTATCAGCAACAAATCGCCATGTTTTAACCCATCTTATAATGAAAGCAACAGTGGGTGAAAAAGACTGATTTCAACAATCCCTTATTATGGAATGACTAGACTGTTTTCTGTTTCATTATAAACTTTCTAGAGGAGCTTTGTTTAAAAAAAAAAAAAAAGCAAGAACAAACAGCTCATCAGACCACATAAAGGTCCTTATGTGCTAACAGGAAATAGCTCCAAATGACACTGCTACGCATGGGACAGAGAATGTGAAAGTTACATTATTGTCTGGGTAAAGGGAGGAGAACAGTGTGTGTGTGTGTGTGTGTGTGTGTGTAGGTATGTATGCATTAAATATTTATCCAAGTATACATGTGACCCAAGGAACAGAGATTGGCTCGTCTGGGGGCATACAGTTGCTGGAGAAGAATTAAGAGATTATTCACAGTATCTTTTGAATTTTGAACATATTGTCTGTGATATGTAACATATTATCTCTGCAGAAAAAAGTTATTCTTTGTAGCCTATCAGCCCTAGACCACCTTCCCCACCTAAAGAAGCACTAGTATGCCCAGGCCAGTGGTAACAAGATAGCTCAGACACCTGGAGCACCTCGCTTCCCGTGGCTGCTGATGGTACTGGAAAAGCCGTTCCTTGACTCGCCGCTTGTCCTCCTCCATCACCTTCCTTTTGTCACAGCCTCGGAGGTTGACAAGGGTCATGGCATCACAGAGAAGTGCATCCTTCACTTCTCGATCAAGGCGGGAGTCAGTGGTGAAGCTTGGAGAGTGGTTTACCTGCCAGGAGGAGTCCTTATCCACCCCGTTCCCAGATCACCCAAGCAGGCGTGGTCTCCTGGAGACCTGACTGAGGGTATAATCAAGACATCTCCCCCTGCAGAGGCCTCAGCCAAGGAGGCGGGTGTTTCTGACTCCCAAGGCCACAGGACTGTGCCATGGAGATCCCTCTGATACCCAGACAGCCTGATTCTATAGATACAGTGTCCCAAAAGACAAAGATTATATGAGGAACACTTGGGATTCAAATCCTGGACCAGTGGCCAGAGACCACTCAGATTTGACTCATCGGGTCAAAAGCGGAGAGATCTACATCCCCACCCCAGTGCCACCACGTCCCCCATTCTCTCTTCCACCAACTGAGTGCATGTATGTGCCAGGCATCCCGTTCAGGGCGGCCTCTGGACCTTGGTTCTGCAAAGCCCAAAAGACATTCCTCACCTCCAGCAGCCAGGGCTTCAGCCTGTGGTCCAGCAAGATGTCAAAACCAAGGATCTCAAAACAGGCACATGTACCTCCACTCAGATATTGGGGAAAACAGGTTCGGTAGTTGTGGCGAAGAACAGAATGGGCTGAGATGATGGTTTTGATGATGATGTCCTCGATGTCCCCCCACAACTCTCCGGGGTTGTAGCCGTGTTCTCGCAGCCAGGCGTTGAGTGTGGACAGCTTCCTGCGAGGCCCAGTGCTCAGAGGACCACCCATTTCTACACCAGTGGGTCTGGGCCGCAGGCAGGATGGTCCCTACCACTACCCCTACTTCCGGGTGCCTGCATGGGAGCGTGGAGCGGGGCTTACTGATCAGGGTGGGGGGTGGGGCTGCACTTAGAGGTCAGGCACAGGACAGGGGTCTGTAAAGATGGTTTTCCTGAGCATTTGGCCTCCCAAGAGCCGGCTCAGTTTTTGGGCTGCTGAGACCATAAGCTGAAGAGCCATCAGAGTAGGGAGTACCTCTTACTGCCCATAGCATCATCCCGGACAAAATTCTCATTGTGTTTGTTGATAGCGTAATTGGTCAGGTGCATGCAGACGTCATCCTGGGAAGAGAGCGGCCCCGTGGCTCAGACTGCTTCCCTCCAGCACCCTGTCTCTAGCCCTTTATTGCCTTTTGATCACCCATCCCTCCCCAGGACAGCTCATCTCCCGTCCGTCTTCACCTACGAACTGTCCGGTAAGCTCCTGGGGAAAGGGGTAGGCCAGGCTCTTCCAGGAAGGACCTCGTAGCACTCACCACCCCCCAGCTGCTCTCCTCCCAGCCAGGTGCCAGGGTTCACGGGTGACCGTGACAAGCCTCTCTACTTGGTTTCTCCATGGAACCTCAGCGCTCATGAGAGGAGGGCGCCGCCCTGCGCCCCGGGGCTGCCAGCTGGCCCCTTACCAGGTTGCTGTGGCTGGGATCCACGTAGGGCATGGTGGCAAAGCGGGCCAGGCCCTCCTCATACATGAAGATCCGAAGAGGGTCACAGGACGTGATCAGGACATAGATCCGCATATCAAACTTGAAGCCGTCGATGAGGAAGGGCTGAAAGCACGCACCCCCACCGGGGAAGAAAATCTTTGAAGTGCTCGTTCTATCCCATGCACTGTTTAAGTGTTTCAAATCAGAATACCTCATTTAATTTTCATAATAACAGTATGAAGCATAAAATAGTTACTGTTATCACTCCCATTCAACAGATGAAGAAACTAAGGCACAGAAAGAGTAAGAAATGGCCCAAGATCACACACTTAAGAAGTGGGAAAACTCAGATTCAGACCCAGAAAGGCTTGCTCTGAAGCATGACTCTGGGCTGCCTCCGAGGTGAGCGGAAGCAGCAGGAAGGGTAGGAGTTAATGGCACTGGGAGAGACGAGGCACCCCAGGGCTCGGGGAGGGCCCCGGGGGTCCCGAGGCACCCTTCACCTTGGAGATGTATTGCTGGCAGATCATATGCTCTCCCGGCTTGATCTCCCGGGGGTTTCGGGTGATGAAGATGCCCCGTCCCTGGCAACCACTGTCCGGTTTGCAGATATAGGTGCGGGTTTTTCGCTGACGGCCATAGGACTGGAAGTCCCCAAAGCTATGTGCAGAGAGAGGCTGGTCAGAAAGGTTCTGTGTGGGGCGCCTGGGTGGCTCAGTGGGTTAAAGCCTCTGCCTTTGGCTCAGGTCATGGTCCCAGGGATCTGGGATCGAGCCCATTGGGCTCTCTGCCCAGCGGGGAGCCTGCTTCCTCCTCTCTCTCTCTGCCTGCCTCTCTGCCTGCTTGTGATCTCTGTCTGTCAAATAAATAAATAAAATCTTAAAAAAAAAAAAAAAAGAAGAAGGGATCTGTGCATCACAGCTGAGCCAGGCCCCATGGAGATCTGCTCCCGTCCACGCTCTTCCTGGAGCGTCTGTCTCAGACCTTCTTTTCTTAGACCAGCTGAAACTCTCATCCCTTGAGACTTTCTAGGTCACAAGGTCAGAGTCTGGAGGGAACTGAGATGGTGAAACCTTTCCTACTCGAGGACATGAGCCTGGGCAGTGTGGGCGGGGGTGTCACTCACTCTGCAGGGAGACACCAGGTGCGGGGGAAGATGTTGTACTCCGTAGGATAGAGTTTCTGCATGCGGTTCAGGTTCCGAGCCAGCAGATCTTTGCGGCAGATTTCGGTCATGCCAGGGAAGTGATTGATTTTCTGAAACAGAGTCAGTTGGTTAACGACCCCCGCCAGCCAAGCAAGCAGCGGTCCCTGGGGCCTTGGGCATGCCGGGAGGACTGGGAAGGTCAAGATAGAAGTCACAGTGGACAAGGTGCCTGGGTGGCTCAGTCAGTTAGGTGTCTGACTTGATTTCAGCTCGGGTCATGATCTTAGGGTCCTGAGACTGAACCCCTCATTGGGCTCCGTGCTGGGTGTGGAGGCTGCTTAAGATTCTTTCACTCTCCCTCTGCTCCTCAGCCCTACCCACAAGCACATGCACGCACTCTCTCTCTTTCTCTCTCTTAAGTGTGGTGGGGTGCGCCTCAGTGTCTAAGTTAGTTAAGCATCTGCCTTCAGCTCACATCATAATCTCGGGTCCTGGGATTGAGCCCTGTGTCAGGCTCCCCACTCAGCTGGGAACCTGATTCTCCCTCTCCCCCTGCTCCTCCCCCCTGCTTGTGTGCTCTCTTGCTCTCAAATAAATAAAACCTTAAAAAAAAAAAAAGTCACAGTGGGGGTAATCCCTGTACCCAATACCCTAAGGGAGAAAAGGAAGGTTCCCTAAAGGAAGTGAGAACCTCCTCTTTGGCCTCTCCCAAAACACAAGCCCACACTGAGGTTGGGAAATGAGGGGCAGCAAGAAGGATTCACCAGGACTCTAGGCTTTCTAGCTGCCTTATAACATCCCCCAGAGCACTGGAGATGCGTCCTCTAAGAATTGGTGCATGGGAGCACAAGCAAATGAGAAACCTTTTTCCAAAAGATCAAAGGAAGCTGCACAGTCCCAGGAATGCCCTGCCGCGGTGCCCCCAGGATCTGGCATTGCCAGGGCGCCTGCTGGAACCCCAGAGCCAGGAGGCAGCATCTCGTGTCGGTTCTGGGCTGTCTCACTGGCTTTACCACTCATCCGCTGCAGGAACTTCGTGTTTCTGAGCCTTGGTGTCCTCTTAACAAAAGGGTGTCTGCCACTCAGGGTTGGTTTTGAGGATTTAATGAGGGAAGAGTATAAAAGCACTTAATACCCCCAAGGAATGTTGTTCATCTTATTTTGCTCATCTTCCAACTGCTTCCTGCTTGACCCTTCTTTGGGGCTCCTCAAGCACTTCCAGTTCTCTCTCTCTCTCTCTCTCTCTCTCTCTCGGGCTCTTCTCCCGTGACTTGTAGGACCAGTTACAATCTCCTCCACTCCCTTCCTGGCTTCCCCTCAAACTAAGCCTGCAGACCTTTCTAAATTCTGGAGTTGCTAACCACCACAAAGACCCCATTAGAGGTCCGGCTTAGTCGGTGGAGTGTGTGACTCTTGCTCTCTGGGTTCTGAGTTCAAGCCCCATGTTGAGTATAGGGATTAACTTAAAAATAAAATCTTAAGGGGCGCCTGGGTGGCTCGGTGGATTGGGCCTCTGCCTTCGGCTCAGGTCATGAGCTCAGGGTCCTGGGATCGAGCCCTGTATCGGGCTCTCTGCTCAGCGGGGAGCCTGCTTCCCCCCTCTCTCTGCCTGTCTCTCTGCCTACTTGTGATCTCTCTCTCTGTCAGATAAATAAATAAAATCTTTAAAAAAATAACATCTTAAAAAAAAAAAAAAAGACCCAATTAGAGGATAACAACAATGCCATAAAGAGGCTATGATCTTTTGGGGGACGCATCTTTCCTGACTTCCTTGCTACCCTGCAGGGGCCCGCACTGACTCTCAGCGGATGCCAATGCTCGGATAAGCTGCTTAGAAGCCGATCACTCTGCCTGCCCAGCTGTGAGCACTGAAGCTGCCTTCCCCTTAGGTGGGCTCACCTGCCCTCAAGGGCGCCAGGTGGGCACGGATGCCTCCAGGCAAATAGTGCCCAGCAGATCCTTCCTTCCTATAATAGAAGTTCCAGAAACCCAAGAGGAGAATTTTCCCAGGGGAGCAGAAGCCCTGGCCATGGCCTTTCCCACTCTGCCCAGGGAGACAGCCACAGAGGGTGGCAGCCGCAGCTGCCCGAGCAGAACGGGGAGAGGACTCATTCAGGGACCGTGGCCCCTTTTAGGCTCGGGTCCAGAGGTCGTACCTGAAACCTTTTCATGTCCATGACTCGTTCCAGTGAGACAGAGCAGTCTGTCCAGTACACAGTCCATTCCTCGTCCTCCCCCACCTCCTTCAGGCCACACATTTGGGCTGCCCGACGCACTGTGGAGAGAGGGAGGTCAGTGGTGCCAGCCGGGACACTGGCAGCAAGCCTGGGGACTGTAGCTGGGTCCGATAAGGAACAGACTTGACCACAGAGTGGGTTGAAGACGGCGGTGGCTCTTACCTCCAGTGCTACAGCTTAATTACCACGTGACAATTCCAAGTTCATGAGGCTGTCAGGGCCCTTCCAGAATCCGTGACAGAGAAAACTAGAGCCTGGCTCTCTGCTCCTCTGAGTCTTCTCTCTCTCAATTGGGGTGGTTTCTGACCTGCAGAACCGACCCTCCAGAGGGGTCACACTGGCACCTCCCACACAGGGTGGCCCCTGGCCCAGATGGCAGTGGACACAGGAGGAGATGAAAAGATAGCTGACCTAGCTGTTGATTTTTTTCTTTTAATTCCTCAAGCCCCCTCAAGGGCTTCCTTGGGGGAGGGGACCACAACCATATTGACCTGTTCTCATGTCAATTATGGTAAAATCTGGGAAGGGGAGAGCAATGGTGACCTTCAGTCGCTTTTTCTTGCTGGATAACAGTGGGATTTCCGCTACCACTAGAACAGTGATGTCTCAGCCGCTAGTAGCTCAGTACTGGCTATAGGCCAGCCGAACAAGATGCAGGGGCTGGGAGCCTGACTGGGGACCATCCCGAGAGCGAAAGCTGCAGGTGCCCTCCTATGGACAGTGGTGTGTGAGCGAGCTGGGTACTTACCACTCTCATACTTGCAGTTGGTCAAGTTGATGGCCAGGGGTCTGGAAGGGAGGAATAGTAGAAATCAGGCAGAGTGAGATAAAGGACAGACCCAGGGCTTCCAGGTACCCGACACATCTACAATGCAATTCATTGTCTCTAAAAGCCACTTGAAGACCAGGATGATAGAAATGGGCTGAAAATTAAAACCAAGCCAGCTCAAAAGGTTCTGAATTTTGTGTTTTTGTAGTACCAAAAGGTTAACGATGTTCCTGTACTGCCTGTCCTCTTTTGCAGATGAAAGGGAAGACCCCCGCCTCCCTCCACAACTGCTGAAGGGAGGCCAAGGGGTGACTCTCTTCTGCAGCCAGGCCAGTGAGGGGACCCAGGCACCTGTCTGTTACCTGCGTTTCCGCCTTCTCTTTCTCCTCCCGACTTCTAAGTCATCTGAGTCAGCTGGGGCTATGATTTTCTTTGGGATTTTCTTGGCTACAATAGATAAGGACACTTCATCCCCAAATTCCTTATAGTCAGCCTTTGAGAGCTCCTGCTGAGGAGAGTCAGAAGGGAGGGTAGCTTCTTGAACACACTCCTCCTCGGATTCCTCTTCCTCAGCGTAGTCTTCCTCCGATTCGCTGGTCTTACAGGTATTTGGCTCCATCCTCTTAGGTTCTGAGGGAAGAGGGGTGAGAGTGAAATATGTGTCGGAGCTTCCTTCCTCCAGGTCCAGGAAGGCCTGCGGGAGTCCACGCCAAGGATCTCCTTCATGGTGTTACAGGGGAACGTTGCTGCCCCTACAGAACAATCCCATTGCAGAAGGGGATGGTTTCCACGTAGGTAATGGGGGCAGGGGAATGCCTGTGAAATGTTGGCTTCCCCGACAAGTCCTGATTATCCAAGATCACCCCTCCATACCACATGCTGGGGTGCACGTAGAAGCTGGACAGAGCTGGCAGGGACCATGACCATGACTTTTTAATTCCTGAATGGGAAGGAGGGGATGGCTGGGCTCTTGGGGGACCTTCGATTTTAAAATGGAGCTGAAAACCAAAGGTCGCCTAAGCCGGCCCTTTCCCTGTCCCCATGATTCAGTTTCTCCATGTGTACACCCTGGCACTTGACGGCTAGGACCCCTTGGGCTCTGCTGGCGGAGGAGGAGCCCCTGGCGGACACTGCCCACCCGAGATTCCGAGGAGGGGGTGGGGGCTGCTGGGTCCGCCCCTAGCGGTCCGAGACTGGACTCAGGTGGTCGCTCATGTCCACCCTTCGCCCGGCTCCTGCTCCTTCCCGGGCGTCGCTGGGCGTCCACGACCGCCTCCTTGTTCCACAGGACTGGCTGTCCCGGCAGATCGCGAGGGGGAGCCCGCCCCCCCCCTTCCGGGGTTTGCTCCTAGCTCAGAGGTTCCCGGCGGCGGCGGCGCCTCCTACAGCAAGCCAGCAGCCGCCGCCGCCGCCGTCGCCATGGACACGAGGGCGGCCCCCATTGGAGAAGCGTTCTGGGGGCGGGGCTTCCCCGGGACCACACCCACTCGGGCGCGGGCCGAGGCCACCCTGGGGGCTGGCGGTGGTGGCTCAGCGGTCCCCGCTGCAGCTCTGCGGCCGCTGTCTGGGGCATCAGCTGGGACTTGTAGCCCTTCGCTTTCTCGCCGCTTCACACACGTCTCATCCTATCCTATCTCGAACCCGGGGGGGCGAGTCCGGAATTTGGCCAAGTCTGCCTTCGGAACAAGTACCTGCTCGCCTGCCTTCAGTGTTTTAGTGACCTGTGTTGAAGCGCGTCCGCGCTGGGCAGGGACAGCGGCGAATAGCGCGCACCCTGCTGTACTGAGTAACAAAAGGGCCTCATCACAGAGCTCCTTCACCGCTCCTCCTATGCGTGTCCCTACACTCTGACTTCTGATGGCCACCTCCACCGAACTCAGTCCAACCTGTCATTCTAGACTATCCCGTGTGCCTAAATCTAGAGGACGCTTTAGAAACTCCCTTCTTGGGCGCCTGAGTGACTCAGTTGGTTAAGCGACTGTTTTCAGCTCAGGTCGTGATTCTGGAGTTGTAGGATGGTGTCCTGCCTCGGGCTCCCTACTCAGCAGTGAGGCTTCTTCTCCCTCTGACCTTCCCCATCTCGTGCTCTATCTCTCTCATTCTCTTTCTCTCAAATAAATAAAATCTTAAAAAACAAAACAAAACAAAAAAACCCAAAAAACTAAAACCTCCCTCCTTTAAAAAAGATGTGGACATTCTTTGATTCATGTTTCTTCAGCATATATTGTTACTCTCTTCTTGAAATGCTTTGGAGTCTCTTGCAGGACTATCACTTTTCTCATTTTTTTGCCCAAATATTTTGGGTTCCAGGCACTATTCTGGGACCTGAACCATCACCAATTCTTGCCTGAATTTGCCACCACACAGCAACCTCTTAAATGGACTCTCTGGTTGTTCTTCCCTCCTTTACACCCATCCATTACATCTTCAGTATTTTTTCTTTTCTTTTTTAAGATTATATTTCTTTATTTGAGAGAGAGAGAGAGAGAGCATGAGCCGGGCAAAGAGAGAGAGGCAGGCTCCCTTTTGAGCAAGGAGCCCCATATGGAACTCGATCCCGGGGTCCTGGGATCATGACCTGAGCTGAAGGCAAATGCTTAACCAACTGAGCCACCCAGGCGCCCTTAAGTATTCTTTCTAATGCAAATTGGATACTCCCCAATTTAAAACTCTTCAGGGTTTCCCATTAGATCAAATCCCAAACCCCTTCGTTACATAGGCTCTCTACCAAAAAGCAAGCAGAGGTGGAGGGGCGCTGGGCTGGATCACGCCTTCCTATCTTTCTAGGGTGCTCGAAGGGGAGTATGGAGGGTCCCCTAAGTGTTCCACACTTAAGCTTAGGAAAAGCTTCTAAATCCCCTTCTTCACAATTCACGAGCTATATAAACAGCTGAGAAGTACCACCATAAAGAAAACCTATCTGCTCCCCCCCCCCCACCCCATCTTATGGAAAAACTTAGTTTGGCCAGAGAAGGCTTTCCTCTGAACAGCAGTCCTGGGGTAAAAACCTGGTATTTAGGCTCATCACCTGGGACACAAAGTCCACTTTGCTGTAACAGTTATTTGCACTTCCTTCAGACTGAGGGAGCAAAACAAAGTGATGTTAGCGGAGCTTGTATATGCAAAGGCTCACAGAAAGGAACATAAGCTAAAATTACTGCGAAGTGCCGGAAAGAGGAGGTCGACCCCAAGTTTTTTTATAGGAATTTAAATGTCAAATATATAATATTTAAATGTAAATATTAAACTTTTCTTATAAACTTTTTTTTTTGGTGGTACATATTCTGCCTTAACTCAGTGGGACCTTGTAACATCTTCTGGGATATAAAACTCTAAAATTCTATATAAAAACTTCAGACGAGGGGCGCCTGGGTGGCTCACTGGGTTAAGCCTCTGCCTTTGGCTCAGGTCATGGTCTCAGGGTCCAGGGATTGAGCCCCACATGGGGCTCTCTGCTCAGCAGGGAGCCTGCTTCCCTTCCTCTCTCTCTCTCTCTGCCTGCTTCTCTGCCTATTTGTGATCTCTGTCTGTCAAATAAATAAATAAAATCTTAAAAAAAAAAAACAAACAAACTTCAGACGAGGCCAGGATGGAGAAAGCCAGCTACGCAGGAACCTGAACCTCAGCTCCGGGCTCATCAGCTGTTAAGGACACCACCACTACCAAGTGAGCGGAGCCGATGCCTAGAGAGGCAGCTTCTGGCAGCGGACCACCGGTGCTGCGGTCCTGACCCCGCCGCGTGTGAGCTGTACGGGCTCAGACAAGTTGCCTCCACTCTGCCAGCCTCTCCTCATTATACGGCGGTACTCAAGTTGTGAAGATGCCTTTTCTCACATGAGGTGACGTGCGTGAGGAACACTCAACTCCGTGCTGGGGGCTGGAGGGAAATTCAAGGCTGTCCGGGCCGGGGAAAGGTGCTCTAAGTAGGGGTTATGGGGGAGCAAGACCCAGGGGAGGGGAGGGATGAAGAAATGGTCACTGGTGGCTCGAGAAGGGAGAACTGGCAGAGGCGAGGGCAGAGGAAGCGGGGACACAATGCCTGAGGCACTTTAACTATCACTTTGCCAAGACTTGATATGAAAGGAAAAGTCTATATATATCGTCAGGAATATGTAACTTTTTTTTTAAGATTCTATTAATTTATTTCAGAGAGAGAGACAGCGAGAACAGAGACCACCAGCAGGGGGAGTGGGAGGGGGAGAAGCAGGCTTCTCTCAGAGGAGGGAACCTGATGTGGGGCTTGATCCTAGGATCCTGGGAACACGACCTGAGCCGAAGGCAGATACTTAACAACTGAGCCAACCAGGCACCCCACTTAACTCTTTTTTAGTATTTTTATTTACTTATGAGAGAGCGAGTGAGCACACACACAGTAGAAGAGGGGGCAGAGGGAGAGGGAGAAGCAGACTCTTCACCGAGCAGGGAGCCCAACATGGGGCTCTATCCCAGGAGCCTGGGATCACGACCTGAGCCGAAGGCAGACGCTCAACTGACTTAGCCACCCAGGCACCCCAGGATATGTAACTCTTGTGCATGCTCTATTTGTTTATTTTCTAAAAAGATTTTATTTCAGAGAGAGAGAACACAAGTGTGCATATGTGGTAGGGGGGCGGTGGGCAGAGGGAGAGAACCTCAAGCAGACTCTGCACTGGGCCCGATGCGGGGCTGGATCGCACAACCCAGATCGTGACCTGAGCTGAAATCAAGAGTCTGGGCACCTCATGGACTGAGCCACCCAGTCGCCCCCATACTTCCTCCCTAGTAACAGGTTTGACATCCCTGAAGCTTGCCTAAGAAGAAAAATGAGAAGCAGATACATTCATAACGGTGCAATCATTCAATTTATTCTAAGGTTTCTTCTCTTTACAGAGACCACTTAATAGTTCTTTACCCCTCCCCCTGGGGGTAAGCGGGTAAGGCAGCAGCCATGGAACCCCAAGCGACCACTGTGGACAGCTTTCTGGAAAGGGACTTAGACCGGGTAGAAAATACATACTTCTAGAAGGATTACTGTTCATCCTGGGCAATCAAGGCCACCAGTGCTGCCTGTACTTCCTCCGCCTGGGCTGGGGGCAGCAGACAGTCTCGAATGAGGGCCAGAGCAGCCGCCTCCGTCAGACTGCCGAAATCCTGGGACGTTTTGATGGGGAGGTGCCCGGCCAGCTCACAGAGGGCGACATTGAACGCCTCGCCCTCCTTTACCCCGAAGCTGGACTTCCGGGCCCACAGAATTACTCGGATGCCTGTGAGAGCGGAGGATGGTGATGTCTTTCCAGGTGGGGCCCCCCGGGTCACAAACAAATTATGGGCAATCTCATGGTCCGTCAGGTAGTCAGTGGCCCGACATACCCTGTCTACGAGGGCTTCCAAGTCAGGCCCTGGCCCACTTGTGTAGAAGAGGAAGCCGGGAGCGGGGAGGGCCCGGAGCAGGTGCAAACGGCCCCCAGGGTCCAGGGGCTCGCTCGGTGACCCCTCCACGGGCAGTCTGTGAGCCAGGTAATACCCGTGCAGGTGCAGGTGGTTCACCGAGGCCAAGCCACCCAGGCTGTTGAAGCCGACGCGGAAGCCCGGGTGTGAGCTCAGCAGCACAGCCTCGACGCCGGCCCGCAGTGCGCCTGGCAGCAGGCGCTGGGGGAGCCCCCGGGTGGGCTCGGGCACCAGCAGCACGTGGCCCCACTCCAAGGGGCTGACATTGATCATGACGAGGATGTCCTCTTGCTGGAGAGCACCTGGGAGATCGGGCTGCCGGAGCAAACGGAAGAGGACTTCTCCTGGCCGGATCTTGTTGAAGTTAAACTGTTCGGGGTCAAATGCCTGCTTCACACTCCGGATGTTCTGGGGGCGCCTCCTCTGCACACCTCGCTCCACATTCAGCTGAGCCACAAAACCCACCACACCAGGGAGGGTCTGGGTCTGCAGCTCCCCAAGGCGGTAGCGGAAGAGCCCCAGTTCCATCCGCTGCCTCCAGGCGGCGCAGAGAGCAGAGTCGAAGCGAGACCCGGGTGTCCTGTCCCGGAGGCTGGGTGCGGTCCTTGGCCACTGAATCCCTTCCAGAAGTTCCTTCTGCTGGTAGACAAAGTCGGGAACACCTTGCTCTTCCCAGTCCTTACGGTTTGGAGGGAGCAAATAGGAAATCTCATTTGAATCCTGTGCAGCGGCCATGGGGCTGACCTGAAACAATCCTAAGAGGTGAAAAATACAGGGCACCGCCCCATTTTCAGAGATCCCATATTGAGTTTCAAATAAATTTTTACTTCTTGTTCCGATTACAAAATCAATCTATGCCTTTGGGAAAATATTTTGAAAACATGGAAATACTCATGATTCCATCACCTCTAAATTAGCATTCATTTCCGCTGAATTAAAAAATACTTTTTCTTTTATTTATTTATTTTTAAAAGATTTTATTTATTTATTTGACAGACAGAGATCACAAGTAGGCAGAGAGGCAGGCAGAGAGAGAGGGGGAAGCAGGCTCCCCGCCGAGCAGAGAGTCCGACGCAGGGCTCAATCCCAGAACCCTGGGGTCATGACCCGAGCTGAAGGCAAAGGCTTTAACCCACTGAGCCACCCAGGTGCCCCACTTTTTCTTTTAAAGGTTATGTATATTGAGTAAACTTTTCTCTCTCTCTCTGTTTTTAATATGGGGTGCCTGGATGGCTCAGTTGTTAAACATCTGCCTTGGGCTCAGGTCATGGTCCCAGGGTCCCGGGACTGAGCACCGCATCAGGCTCCCTGCTCCATGGGAAGCCTGCTTCTCCCTCTCTCCCTGCTTGTGCTCCCTCTCTCACTATCTCTCTCTCTGTCAAATAAATAAATAAAATACTTAAAAAAAAAAAAAAGGGCTAAGGGGACTGAGCACTGGGAAGAACCGAGAGGGTATCAGCTTCAGAAACGAGGTACATCACGGTGGCCTTTATCGAGCTGGAGGGACTGAGGGAGGGGTGGGGGTGGGACTAGATTGATTTAGAAGAAGGGGGGGAATGGAGAATTCAGTTTTGATGACTAAGCTTGAGATACAGCCTGAGCATCCAAGAAGTGGTGGAGGCAGCTGACAGTCAAACCTGGAGGTCAAGGGTAAGGCATGGACCAGATACAAATATGAAGTAGCATTTTAATTTCGGGACTAGGACCAAGGACCCAGGACCAAGATGACACCAGGAGGCTAAATATACGAGTAAAGACGTGCTGATCAACAGAAAGTGGGCACAGTCATATTTACATTAAAGTGAACTAGTAGGCACAAAGCATTACCTGTGACCAGAGAACACTTCAGAGTGATCAATCAGCAGTGATCATGTCACAGGATCAAACCTTTCCACGAAAACCAGGAGCAAGGGAACACTGGTCGCATGTCTACCTTGTGCCAGGCATGGGTTGGGTGCCCTCTATGTTCTCTCAGACGACCTACCTTCACAACAAGCCTGTGAACTGGGCATCATCCTGGGACAAAGGTGAGAGATTAGGCCTTACAGGCGAATCAGATGTTTGAATTCCTGTTCTACTAGTCACTAGGGATGTGACCTTGAGCCCCTAGAATGAAGTCCATAAGGCTTAGCTGTGCGCCCACTCTCGCGGCCTCTCATTCCACTCTTCCCCTCGTCTACTCAACTCCTCACTTACTGAACTTGTTCCAGCTCAGGGCCTTGGTGCTTTCTGGGGTCCCTGCCTACAATATACCCTTTTCGCAGATTTTCTTCACAGGACTGTCCCCTTCAAGTCTCAGGTCAAATGTCACCCCCTCAGGGAAACCTGGTGTGGTTCTCCTATCTCATGTCCCAAGGAAAACAGGAAGAAGGAAATAATATTATGAACAGGGAAAAGATGTCTTAAAAAAAAAAAAGTGGAATTCAAATCCAAGAGCTGGTAGTTATGAACAAAACTTGAAGAGATCTAACTAATAAAATAATTTCACAACAAGGAGCAGTTGGGGCCTCTGGGTGGCTCAATGGGTTAAAGCCTCTGCCTTTGGCTCAGGTCATGATCCCAGGGTCCTGGGATGGAGCTCTGCATGGGGCTCTCTGCTCAGCAGGGAGCCTGCTTCCCTTTCTTTCTCTCTGCCTGCTACTCTGCCTACTTGTGATCTCTGCCTGTCAAATAAATAAATAAATAAAATCTTAAAAAAAAATTCATAACAAGAAACACTAGAAGCTGTTTTTAAAAGTATTTCAGCAACTCAGTTTTACACTGTTTCAAGAGTTGGTCTAGCACAGGCAGGGCATTATGCTAAACAGACTCAGAATGCCTATTCAGTAACTTATAATGAGAAACATGCCAAAAAGCACGAAATGTTCCTATTGGCTAATCCGGATAGTTCCTCTTCTGTACAAAAATCTACCAGGGGGGCGCCTGGGTGTCTCAGTGGATTAAGCCTCTGCCTTCGGCTCAGGTCATGATCTCGGGGTCCTGGGATTGAGCCCCACATCAGGCTCTCTGCTCAGCAGGGAGCCTGCTTCCCCCCACCCCTCTCTGCCTGCCTCTCTGCCTACTTGTGAGCTGTCTGCCTAATAAATAAATAAAATCTCAAAAAAAAAAAAAAAAAATCTACCAGGAAGCGAAATTATAATCAGAAGGCTATTCAAGGAAGGGTTCAGCACCAAGCGAGGTGACTGAGAGATCTGTGTCACAGCTGGTCACCATGGCACAGGGCCAATTGCCACATCTTCACTTTGAAGAGACACAGTATCACCAGGAAGTCCAGGGACAGGCCTTGGCTGGCCAGTGCTCCCTCCCCTCAGTCTAGAGGACACCACGACAGCTTCCTGTTCTTCGTCTCCCCTTTTACTAACCAATCTCTTGTACACAAAGAGCCTCCTGTCAAGATGATTAGGTTGGGATGGAACTATACTCATTTTGACTGGTTTTGGTGTTCTCAGTACTTTGCAGCCTCTACTTCCTGGAATGGAGTATTTCCACAATGGTGGTGGGGACTCCCATATTGAGACAGGGTCTTCCTAAAGCCACTCTCAGATGAACACCTTGCTGAGTGCTGGGGAAGCTAAGGTCACTCAGCAAACATTTACTCAACAACGGCCACCTATTAGATCCTGTAGATCACAATTCTCGGAGCTCTTGGGGGAGGGAGGGACGGGACAGACACTACCCAATCAACAGCCACGTAAACATTAAGTTGCCAACCTGAGGATTCTTAATCTATTCTAGAGAACCAGGAGAGGCTTCCCCAAGGCTATTATGGAAGAGGCACTCAGAGTCCACTGTGCCGGGAGGGAACCCACAAAGCCAAGGGAAGAGAGCAGAGAGGCTGAAGTCAGATTTCAGAGGGCCGGTATTCCGGTTTTCAACCATTTATTAGTTTTAAACCGAAATGACCATGATCAGATCTAAACTTTACGAAGATCAGCAAGTAGAATGAATCAGGAGAATCAAGAACTAATACCCACAATGCTGTCAAATACACATCAATAAAGCTGAAAACAAAAGAATTAATCTCACCTCCACCTCCTCCCTCAGCCTGGAATCCTCACCTTCTGGAACAGTGGAGGTTCGTTCCCGCATTCACGCATCCAGTTTGCTGAGAGCCTGCTCTGGGCCAAGCGTTGTCCTAGGGGCCGAGAGGGCACAAGTGCAAACAAGTCAGCCTCAGTCCCTGCCGGCTCTAGTGAGGTCTACAGTCACAGGGACCCTTGAGAAGAGCCTTAGACCGGGGTGACCGCCTTCTAAATGACAGAGTAGGGACAAATCACCTGAATCCTTCCCGCGGGCCTGTTTTCCACATTTGTAAAATGGGAACCTACCCTGCGGCCTCTTGTGAAATTTGAAGATCACTATGCACGGCTCTGCAGTCTGCAGACCCTCAGCGCACACCCTCAGTGGGCCGCAAGGTTCTGGTCATTTCTGGAGGTGGGATGCGGGCTGCAACACGTGTGGCGAGGGCGAGCGCCAACGTCCGGATGTAAAAGTCCTCGCCGCGCTTCGGCCACGTAGCGAGTCTCGAGCTTTCCGGATTTCCAGGTTCCAGGTAGTTCCCTTGGGCCCCGACCGCGCCGAAGGCCGCCGCACGACCGACAGCAGTAGAGAAGGACGCAACGCGACACTCGCCGCAAGCTCCTGGCCGGGCCATGGCGAGGCTGTGGCGTCCCAAACGCATGCGCAGTCCGGCCGCTCGCACGCGGCGGGGCTCGCCCCGCCCACTCCGGAGGCGGGGCCGTGCGGCCTGGGCTCCGCCCCGGACGCTCCGGGCCCCGCCTCCAGCTCGCCAAGGACAGCCCGGAGCCGGGAGCTGGCCGGCGGAACCGGGCAGGGAGCGCCTGGGCACTTTAAGGAGGGGGCGGGCCCGGGGGCGGTGGCCCCAGGAGCGGTTGCCGCGGGGACCGAGCAGTGACGCGGCCCGAGGGCGGAAGTGGAAAAGTTGCCGGCGCCCCGAGGCAAGTTGGCGGAGCTGTGCGCGCGGCGCGACGATGGGGAGCTCGGGCAGTCGCCTGTCCAAGGAGCTGTTGGCGGAGTACCAGGTGCGCGGGACGCAGGTCCCGGGGAGTTTGCGCGCGGGCCTGCGCTGGGGAGCCGGGTCCCGGGGCCGGCGGCAGAGCGGGCGTGGCCTCCGGGAGGCTCGCTGAACCCCTTCCGTTTTGTCTTCCAGGACTTGACGTTCCTGACCAAGCAGGAGATCCTCCTGTAAGTGCCCTGTCGAACTTCAGCTCCCGGATCCTCTAGAGGCGGCTTCGGGGGGGGCTCTGTCCGCAGACGGGCAAACGGCAGGTCCCCCAGAGGGAAGGACAGGGGCCTGCCTGCGGTCCGCGGCCGAGCGGGAGCCGGCGCCCGGGCCCCGAGTCCCGGGCAGTGTCCTCTGCCCGCCCCGCCCTCCCCGCCCTCCTGCTGTTTCGCCCCCCACCCCACCCCCGCCGCCAACCCCGCTGCGCACCGCTGGGAGCCACCTCGCAGCCTCGGGCCCCGCTGGGCGCCCCGGGGCCTACGCCCCGCTGCCTTGTGCATGACCGAACTTCCTGCCCCCAGCCGGGCAGGGGCTGCTGTGGCTCTCCGCGGACTTCGCCTACCGGGAACTTGGCTCCTGGTAACTCGATCTGAATTAACACAGTAGCCGTTAACGCTTACTGAGCACTCTCCGGGTGCCAGGACCCTTGGAAGTGGTTGGTTGCCTACATTACCTAATTTAATCCTCAGGTGGGAGGTACTGGGACAAGGACACAGGTTTCAGAGAAGGTTGGTAACTTCCCTAAGTTACCAAAGTTACTTACACTCCAAGTAAGAGGATTTGAACTCGAGCTGGAACCCCCTTCCTAGCCGCGTGCCAGCTTTTTGTGGTGAAGGCACCTAAGTGAGGAGATTCCTTGGCTTGCCTTGGCAAAGATAACGCCAGCGGGAAGGAGGGAAGGGCTGAGGAAGAGATCGTTTCGGGTGGTTACTAAAAAGAGGAAGGCTTTGAAGAGCTGGAGATTCCTGGAGTGAAACGGGAAAGAGATTTCAATTTTACTCTTTTCTCCCTGCTTTTCAGGGCCAAATTCTGGCTCCTTCTGCAGCCTCTCCATTCCTCTGGGAGCTTTAGAACCTATGCCCAGTACAGTGATTGGCACACATTAGACCCTCAGTAAATACCCATGGCATGAATGCACTCTCAGCCTGAGGTCTGGAGACATTTGGATTCTACACATGGGACTACATATGTGTCTCCCTTTGGCCTATGCCTGCTGACTGAGAAGTTCTGTGCATGTGCCTTAGCTCCTCACCCGGTTTATAATGGGTAATGAAGCAAGGAGTGGGGATGTAATACACACAGAAAGGTTTGTCGACAAGTTCCTCTTCTGCCAGAGCCCACAGGCGGTTTTGTGAGCTGCTTCCCCCAGAGCACCGGAGCGTGGAGGAGTCACTGCAGATACGAGTGTCCTTGGAGCAGATCCTCAGCCTTCCAGAGCTCAAGGTGCCAGTCCCCCACTCTCCCTCTGCTGTTCCTCTTGAGATCATGTGGTCACCGGTCCCCGTTATGGTTTTCTCTTTATTTAGCCCTAATTTTCTGGGGAAGAGGGCTTTACCAAAATCACCTGGTGGAATTAACTAGAGGGGTGTTTTGCAAACTGGGATTCTTGGACATACTCTTGGAGAATCAAAGAAGTTTTGTCCTTTAAAAGGAGTTGAGCTACCCAATTAAGGTTTGAGAAACCCTATTCCTCTCTGTAGGGTTGCTGTGAAAAACATTTTTTAGGGAAGCCTGGGTGGCTCAGTCGGTTAAGCATCTGCCTTCGGCTCAGGTCATGATCCCAGGGTCCTGGGGTCGAGTCCCACATCAGGCTCTCTGCTCAGCGGGGAGCCTGCTGCTCTCACTGCTTGTGCACACTCTCTTTCTCTGACAAATAAATAAAATCTTTTTTAAAAAAATTTTATTTATTTGACAGAGAAATCACAAGTAGGCAGAGAGGCAGGCAGAGAGGGGGGAAGCAGGCTCCCCGTTGAGCAGACAGCCCAATGCGGGGCTCGATCCCAGGACCCCGCGACCATGACCCGAGCTGAAGGCAGAGGCTCAACCCACTGAGCCACCCAGGCGCCCCAAATACATAAAATCTTAAAAAAAAAAAATTTATAAAGATTTTTACTTATTTGAGAGTGGGGGAGAGGGGCAGGGAGAGGGACAAGCCAACCCCACATGGAGCCTGGAGAGGGGCTTGATCTCATGACCCTGAGATCACAACCCTGAGCCGAGATCAAGAGTCTGACCACTGACTGAGCCACCGGGGGTGCCCCTGCTGTGAAAATTTTTATGCAAAGGGCCTATAACACAGTGAGTGTTGAAGTAAACGTGTTTAAAGTAACCAGCCCATCTTACTCTCTTCCCTTAGGATGCTTTCATCTTCCTTCTCTGCCCCTAGACCTGCCTTTGGGTTAAACTGACTCACAGGAAACCATTCCTGTCCCTTCCCTTAGTCAGGTGGTCCTCCTGCCCTCCAGGCTGGCCCTAAAAGACTGATCCTTCTCTCCTGTGAGCCTGAGCTCACAGAGCGGGTTCCGTGACCTGCTCCCTCCAGGTCCTGGTGGGGTCTGAGGAGCGTGTGACCTGGGCTGCATCTGTGGCCTTCACACAAGGCTCTCTTGCCTAGGCCAACCCCTTCAAGGAACGAATCTGCAGGATCTTCTCCACATCCCCGGCCAGGGACAGCCTGAGTTTTGAGGACTTCCTGGACCTTCTCAGTGTGTTCAGTGACACAGCAACTCCAGACATCAAGTCCCACTATGCCTTCCGCATCTTCGGTGAGAGCCAGGAGCAACTTGGTGGGACACGGCCTGTCCCCACATGGTCCTGGCGGTGGTGTACCGCTCGGGAGCCTGGGAGCTCACCCTGACCAGATTCTTTCTGGCTTCCTGTGTCTGTCTCTAGACTTTGATGATGATGGAACCCTGAACCGAGAAGACTTGAGTCACCTCGTGAACTGCCTCACAGGACAGGGCGAGGACACACGGCTTAGTGCTTCAGAGATGAAACAGCTCATTGATAATGTGAGTAGCTGGGCCAGGCCAGGGAGCGGGAGGGAAGGACAGGGACTTGCCCTGAAGCTCTCCCTCCCCCAGATCCTGGAAGAGTCCGACATTGACAGGGATGGCACCATCAACCTCTCAGAGTTTCAGCACGTCATCTCCCGGTCACCGGACTTTGCCAGGTACAATGGTCATGGTCCCCAGTATTCTGGGTCCCCACCTGCTGCACCTGGGTCTGGGATGTTAGCATGGGGGGTGGCAGCCAGGCTGAGCAGTCTCTCCAGTTCCTCTGTGTCTCAGGGCAGCTTTAATGCCAAAGGGGAGGGACAGATGTGGGACAGCCCATTCTGAAGGGTTGTAGGGAAGATGTGGGCAAACTTGGGGCTAGCCTGTTCCCTCCTGTTCCAGCAGAAAACATGACCCACTCTTCTCTTGTTCAGCTCCTTTAAGATTGTCCTGTGACAGGAGCCACAGCGTATGTCCCAGCAAGCACCCCGTCAGAGAGGCTTTCCACTGCTGAGCTGTGGTCGAGGTCATGCCTGTGTTGCCAGGGCCGGCCAAGCTGGCCTAACCCAGAGCTGGCGGCCGTGCAGTCCCGCTCC
>NW_019154113.1:17716747-17728218 GCF_002288905.1 Enhydra lutris kenyoni | reverse complement strand
AGGAAGGAGAAGGCCCTCCATGCCAGGGCCTCTCTCCTTCTGTCATTGTTATCGCGCTGTTTGTGTTCTACTCTTCCGTAATAAAAGTTTAGACATTTTGACCCTTTGCGTGATATTAGAAGCACTGGTATGAGGAAGGACCGGACTTCCAGGAGCCTTTGGTCCTCCTGGGAAGAACAGGATCTAAAGGGCCAGCAGGAAGTGAGAGGAAGGAGAAGGCCCTCCATGCCAGGGCCTCTCTCCTTCTGTCATTGTTATCGCGCTGTTTGTGTTCTACTCTTCCGTAATAAAAGTTTAGACATTTTGACCCTTTGCGTGATATTAGAAGCACTGGTATGAGGAAGGACCGGACTTCCAGGAGCCTTTGGTCCTCCTGGGAAGAACAGGATCTAAAGGGCCAGCAGGAAGTGAGACTGTAGCCCTCCCGGCCCAGCCCTCATGAGGGTGTGAGCAGGACGGGGTAGCGGGACAAGTGCAACTCCTCCCAGTGGTGCTTATAGAATTTCTACACGTGAAAATTCAGACAACTGTGTGCCAAAAGAAAAACCACCAGTTTCACTGTGTGATCATTTAAAAAAATAAACATTTTTTAAAATAATTAAAAAAAACCATGACAACCCCCCCCGCCCCAATCCCGTGTTCCCACCCTGAACTGAACTGGGGGCGGTGCAAAGTAAGGGGTTGACGGAAAACGAATTAATTTTTTGCCCCTCCTATCAGTGCATTAAACTTCCCACCTGCAGGACCACGTTCCACTGGGAGATGACGTCGACCAGACCAGGGTGGCTCTGGGCCACTAGCCTCTGGAAAGCGGAGGCTCAGAACTACTCCCCAAAACTCAGAGCACTGGGCCAACCTCAAAGAGTAACAGTCCTTTGAGAGGAAGGGCCAGGATTCTGTTTCTGTTCTTTAGATTTTATTTAAAAAAAAAAAAAAAAAAAAAGTAAAGTGCATCTTATTTAAAAAAATATAAAACCCACATAAACTCAGGGCTCCTGTGCTGGGCAGTGCCACCATCACTTTGAGTGGGAGCAGGCAAGGTGAAGGGGAGGAAGCGGGGAATGGGGTCTGGGGAGGAGTCCGGAGGGGATGTGAGCCAAAGGGACACACAGGTTCACAGGCTGGGATGGAGGGAGGAAGGCACCAGTCTCTTCCTAGACTCCGAGGGAAAGGGTGTCCATCGTCCTAAACTCTCTCCTGGGCTCGCGCTGCCCCTCTTGCGCGTGGCCACAGCCTGATACAGGCCGGAAAGGTCCAGCAGGTGAGTCTGAGCCCAAGGCCTTGTGAGGGGCTGCAGTGGCAGTGTGGCCCTCTGGTCCCTGAGGTGATGGGATGATGGCTGTGACGAGCTGGCCAGCTGGCAAGGCAGGACCCACAAAGCCCGAGCCGCCCCCTGCTTCTGTGGGGACGAGGGGCTGCCGGTGGCTGTGGGATAAGGCAGAAGGTGGAAGAGGCTAGCCGGTGGGGATGGCCAGCTCTGTCTCAGACTGGGTGAGCGCACCATGCCTCTGAGGCCATGTGGCGGGGCGGCTGGCGCACGTGGCATTCTGCGATGTCTCATTCTCACTGGCTTCACATTTTCAATTGTTTCTTTTTTAAACAAAGGGCTCAGTTTTACACAGGGAGCACTGTTCTGCCCACCCAGGCAGGCCCCCATCCGCAACTGGGCTCTCCCGGGCCCCGGCTGCCAGTCGCAGGGGGCCTCGCTGCTTGGCGAAGGGCAGTGGGCCGGCGGGCTCCGCGGGCCCTGAGGGCCGGGCGCTGCGGCTGTGTTCCACGAGCCGCAGAGGTCCGGCTGGTCCCCTCTGCACACTCGGGGCTTCCAGGGCCAGGGCAGACTGCTCGAGCAGCGTGTTCTCACACCACGGAGTCCCGGATCTCAGAGCCCAGGCGGACCCGGGGCCGGGGGCACACCGGGGACACCTCCACAAAGCTGTCCTGGATGCTGAGCGGCCTCTTCTCAGACTCGGTGAAGACGCGGGGCGCCGGGGAGCTCTCAGACAGGGCCTGGTAGCCTCGGTGGTCGAGTGGAGTGCTAGGGGGGCCTACGCCATTAAGCGGCCGGGTCTCAGGGGGTAGCGCCACGGGGCGGGTTTTGGGGTGCACACTGGCACACTCCCCCTGCTTCAGGAAGACCTTCATGCCGCCCCGGTGCCGGTAGAGGAAGAACAAAATGAGGAGCACCACGGCGAGCACAAACAGCGTGCACATCACCAGGAACTCGGTCCAATAGGACTTGTCTACCCCCCAGCTGGCCTTGCTGCCCGCCGGCGCGCTCACCCGCGACGTGCTGATGATGACGGGCATGTTGCCGCTCCGGTCGCCTCGGTCCGCCGCCCTGTCCTCCACCACCTTCGGGGAGTAGCAGGCCACCAGCTGCCGGAAACCCTCCTCCAGGGACCAGCACTGGAACACCCCCAGCTCCTGCTGGCTGCCCACCAGCAGCAGGTCCCCAGTGGGCAACACACGGCAGGAGGCCGAAGCATTGACCGGGAGACCGTTGTGCAGCCAGAGCCGGGTGGCCAGGTTGGAGAGGAGGGGGCAGGCCAAGGTTTTCACCGTGTTCGGCTGAAAGTCAACTTGCTCACATCGCTTCTCACCTGCAGACGGAAGAGGCATGGGGTAACGGGGGGACTGGCATCCACAGGAGCCCCAAGCTCGCCCCACTTCTCTCAGGACTATAATCCCTAACTCTGGGACTCTGAGTCTGGGACCAGGACGTAAGGAAAGGCGTTTACACCCACCACTGCCTGTAGGGGCCTTCTCAGCAGACCTGGCCCCCCACTTCAGCCCCAGCCCTCCACAGGGCAACTCACCCGTGAGTACAGGAGACCGGGGCCCGGGTGAGGAAGTATTGCAGAGACCCCCGGTGTTGGCCCCCTCAATGTCCTGGATCCATGGCCTGGGGACCAAAGAGAGTCAGAGAGAGGCCAGGAAACCACTGTACCCCCACAGGGCCCCGGCCCCCGTGCAGCACAGGCCCTTCTCTGGCCCTGCAGCTCCACAAGGGCCTGGGGCTCAGAGACTGCAGGACCCAAAGCCAGAGTGAACGGCAGGCGGCTTCCCCAGGTTGATTCTACGCCTGCAGGTTTGAGCCGGCATCTCCTCCGTGTGCACAAGTATTTATCTCAAATACGAGCTACTATACCAATTCCCTGCATTACGAAAGCAACATGGACCTTGAGAAAAAGTCTGGAAGCACCACTGGTCTAATGCATGTCTCAGCCTCTTTTAAAGCAATGCACACGCACGCGCTTGTTTGATAAAATGTAACAAGGAATAAAAGTAACTCGTGATACACTCACAAAGCCTAAAAAACACTCAACCAAGTACAAACGCTGAAAACCCTACAAGAGTGACACATCTACCAGCCGGTGGTGATGGTGGCGCATGGCCCTTTGGGCACATCCTTCCAGGGGCACACGCGTGTGCTCAAATGGGATTCTTAGAAACATAAAACTGGCACCAGGTCTCCCTGTGTGTGAAGCAAGGACACTGCAAGTGGGACAGGTTCCATTTTTATTTAAAATACAGGGGCTGCCTGGGTGGCTCAGTGGGTTAAGCCTCTGCCTTCAGCTCAGGTCATGATCTCAGGGTCCTGGGATCAAGTCCCGCATCGGGCTCTCTGCTAGGCGGGGAGCCTGCTTCCTCCTCTCTCTCTCTCTACTTGTAATCTCTCTCTATCAAATAAATAAAATCTTTAAAAAAAAAAAATACATGTATTTTTTGGGCGCCTGGGTGGCTCAGTGGGTTAAGCCTCTGCCTTTGGCTCAGGTCATGATCCCAGGGTCCTGGGATGGAGCAGCATCAAGCTCTCTGCTCAGCAGGGATCCTGCTTCCCCCCTCCCCCTGCCTGCCTGTCTGCCTATTTGTGATCTCTGTCAAATAAATAAATAAAATCTTTAAAATACATGCATTTTTGTCTATTTCACAGATACATAAAAAAACCTAGGAGGCTGTATGTCGAAATCTCACTGCAATTCTCTCTAGGTGCTGGGATTTGGATAGTTTTTGTTCTGTTTACACCTACCTCTACTTTTCGAGTTTTCTTTTCTTTTTTTTTTAAGATTTTATTTATTTATTTGACAAGAGAGAGATCACAAGTAGGCAGAGAGACAGGCAGAGAGGGAGGGGGAAGTAGGCTCCCTGCTGAGCAGAGAGCACGAATGCTGGGCTCGATCCCAGGACCCTGAGATCATGACCTGAGCTGAAGGCAGAGGCTTAACCCATTGAGCCACCCAGGTGCCCCTACTTTTCAAGTTTTCTATATGAACACCTTATATCCCAATTTAATGCTTCTGGAAGTGATTTTTAATGGGTTTGTTTATGGCCTGTCGTGTAGCTATTTTTTTTTGTGAAACACATTCACACGCCAGCCCACAATCTCCTGCAAGGCTTTTCAGAGCTGTGATGCTTCATTCTTTGCCAAGTGAGGTCCCTGGCTGTAGAGATGGGTAAGGCAAACATCACTTATGGCCTACACCAGCGCACTTTGGAGAGGCAGAAGGGGAGCGAGTTACTAACCATGTGGACCATGGCCACAAAGGAGGCTGCTGGGGGACTCTACAGAGGGCCCAGGGAAGGTGCTCCGAGGCCAAGTGCGCAGGGGTGGACAGGCGGGAAGGGCTGGAGGAGCTCTCACCTGGAGGCCGTCTCAGGCCCGTAGAGGCTGACAGGTCTGCACCTGGAACTGCTCCATGCACAGTAGGGGTCCCGGGCGAGGACGCAGTCCCCACAGCTCTGGTACAGGCTGCAGCTGGCGACGGGCACCTGGACCACGCCGGAGTAGGAGGCTGCGTAGAGCAGTCCCTGTATGGACACGGACACGGGGGCATGAGCAGCGGGCGCGGCCGGTCAGGGCCACCACCCGCAGCTGCACCTGCCCACGCCCCCAAGGAGCCTCCTCTTGTGCTCCCCGGAACCCCACTTTCTGTTGGCTTATGCCAGGAGCCTGGATCTTTCTATCCTGCTGCTGCCAGGGAGGACAAGCTGGCCGAGGCCGCCTCGTCAACAGCAGAGGGGCACCAGAGCACGCTGGCTCCCTCCTCCGGGCCCCCCCACCAGCTCACCCTGTCAGCGTCCAGGAGCAGGTTCTGCACGGGCTGTCCCTGTGGGAAGATCTGGAGCTCCTCAATGATGTGCACCCTGGAGCCCACGCTCACCGCCTTGTGCAGCCAGCCGTCACCTGGAACACGGACGGCACTCAGGCCCACAACCCTATGGCCGCGGCGCCTTGACCCTGAACCCGCCCTGCTGTCGACACTCACCGGTGCCCAGGAAGAGCACATCATAGGTGCGGTGCAGGCCATGCACACGGTGGACGGCCACACGCTGGTAGCGGGCCCGAGGCTGCAGCAGCAGCAGGTGGCTGCGGACCTGCCCGTCCATCAGGAAGTGGTCTTTGAGGAAGTTCAGCACACGGTCCGGGAGCTGCAGGGACGAACTGATCTTCCTCTCCCGGGCGCTGTTGGTGATGCACTGGAGGAGGAGGGGGCGGCGTGAGACGGAGGGCCGCTTAGGGCACCACGCAGCAGGGCAAGCCTGCAGATGCAAGACTTCTGGCCCGGCCTCCCCGGCGGACAGGAGCGGGGCATGTGCCATCCCCGGAGGCCAAGGGACGTCAGTGGGTGCTGCATGGAGCCAACACACTGATCTGGAGGCCGAAGGGGAAAGCCTGGGTATGGGGCCCCCACGGGCCCTGGCTGGCAGGGTTCCCCTTCCTGCCCAGGCCCCTCACCCTCACCCAGGCCTTGAGAAGCATGACCACCCTTCACGCGGCTCTTGCCAGTACTCGAAGGAAGCCCTGGCTGGCCACGTTTCCTAGGCCGGGGGTCAGAAGGAGGTGCCCTCTTGGGGCCCCAGGGAACTGAGACCCAAGTGCCCATGACAGGAACAGCTTGGACACTTCCTCCGCTCTGCTCCCCCCTCGCTTTCCTGTCCCTCATGGTGCTTCCTGGAGTCCCCTCCCATACCAACTGCTGATGCCCATGACCTTGTTTCAAGGTCTGCTTTGGGAGGGAGCCATGAGGCTGCGAGGACAGGAGGAGGATGTCCTCACAGCCGGGCCACTCACTCAGCCCCTAGATAAGGAGCCCACAGCTGAGCAGGAGAGAGGCACAAGCAAAGGGACAAGGACAAAAGCACACCCTTCAGTGCCTGGGCAGGTGCACAGCGGCCCACCGAGGCAGGTTACTGGCACTCCGGCATCCATAGCCACGTCCAACCCAGTAAGACAAGCAGCCCTGGGCTTCTGTCCCACTTCAAGAGGAGAAAAGAGACCCAGAGAAACCATAGGCGGCCTGTACTCACTGCTCCGGGCCGGGGTGTGGGCACTGGGTGGGTCACCGTGTACCACTGCTGTGTCTCCCGGTTCACCTCCTTGTAGAGGCCACTGAAGGCGTTCTGCACGTCCCTCATGGTGAAGACGCAGACAGCGGAGCCCTCTGTGGTCCCCCTGTGCCTACAGAGGAAATGGCTGGATGAACCCAGGAGCCTGGGGCACGAAATGCGGCCAGCTCTTGGGCCCCGGTCCCAGTCACCCCATGCCCTCCCAGCTCCAGTTAGGGTTAGGTCCTGGGGGCCATACCACTGGGAGGTGAAGACCCCATAGAACAGGGTGTCACGCCAGTCCTGGGGGCTGGGGCTCAGCGTGAAGACATCCTGCAGTACATTGAACGGGAAGCCGTCCTCTGGCCGTGAGCACAGCAGCTGGGCCTTCAGGAAGGATGTCCAGCGCTGCTGCAGGACCCGCTCACCGCCCTCGTCCCCCTGGGGGAGGGAGAGAGAAGCCAGGCTTATGCGCAGGCCCCGGCAGGGAGCCTGGGGCCCCCTACGGCCCTTCCCAATGGTTGCTACACAGACACCCTGAGGGGCATGCGGAAGCTATAGGGCAGGGTTCCATTTAGTATCAGGAAGACAGCGGGGTCCAGGTCCCATCACCGTGAGGCTGGCCGAGTACACGAGGGTGCCTTCCTCACGGCGGACAGACGGGGAGTCTGACACAGGGGAAGGGTTCATGATCCCCCGCAAACGGGGCACCTGAATACCCACGCTGCAGAACTCTTGTTTGTAAAGTTTTCTAATCATGGGGTGCCTGGGTGGCTCAGTGGGTTAAAGCCTCTGCCTTCAGCTCAGGTCATGATCTCAGGGTCCTGGGATCGAGCCCCGTATCGGGCTCTGCTCGGCGGGGAGTCTGCTTCCCTCTTCTCACTCTGCCTGCCTCTCTGCCTACTTGTGATCTCTGTCAAATAAATAAATAAAATCTTAAAAAAAAAAGTTTTTTAATCATATAAATACCTATATATTTACCCATGTGCCAAAAAAGAAAACAGATCAAGGAACGTTCTAATCACCGGTGGTGCGGCAATAGGACTCTGACGCTGTCAACATTTAGTTCTTGCAGTTGTAGCTCACCACACTCCTAAAGCTTTCCGGGGCTAGATTCAGCGCATGCAACGACTCTGAGGCCAGTCTAGCGATGCCCACTGAACAGATGGGGACGCTAGATGAGAAGGCACAGGACTTGCCTGAGGTCACAGGACCTGTGGGGCCAGCACTGAGGCAGCCTGGCTTGTCTCTGCTCTTGGTCACAAAGCTACCCTGCCTCTTTATACCGTGATTTTTGCGTGTACTTTTCTGTACTTTTGCATTTTCTTAAATAGGAAAAAAACGTTAAGAGCCATGTTAATTTAAAAGGAGAGAGGGAGGGGCGCCTGGCTGGCTCAGTGGATTAAGCCTCTGCCTTTGGCTCAGGTCATGACGTCAGGGTCCTGGGATCGAGCCCCCGCAGAGCCCCCGCATCGGGCTCTCTGCTCAGCAGGGAGCCTGCTTCCCCCGCCCCTCTGCCTGCCTCTCTGCCTGCTTGTGGTCTTTCTCTGTCAAATAAATAAGTACATAAAATCTTTTTAAAAAAAGAGGGGGGTAGAGTGGGAGGGCTCCTGGGTGGTTCGGTTGGTTAGGCAACTGCCTTCGGCTCAGGTCATGATCCTGGAGTCCTGGGATTGAGTCCCGCATTAGGCTCTGTGCTTGGAGGGAGTCTGCTTCTCCCTCTGACCCTAACTTCTTCTCATACTCTCTCTCTCTTTCTCTCTCTCAAATAAATATATAAAAACCTTAAAAAAAATAAAAGGAGACAGAGAAAAGCAGTTAGTCAAGCTATTCCTCCTGGAGGACAGAAGAGGCCTCCTGGCACTTCCTGATCCAGTACTGGAGGCTTCGGGGTCTCCGGGGCAGGCCAGTTCCCTCACCTTGCAGATGCGGGCAATGCGGGACACGATGGTGTTCTCGAAGAACTCAAACTCCTGGCCAGTCTCGCTGAAGAAGAAGTAGATCTTGTCATCGTCCCCTTGCAAGCTGCCCAGGCTCTCGGGAATGTAGGCCGAGGCCACAAACGCTGGGTCTGTGGGACCAATGGGGAGTGCAGTCAGCCTGGGAATCCCAGACAGGCGAGAGACTGTTCCTGGCCTGGCCCTGAGGGGCTCTGGGGACTGGCACTGGGTGCGTGGGGAGAACTTCACCTTGGAGCCAGTTGAGGGAGCTCTCAGTCTTGGTGGGGCGGAGGCTCTGGCTCCGGGAGATGGCCGGGTCATTCCCCTGGAAGCTGCTGACCGTTCCGGTGTAGAGCTCACCGTCTGCCAAGAGAACATTCCGGTGGGAATGGCCCCTCCCACGGCTCCTTCTCTCCACCCAGGGCCCACAGTGACCCCAGCACTGCCCATCTCGCTTGCGGTGGACAGGGAAGGGAGTGGGAACAGGGAAAAGCCAAACCCAAGGGCAGCCAAGGGTCACTCTGGGCCCCCTGGGACCCAGCATGGCGGGGACCCACCAGCTCAGGCCTGGGACTGACGCTGCCCACCTACCCTCCCCCACGCGGAGCCTCAATGAACTCATCCTGCCACTCCACCCCCAACACTCACCAACCACCAGGGCTGTGGACTTGAAATTGGGGTCAAAGGGACAACGGCCCTTGCCATCTTCCAGGAGGATGCGGCCCACCTCGTCCTGTGCCAGAGTGAAGTTTTCCACACTCTGCAGGGAAGCAGATGGAAGAGCTCAGGGGCACGCTGGGGAATGTGTGGGCCTGGAGGGAAAGGAGGGGGGGCGTGCCAGGAGACAAGCCGCCATCCTCCTCTTCTCTGCACGCAGGGTGCCGCGCGGGCACCGTCTGGCAGGGGCCCTCTGCGGTGGGCACACTAGCCGCAGTGACCACAGGAGAGACGTGACAGGCTTCAGAAGGGGCACCGATATGATTCAAACCTGAGCTCCAACCCACTGCTCAGGATGCCACCCTCTGCTCAGGGGTGGTAAAGCAGAAACTCAGGAGTGTGTGTGTGAGTGTGTGTGAGGAGGGGTGGAGGAGGTGGGCTGTGGAACTGAGTGAGGCCAGGGCAGAGCTTGAGGAAGCAAGGGAGGGTGTGAGTCCAGGGCTGGCCACGACCTCTGTGCCTGGGGTGTTTCCTCGCGCCCCTTCTTCCCCCACCCTCCGTGGGCCAACCGGGCCCCTAGACCTGGGGCTGGACCTCAGGGTTCTGGACCCACTGCTCCCTAGAAATCATGCCCTGCGCCCCAGCCTGGACCAGGGCTGGGTGCCGGGGACCAACAGCTCCTGGGAGCCTGGGCAGAGGTGGGCACTCACAACGTAGGTGCACACGGGGCTGAAGGCCGCGGTGCCGCAGGTGAACAGGTGAGTGGTGTTGAGTGGCAGGAGGATCTTGATGTAGTTCTGACAGTCGCGCTGAGGGAGGAGGAAGGAGGCTGTCAGGCCCACGGATGCCGCCAGGGGGCGCCGCCAAGCCCTCCCCGGATGGGGTGAGCTGGGTGTGCAAGGAGAGCTTGGGCTCTCTCTGGCGCTCCTCAATCCCAGGGCAAATGAGAATCCAGCAGCATCCTGGGGCAGAGCTGACTGGACCACAGAGTGTGTGCGCTGGAGGGGAACCCAGGGGCTCGGCGTGTTTGGGAAAATTCTCTTCAGTGTGGGAGTGAAGGCACAGAATCCCTCCCCCTTGGGCTATCTTCTCCCCGAAGGTCTTTTTTGGAACCTCAGTGAAAACCTCTGGTTCTCCCCACCTGCCTGGTGAGATAAGCCAAGACCCAGAGCAGGACCTGGGACCCCAGACTCACGGATGACCTGGTGTCCCCAACCACGTATCTAATCGTTCCCCCAAAAATTTATCTTCCGAGACCTCTCCCTTTTCAGCTGCTCAGGCTCCAAACCTCAAGGTCAGCCCCAATGCCTCTTTCACACCCCACAGAGGCCACTCTCCACCATGGCATCCAGAGCAACCCTTTTAAAACATGCCAGCCAGGGCACCTGGGTGGCTCACGGAGTTAAGCCACTGTCTTTGGCTCAGGTCATGATCTCAGGGTCCTGGGATCGAGTCCCACATCGGGCTCTCTGCTCAGCGGGGAGCCTACTTCCCCCTCTCTTCTCTCTGCCTGCCTCTCTGCCTACTTGTGATCTCTGTCAAATAAATAAATAAAATCTTAAAAAAAAAAAAAATGCCAGCCATGGCGCTCCCCTGCCCAGCCCTCTGGTGGCTCCCCAAGCACCTCTCTCAGAGCAAGGCCAGTCCTGCCCTTTCTCCAGGTAGCCCAGAGCCAACTCCTGAGGCACATGTCACTTTCTTTTTTTTTTTTTTTTTTTAAGATTTTATTTATTTGATAGAGAGAGAGCACGTGGGAGCACAGAACAGAGTGCCAGGCAGAGGCAGAGGGAGAAGCAGGCTCCCTGCCGAGCAAGGAGCCCGATGTGGGACTCAATCCCAGGACCCTGGGATCATGACCCGAGCTGAAGGCAGCTGCTCAACCAACTGAGCCACCCAGGCGTCCCCACATGTCACTTTCTTAATGAGGTGTGGCCTGACTACCCATTCAAGTGGCTGCATTTGGCCTGTTGCTCTTTCTTCTTCTGCACAACTATACTGCCTGTGTCTCAAAGGACCAGGGCACAGAGCACGTTTGCCCATTCAAAGAAGTCGGGGATGGTTGGGACTTAAATCTATGTCTGAACTCAAGTCCAGGGCTCTCTGGCCTTCCCCTCAGTGGCCTCCTGCTGCGTGAAGGACAGGAGATCTCTGGGAACAGTGGGGAGTCCTCCAGGAGAACCCCAGGCCGAACAAGACCCCCACGCCGAGGGGTGTGGCCCAAACCACACCAGGATCAGGAAGATGTCCTCTAGTAACCCCTCCGCGGAGCGACACCCGGTCACTGCTCTTGCTGGAAGCCGACTTTATTTGGTTCTGATTAGGTGTGGGGTGAATATATTGGCTCACTGAATCCCCATGGCAAGTCCTGTGAGACAGGCCATCAGTGTCCCCATTTTACAGGTGGGGACACTAAGGCAGTTCGGTATAGGACCAAACCAGGTGTGGCCATCTCTGAAGCCTAAGGCCAATCTCCCGCAGCTGGCTGTGCACTCCCACGTCCTGCCACCATGCTGGGTCTGGCGCACCACCCTCCATCCCTCCTTCGGC
>NW_019154113.1:17715043-17716737 GCF_002288905.1 Enhydra lutris kenyoni | reverse complement strand
CCCCCCCCCCCCCCCCCCCCCCCCCCCCCCCCCCCCCCCCCCCCCCCCCCCCCCGTGGCCTCCGAGTGCTAGCTCACCTGTGGGTCCTTGCCCTTGAAGCTGCACTGCTGTTTCCTATCGGCATCCGCGCTCCATGACAGCTGCAGAACGAGAGAAGGGGGGTGCGCAGGTGGGGATGGGGGTGTGCCCGGCCCCTCCTCTCCCACCAGCAGCATCTTCACACCCAGAAGGTCGGTCTTTCCGTCCACCTGCCCCTCCGCCATCCTCTGCCCAGCCGAGCCAGCCCCGGGTGTCACCTCACCTCCTGGTACGCCCCCCCAGGCAGGAAGCTGGCACTGCTGTTGAGAGCAAAGAGGAACTCTCGGGCACCCACATAGAGCGTCTTGCCATCCCTGCTCAGCAGAAGGGCCGTGTAGTTGGAGACGTTTTCTGCCCCAAATCTGAGAAATGGCCGGTCTTTGGAGCCTGGGGAGAGGAAGACAGACATCACCCGGGGGCCACCCCTCCTACGAGACACCTCTCCCATGGACGTCGAGGATGGGCCAATCTGAACGGAAGGGAGCAAGGCAGTGCATGGCAAGGAGCTGGGACGGGCAGAGGAGGCTGAAACGGAACAGCATTCCTGGGCTCTCAAACATCACATAAGAAACAAATGCACGAAAGCTGAATAGGAAGTAACATTTATTACAGCAGCGTTCACGTTAGTGAGAAACTGACAACAACCTAAGTGTCCAACCATCAGGGAAGAGATGAAAAGACGTCACTAACACTGCACTGGACAGGATATTAGGACACAGCCGGTAAAAATGATGTAGTAGGAACACCAGAAAAACGGGCAAATTAAACAAGAAAGGCATGGTCAAATAGGAAGCAAACTAAAATATAAAGTAATGGATTCTGAACACGTAAGAGAATAAAAGATAGGAAAGGACATTTACCACCCCCTCAGCCCCAAGGAGAAGGACCCAAGGGTGGGCCCGCACTGGTCCTGCGGCAGCAGAGTCCTGATGGCTGAGGGGAGCAAATGCAGGGCTCCGGTCTTTACCTCTTAGCACCGGCTCAGGATCACTCATGGAGGATTTACGGTCATAAAACAGAACCCACAGTTACCAACCCTGACCTCAAGCACCTGAATGCGCAACAGAGAGACACTGTGATGCCGGGTCCCAGGGTGGTTAAGGTAAAAACGGAGTCTCTACTTCTCTACCTCCCTGGGAGAGCAAAGAGGGCCACCAGATATGGTCAGTGGCTAATGGAATGAGAAACTGAGGTTTCAGTATAAAAAAAAACTTAAAAAAAAAAAAAAAAAAAGTTTCTTTCTTTTTAGGAACCTCTAACCCAACATGGGGCTTGAACTCATAACCCTGAGATCAAGATTCACATGTTCTACTGAGCCAGCCAGGCACCCCGAGGGTAGTATTTTAAGTTACAGAGGCAACCCAGGATAGTGGTAGAAAAATGTCTGCAGGAGGCGAGGAAGACAGATGGAAGTGAGGGAAAGCCTTCTTTTTCTCAGCAGCAGATCAGTAAATCAGATAAGCCACGCAGCAGTGGTGCCAGCATTTTACTTAAGCTTATGGAGGAAACCACTGTATTAAGAAAAAGTCTAGGGGCGCCTGGGTGGCTCAGTGGGTTAAAGCCTCTGCCTTCGGCTCAGGTCATGATCCCAGAGTCCTGGGATCGAGCCCCGCATC
>NW_019154113.1:17680685-17714943 GCF_002288905.1 Enhydra lutris kenyoni | reverse complement strand
AAAAAAAAAAAAAGTCATCTCTTTAATCAGGCCTGGGGCGGGGGATGACAGAGGCACTGGTCACTTTTCACACTTAAAAACTCACTTCCACACTTAAAAACGAATTATGTGTATGTGTCCTGGACACAAACTTGAAATACCTTTCATTGTTATAAAAGACACAGTAACAGGGAAGATTTTAATTATCTACCATCAAGTGAAGATGGTTATAAACCACTATGTCTAGGGGCACCTGGGTGGCTCAGTCAGTTAAGCACCTGCCTTCAGCTCAGGTCATGATCCTGGGATCGAGCCCCATGTCAGGCTCTCTGCTCAGCGGGAGCCTGGTTCTACATCTCCCTGTCGCTCCCTCCGCTTGTACTCTCTCTCTGTCAAATAAATAAATAAAATCTAAAAAAACAAACAACAAAAAGCAAAAACAGTATGTCTAGTTAGGTCTTATTTTTTTATAGGAAAAATATGAACAGAAAAGGAAAAAAAAAGAAGGGAAACTCCAGGAAGATGAATCACAAAATGCTGAAAATTGGTATCCCTGGTGGGAGTACAGGTAATTTTTTTTTTCCTTTTTACTTCTCATGTTTGGATTCTGTAATCAGGTTACTCTTGTGTAATACGAAAGAAACAGAAGGAAAAAAAAAGAAAGAAATGCACGTATCTGCCCAACCAGGGTACCGTTTGTGCCTTGAGTAATGGGTCTGAAGAGAAATTATTTTAAAAATTTGAAGCAGCTGATAAGGAAAGAAAAACAAGCAGGAATAAGCTACCCTGCCCCTCAGGCATCTCCTATCTGACCAACAGATTCTGACCATGCAAGCAGACACGGTCTCATGAAGCTGAGGGAGCAAAAGGGACATGCCAACAAAGCACTTGTGGAGACAGCTTCACGAGCTTTTACGAGGCGTTTTACGTACCCCTGGCCTGGTTCCACAAAGGGTAAGAAAACAAAGAAAAGAATGTAGTGAAACATAAACAATAAAATCAAGAACAGAGAAAAAACAAGACATAGATCCGAGACAAACACCTAAACCAGAGAGTTAGGGCATATTCACATAAGCAGGTCAGAAGAGATCTTCACACACTACTAGAGACAGGTTGCGCATTTAATGCTGAGCCTCCTGGTGGCCGAGGAGAAAAGGGAAATAAAGGGAAATGAAGCGATTTTGTTCTCACTGTCCAAAAGGAGGAACGCAGGGTGTTCTTCTGGAGAAGCTAAGCTTTCTGCCCAGCCACTAATGCTGAATCCCTCAGGTGGGATGTCCTAGCAAAGCCAACAGGATGTGGGATGGACAGCATCCTGCCGGCAAACAGGATGACAGAGCTCCCAAGGCCACTCTTCACAAGGTGTCCCAGTGAGGGAAGGTGAGGACACAGGTGACCAGGGCAGGAATCGATGGGGGAATGTGTGTGGCTCTGCAGCTGGGAGTCTTGTCATGCTCTAGAAGCAAAGTCGGTACTAAGGGGGCACTGGGAATTCATGGGGAAAGTAACATCTCACATCCGGAGCCCAAACTCTAGTACTAAAACCAAAGGTCCGGAGAAGTCAAGGCCTCTCTTTGAACTATCAAGTCCAGACCTGCACAAGATTCTAGGTCTTCTGCCCCCAGTTGCCAACCCCTCACTACATCAGCACTCAACACACTGGGAAGCCCAAACTCATTCCCCACTTCTCCCAAACATGAAATTTCCAAACACAACAAGGCCCAATCGTGTTGCTTGCACTGTGTGCTGATGACCTTTTGGAACAAGTAGCCTGACCTTTCCATGCTCTGCTCCTAGAAGTCACCCCCACCAAGAGACCCCTCCTGTTGGCCAGCACAGGTCCACACCTGGGAGGGCGCAGCGGGGCAGAGATGAAGACACTAACCCCCGCAGGCCAACGACAGACAGCCCTACAAGGTATGCACTTCTGTCATCCCCAGCTTATAGAGGCAGAAACCAAACTTCAGAGAAACCAGGCAAGTTGCATAAAAGCAGCTGTCGTGGAAGGCTGGCTCAAGAGGTCTCCTTCCCGAAGACCCCCCCCTCCCCCTGGGTTGGCCAGCTGGAGGACGCAGCAAAATCCCCCAAAAGGCCTGACCTCCAGGGTCCAGGCCTGCCCTGAGGTGCCACCGCCACCCAGGGACGGCCTGACCGTGCGCAATTTGTGAGCTCCTGGGTGATCCTGAAGTGGGAGGCCCATGGGCCACCCACTGACAAGCACCCCTGGAAGGTGGTGCCAGTCCCGAGTCACTGACCTTTAGCCTTTAGTCGTCTCAAACACAACAAGAGGATACTGAGGAAAACACAACTCCCAGCGGCCTCACTGGGAGGAGTCCAGGAGACGCGGCAAACGCCTTCCACATCCCCCAGGCGGTTCTCTGAGAGCGAGGGCTGGCTCAAATCTGCCAGTGCTTATCTGCCTGCACAGGAGGGGCATCTCCCCTTGGTGGGCTGGAAGTCTAGGCAGGAGGCCGCACTTAGAATCCATCCACAGAAATGCCAAAGGTCAGAGATAAGCTGCCATCCAGGTGGCAGCTCAGCCTTACTAGGGCCGGGAGGAAGTGGAAACCTGCCAAGGGTCACGTAGACAGAGCCCAGCCAGGTTGGAAGGACCGCCGGGGCGCCAGCCCTGCCACGCCTCCTCCAGTCCCACCGGGAGCATGGTCAAGGGAACAGCAAAGGGACAGAAGGGGGTGACAGGCCCCGACACCACGCGTTCTCCTTCTGCGCTTTCTCCTCTTTTGTCTCCCTTCCCTGAGCCTCTCGGACCAAGCCATGGTGTCCTGAAGGCCTTGCTCGCTGCTACCCTGTGGTCCCCCCAGACAGGTGGACTTCACCAGGGCTACTCCGTGGGGCTGGCTTCCCAGCTGGGAGTCTTGATGAGACAGAGACTAAGAGCACAGGCTCAGGAGTCAGAGACCTGGGTTCAAATGTTGCTTCTGTCACTTACCAGCTGTTTGCCACCAGGACAGGCCACTTAACATCTTGGAACCTCACTTTCCTTATCTGTAAAATGGGGATAATAGCACCTTTCCTCATAGGGTTGTTATGAGAAGAAATTAGATTATGTATGTAAATAACAACGTGCATAATAACCCCCATTTACCGAGAGCTTTACTCAGAGCGATTCTGCACACGTTGGCCTAGCGCTGGCATGGTGTCTGGCACACGACCAACACTCGAGTGGATCAAAAACAAAATCCAAAAGCCCTGCAGGAAAATCCAGCCCAGCGAGGGCTGCCAGCAGAGCAGGGCTGTTTGGAAGAGCTGGGCCTCCCTCGTCCTCAGGGTTAAAAAAACTCACGCGGGGCGATTCCTAACCTAGGTCGGCACCTGATCACACAGGGGCCTCCCGGCCAGAGTGCACGAGCTCAACTTGGGACAGGTGTCCCAGGCACGTGCTATGTGCCCGATCCCGATCCCGCTCCACGGGACTCTGAGTGGCGTCCCCACCCAGGTGTCTGGGGTCACCTCCAGAGTGATGGCACAGACGTCTGTGTGGGCCCTGCCTGAGCTTGCTGCTGTGTGTGTGTGTGTCTGCGCACCCTACCGCAAGGCCTGTCTGTACCTGCATTTGCTCCCGGCTGCTTTTTGTGGAGAGGTGACTGGGAGGGGGTGTCGGTGCTCTCCGCTCCCCAGGGGCGTCAGCACATCTTGGGGGCCGCCGCAGCTCCTAGGCCGCTCTCTTGTGTGGCAGAGGGCACGCCTCGTGTGCTCTCCTGGGCGGCCTGTGCCGTTCACACATCCTCCACATCCTCTTCTACCCAGCGGGTTGGTCCAGGAGGGAGAAAACTGGTCTGCCTGAGGCTGCGGCCGGTTTTTCCCAGGTGGACAAAACCTTTCTATCCGCCCTGGGCAGGCCTGAGCTGGTAGTGTCCCTGGGGCTCCAGGCAAGTAGCACCGGGGCAGGCCTGGGGCTGCCGCCTTGGAGTGGGCACGCTGGACGGGGCCGACCAGAGCGGGCCCCGCTCCCTCACCCCTGGGGCCTGGGCCTCTCCGCAGGAAGTGATGCAGGAACAACTCAGCCCCCAGACTCAGCTGGAGCTTCTCCCCTTCCCTGTGACTCAGCCGGAAGCTGGGAGCTCTCTGGGGTGAGACGGGAATCGGGCTCAGCGCGGTCCCCACCCAGCCGCCAGCCAGCGAGCTGTAGCCAGGCCATGAGTCAGAGAACCACCCCACCTTTCTCTCCACTGCGGCTCCTGGCACCACAGCTGACGTGGACGTGGCCCTGACATCCTGGCCCCCGCAGTCCCCAGGGGGACGAGGCCAGAAAACACCAGCTTCTCTGTGTGAAGAGTGGGGAGGGTGCCCCCAGTGCAGGGAGGTGGCGGTCTGCACCTCAGCTCGAATCACAAAGTCCCCAGAAAGGGGTCTGGGCCCCAGGGCAAGCCCATGAGGGCACCTCCTCTTCCCCAAGGCGTCGCGCTGGACTCTTGGACCCGCTCGTACCTGCAGGAGCGCCACTCCTAGGGCAGGACTGCTGACTCAGCAGCAAACGTCAGCTGCCCGGGACACATGTCCCCCTTCTACACTGCGCCCGAGAGCTGTGGCAGGGTGGCCCAAGGGACCGGAAGCGGTGGGCTGATTCCCCAAGCAGGGAAGGATTCCTCTCTGCAGGGGAAGAGGGGCTGTGGGCCAAAAGCCCTCCCCATACAGAGGTGAGCAAGAAAGAAAGCGGTAGGACATCAAGGGAACCCAGCCTAGAAGCATCCCCCGTGTCCAGGGCAGGCACATTTAGAGAAGCCCACTTCCCAAACGGCCACGGCTATGCTTTCCAGTGAGTGGACCAAGAGCTCCTGGCAGAATCACCAGGTGGCCCCTCGCCCCTCAAAGACAACCCCCTTCCTTGTACCCTAACCCAGGACCTGTCATGAGCTGCCATCACCTTGGGCACATGCCTCCACCAGGACCAAGGGCAGCTCCTCCAGCTCTCTGCTCAGGGGCTGGCTGTTCCCTCACAACCCCCCTGTCCTGACTACCCAGGAGGCCACCTTCCTCCTCTCACACACATCTCCTGTTTTCTGAAGAAACCAGGACCATCATCAGATATGGAAGCCTCAATTTCCCACCACCTCCCTATCTCCTCAGAGGCCAAGTGCCTCTCAGAAAGCCATTTTTTTCCTTCAACATTCATCTTAGAAATCTGGGCGCCTCCGGGCTCTTCTCTGCCACCAAACTCCTGAAGAGAAGAGCCGCCCAGAGCGGCCTCCGTCCCTTAGCTCCCACTGACCCCTTGCCTAGGAGTCAGGCCTCCACCAGCCCCACACTCGCCAGGGGCCAGACATCACCTCGCTACCAAACTTCAGACACTGACGGGCATGGCCTCTGTGGCACCTGGCCTGGTAGAGGTCCCCTGTCCCCGACATGTGGGCCACACTGGCCTCCAGGGTCACTTCCCTTCTCCCTCCCACTCCTTCTGGGCCTCCATCCCTCCAAGAGCTAATGTACGTGAGCACCCACTGCATGTTTTAAACGGATAAATCTGGGCGTCCTGGCAAGGCGGCTGTGCAGGAGGTCTCCCCGCCTGAGGTTTTTGGGGGACAGATGCCAGTGATCAGCCAGTTAGGAAGAGCAGTGGCGCCGGGACTCAGCCTGGGCTGGCAGCTCTGGCGTCTGGGTCATTAAGCTAGCTCCAGTCACTGCACACTCTACTCTTTAATGCCGCTCCCTAGGGTCTCCCCTTGGCCTCGAGATCACATGCCCACACCCATCACTTCAACAATCCAGACACCTGCAACCCCCAGATCTCACCATCGGGGCAGGTCCTCCATCCAGTGGGAAACCTGCCACGGCCACCGCCCACCACCGTCCCCTTTGGCTTGGGCTCATGTCCTGTGTCACCCACTGGAAACCTGGAGAGGGAGGTTCTTTCCTTCTCTCCCTCACCCCACGGACATCCGATCCATAAACAAACCCTGCCGATTTTCCCTCCTCAATACTTCCCTAATGTGTCCCATTTGCTACCACTGTCCTGAACCAGGCCACCATCCCTTCCCGACTGGGATACCCCAACAGCCTTCCAACGGGCCCTTGCCCCCAGCCCAGTCTCTGCGCTCCAGCCAGAGGGCTCTCGGGGTACCGTCCCAGTCCCGGATAACCCTCAGCTATGCCCCTCTGTCCAAGCCCCTAATTTGCCAGCCCTCGCCACGTCTCCCTCCAGCTTCAACAGAGTGACACCGAGCTGCAACTCAAGGTCCTGCTTCTCCTCTCTCGTTTTGCTCAAAGCCTGCAACGCCCTTCCTTCTCACCAATCCCTACTCATCCTTTGAGACTCAGCTCGGTTTCACCTCCTCCAGGAGGCCTTCCTGAATCCCCAGCTGGGCGAGGGGCCCCTCTCTGCGCCCATCCCTTCCCCCTCACGCCTCTCCTGGCACTGGCCACGTGGCTGGTGGATGGGCTTCCTGTGTCTGTCTCCTCCACCCGGCCAAGGGCTCCCCGAGGAGCAGGACATGCTAATTCATGCTTGTATCATGTGGCCAGGTAAGGTCCAAGAAGTTGTTCAAAAAACATGTCACTGAGTGACTGAACGCTAAGTCCCAATTCAGAGCACTCTGGTCCAGGGAGGGGTCTGAGATTCCAAGAGGGCAGCCTGGAGGTCCCGAAGGCTCCTGCCCACAAGAGCATGTCTGAGGACCACTGCCCTGCTCGGCCCCCTCCCCAAAGCACGGACCACTCAGTCCCATGAGCTCAGGGCCCAGAAAGCAGTGCGACAGCCGACAGACAGGAAAGAGTTCACAAGGGCTGCAAAGGGGACGCACTGCCCACGCGTGAGTCCTGACTTATCACTGACCAACTGTGCAGTTCTGAACAGGGACCTGCCGTCTCTGAGAGGCAGCCTTCACCAAGCTACTGGAAAGACCAGATAAATGCAGCATGGAGAAGTGCCAAGTCCCATTCCTGGGTTAGGGAGCCCCCAGTAATCAGGACTGACCCTACCCATGCCCCCCCCCCGCCTCTCCTCCTGCCGCCTTCCCTCCTCTGAGTAAACACCCAGCACTCTGGCCACCTCAGCAGCCCGCTCATGCAGAAGACAGGGGATGAGGGCAGGTGGGGCTCCAGCCACCGGGACGCAGGAGCCCGTCAGAAGCTGCGGCCACTGAGAAGCCCCAGATGCACGCTGCTAAGTAGAATGGGGGCCCAGCCTTGCCAGATCTTCCGGAGAGCTGGAAAGTTGCATTTTTCTTTTAAATTTCCTGAGTTTTAAATATCAGCAACTAATTAAAATTTCTTTAAACACTTGGAGGCCAAAGAAAATCTATTTCCGGGCTGGCTCTGGCCTGCTCCGCACCCACCACCACCACTGGGGTGCAAACCTGTGTCTGAGACGTTTGCTCCCGGTCTCCTGTGTGGACCACATTTCTAACTGTGGCTATACCTTCAGGGCCCTCAGCCGGATTCCCTGTTCCCATCCGGGGGGGTGACCTCGACATGTCTCTTTACCAGGAGGACAAACGGAACCTATCAATTACTCAGGGGCCGAGCTGGGCCATTCTGCCGCCTTCCCACACTTCATAGCCGGAGCTGAGGGAGCTGTTCTAACAGAGAACGTAGTTCTTGAGTCCTGAGAGCTGTGGCCCATGGCTTGACCCCAGACCTTTCTAGCCACACAACCTTGACCAGGCGGAGTTCACTTCTCCAACCTTCAGTCCCCCCACAGGATGGAGCGGTGCCCCCTCCAGCACCCGGCACATTGTGGGGGCCCCATCCTGGGGGGCTTTCTTTCCTGTTTCTGTTAGCGCCTCTCAGAGGATGAACAAGGGGAAGGCCAAAAAGGAGAGGAGACTGCTCATGTGGCCCCTGTTCAGTAGGAGTCAGGATAAAATGAGAGGTTTCAGGGGCGCCTGGGTGGGTTAAAGCCTCTACCTTCGGCTCAGGCTATGATCCCAGGGTCCTGAGATCGAGCCCCATATCAGGCTCTCTGCTCGGCAGGGAGCTTTTTTCCTCCTCTCTCTCTGCCTGCCTCTCTGCCTGCTTGTGATCTCTATCAAATAAATAGATATTTAAAAAAAAAAAAAGAGGTTTCAGTCCGCTGGGCCCACTGCAACCCCCCCTCCCCAGAGCCCCTTGCCACCTCTCTGAACCCTACTAACTGTCAAGATGGGCTTTTCAGAGGACCCATCGGCACAGTCCAGAGAGATCCCACAGAGAACAGATCAGATCTCAGGGAAGCAGAGCCATATGCCTTGGACAAAATACTTCACCTCTCTGAACCTCAGCTGTCTTCTCTGTAAAATGGGGATACCTTTACCCACCGTGTGGGGGGAAACAAAACAACCTAAATGCCTGGTGCCCCCAGTAGCTCTATACCTCTTACTTTCCTTTCCACCCTCTTCTAGGCCCTGAACACTGCAACACAAATGTGGGGACACCAGCCAGCTGTGCCACCTAAGGGCTGGACGTGGTCCTGCCCTGCACCAGAGAGCCCCCCAGAGGAGTGGCGGCTAAAAAAGGACCATGGAGACTGCACAGGGCTGGGCACAGAGACAAGGTTTGCCTGTGGCCTGAGGAACACGAGATGGGTTGGAGCCTTTACAGGACCCTGGGCATGTGTCCCAAGACAGCCAGCTCCATGTGAGCCACTCTCCATCCTAGACACAGGGGAGCCTGGCCGAGAGGACAGAATGCGAGGAGGAGGGGCGGGGGAGAAGCTCCCCTTCCCCTTCACCCCCAGGGAGAGCCCCATCAGAGGCCTCTCCACCCATCCTGAGCACCCACGGAGGGGTGGGAGCCAGGCCGCAGTCTCTAGGAAGGGGACAAAAGAAAGAGTGACTCCATGAGCCGAGTCCAGCCTTTTCTCCAGGCTCTGGGCCACCTTCTGCGTCCCTTGTGTGGAGGATGAACATGCAGGTGTATCCAGATGTGCCCCCAAACTTGTGCAAACTTAAGAGTTTTGCTGGGCTGGCACACAGGCATTTCAACAGCCCACTGAATGCCGGGTTATGCACGAGGCAGCGTGGAACCAGTGTGTGGCAGGGCGGGGGAGAGGAGCAGCCGCCCCAGACAGACGTTCTTCGACGTTCTTCGGGGCAAAGAACTTCAAAGAGCTGAACCAGGAGCACCTGAAAAGTGCACTACATTCAGCAGGACCCCTGGGGTGACTTGCTCGGTCCTCCCCGCCCCAGAGCAGGGAGTGGGACCTGCACCATTCCATTCCCTGACCTGGCTTGGGCCTCGCAACTAGCAGAGCGTCTGCCTCCGGCCGGTGCCCACTGTCACCCAAACGGACGCACATAACCTCCCTGAGCGAGGGGGGCAGGAACTTCCGCCACAGAGAACGGAGGCCGCTACCTTTTACTGGGGACAGAGCACGTGCCAGGCACTGTGCCAAACGCTTTCCATACATTATTTCCTGTCATCCGCTCAGAGCCCTGCGAGATGGTCCTGCCGTTAGTGCCGGCTCGCCCCAGGCGATGCGGTTAGGAGGCAAGCTAGTCTTCGAGGCCCGGCCCTTAGCGCCATAGTTACTGCTCTTTCCACTTGGCTCTGAAGGGCCATGGAGATGCCAGGCCACAGGACAGAGCTGAAGACAAACGCTCACGTGGGGCTGAGGCCACATCCAGGAGGGAGGCCTGGCACCAGCCAACAAGACTTTGAAAGCGGCCTGCACTGGGGGCTTCTCAGGGCAGCCTTGACCCCGGGTGTCCACTCCAGGGTCAGGGGACAGGCAGCTGATCTGTGCCAATGCCCAGCTCCCCGGCTCAATGGGGTTTTGTTGACTGCAGTTTGCAAGGCCTATGGATTTATTCCCGATCTGGTTTGGAAACACTGTGTCCAGACCTTTCCAGACAGGCACTTCTGGGGCAGGGGGAAATTAATAACTCCTCTTAATTGCCCAAATAAGGAACTCAATAAGACTTTCATGAGCCAAAGAAGCAGCTTTGCTTTGTTTCTTTCCATACGGCCCGGGCTGCGAGGCACTGGCCTTGTAGCTCACACACCCGGCGCCATTATTTCCACTCGGGCCGCGCTCCTCTCCCGAGCCGTTGTTCCTGGAACTTCAAGCGGCACTTTCCAGTGCAAGAGAACCCAAATTCCACACACTTCTTTGAAGCATTCCTTCCACAGAGACAAGTAACTTCCCTTTAAGGCCTCTCCTTGTCCAGCTGGCACTGGAGTCCCCAGTTCCCCTCCTCCTTCTTGGCCACTGGACGAGACCACAAATGGGGGTCTCCTCCTTCGACCCCAGGAATCCGCTGCAGATTAATAGCAATGAGGGTTTCCTAGGAAGGACCCCACACATAAACTGCATGCTCTGGTTCCGGACACTTTGTTTCAAGGCACAGACACAACTCACGGTCCCTGGGCATCTGGGCCCTTGGGGAGCTCAGGTGGGAATGCAGCAGGGGAGGAACAGTGGGGTGCAGTCTCTCCCTCCACGCCTCTCTCCCTGTTCTGTGAGGGAGGGGCTGTGGGCCCTGGTGCCCAGAGTCCCCATGCTCCCCTTGGGCCTACCCGGGACAGGCACGCTGCCAGGAACATCTAACAAGCCCCCAAGGATGCAGCAGGAAACTGGCTGTGGCCATGCTCCGAAGGGGAGCCTGTTTCCGCACCAGGGTGGTCCCTCCTGGGGCTCCTAGTACCTAGGGCCAGGAGGAAGCCTAGGGAGGCAGCCCTCCGGGGTGTGGTGCATATCAGCGAACCATGGATGTGTGCTCTCAAGTTCAGGGTTGGGTGGGTGCTGCTAACTATTCCTGGGCTTTGGGGGGAGACTGGAGAAAAAGGCTCCTCTGGGCAGACCCAGTCTCAAGAACACAGCAACAGCTTTGTCTTTTTCTAGGAGCCACAGCTTGGAAAGCAGCGTACTGACTGCATTTCTAGGCCCTCGAACTTCTCTAGGGAAACCTTTGTGCCGTGCATCTGTGCCAATCCCAACAGGTGAGCCTGTGTCGCAGTCCTCTCGGAGTATGGATTTTAACATACGGGTCTGGGAGAGGGGGGTGCACAGACATCCAGACCAGAGCCCCCACTGACCTGTGCAGGCGACACCGGTATGTGACAGAGCCTGGCCACAGTCACAGATTTGTGGAAGTGGGCCAGGTCTCAGAACTATGTGGGTAATCGCCAACAAGTGTTCTAGCTGCTCTTAGGAAGCAGGCCCTCTCGGCTCCCCCTCACGGCTCCCCAGTTCTGCCCTTCAGTTACCCTCTGGGTGGTCCCCATCCAGTTCCAGAGCTGGACACAAGCTCTGAGGGTTAGCCCAGGGCCATAAATGGAGTCCATCAGAACTTTTGTTCCCATTTCATCTCCCTCCTCCCAGGGCGAAGGAGGTCTAAGGATAAAAGGAGTTGTGGCTACAATGGAGAAGTGGCAAGGCAGTAGGCCCGGGTCCGGATACACTTGTTTATCCTCACTTAATGAGATGGAGCCCCCAAGGGACTGTGGTCAAACGAGCACACCAGCACCACCCTGACCCCAGGCAGTCACCCTGGCTCTGTGCAGGATGGGCAAGAATGAAGCCTGTGCTTAACACGCAGCAACACCACCAGCTAACACTTACCGAGCGGTTTCCATGTACCAAGCCCTGTCCTAAGGACTTTTCAAACACAAACTAATTTAATCTTCACAACCTTGAGGTAGGTACCATTATTATCCCATTTTAAAGATGAGGAAATCAAGGCCCAGGAAGGGTTCAGTCACTTGCTCAAGGTCACATGGTTACTAAGTGGTGGAGGCAGGATTTGAACCCAGGATATGCTCTCCCCACAAGTCTTGCAATGTTTCAGACAGGGTTATTCAGGGCCACAAGGATCCTGGATAATAAGTGCTGATTTGGCTACTCTTCCCTTTTGTACACAGAATGTTTTCAGGAGTAGGGATGCAGAAGAGAGAAGGAAATCTGGTGTACTTTCAATATGGAACCTCTAATATATTCCTCGTTTATTCCAATTCTCCCAGTGTGACAACAAGTTAATGGGCTTGGAGAAACAACATCTCTGAACCCCTTAAAACCTGTGTCCACAGAACTCACCTAGTTTCATGAAATCGGCAAGACAGCCTTACAGGATACCTACCACTGTGCCCATTCTGCAGATGAGCGAACCACAGCACAGGAAGAAGGGAATTACTTGCCCAGTAGGAAAAATGGCTTGGAATTCCCATCTCCCTAATTTCAAAAGATGACTGGGAAAAGCAACAAGATGTAAAGGGGCTGAGAGAGGGGCTAGCCATAAGCACCACGTGAGGGACCTCACCAATGAGGACGGTACTCCCAGGTGGAGTCTCTCCCAGGGCCTAGGAATTCCACAATAGCCCCCATCCCTGGTATGATAGCTCCCGCCCCGGGAAGGATCCCACCACTTTCGGTCCTGCATTGCGTCGAGAGACCAGGGTGAAGCGCTGGGAAGGAAGATGGGACTCCTGTCCCGCTGCGGCTCGGAGTCCTGCTGCGACTTGCTGGAATACCAGAACCCCAGTGTTTATGGGACGGCAAGCACGGCCCCCTCCACCCCGAGACGCCCTCGGGGGCGGCACCGCGGCTGGCTCTGGTCAGCATCAAAGACAAGCAGATGGGCAGGCGGACCAGCGGGTCGCTAGCCCCGGGGGAGCCCGCCACGGCAGAAAACGGCGCCCTACCCAGGGGCGAGCTTGGACGACAGAGCAGCCAAAAGACCCCCCCACACACACACCCACTAAAGGAAGGGAAGAAAGGGGCCCGCGGCCCCACAACTGCCCTCTCCTCTCTCTCCCTCTCCGCAGCGCCCTGAAAGGAGGAGGGGTCCTAATGGACCCCAAGCCTCCCACAGGCCCTCTCGTCCCTCCTTCCTTTGTCACAGCAGCCTCCGCAGGCACCTCCCGGCCGCCTCCCCTCCCCCCGACCATAGCCCGCGCCCCCGCGGGGTCGTCCCGGCGCTTACCCAGCGGCAGGCTGATCCGAGGGGCGAGCGCCGGAGTCGGCGGTGGCGGCAGGAGCAGCAGGAGCAGCAGGAGCAGCGGCGGCGGCCCGGGAGGCAGAGCGCCCCGCGGGGCGGACGGTCGGCTCCCCCAGCCCATCACGGAGCTCCGGACAGCGGGGAGCTACGGCGTCCTCCAGGCTCTGGCTCAGGTGGCTCAACTTGACTCGCGGGCGAGACCTGGGGGTGGGGGGGGGGGTGGGGTCACGTGGGCCGAGGTGGGCGGGGCCGAAGGAGGAAGTCCCGCGGCTAGCCCGGCCTCTCCCGCCCCGCCCCCTCGGCGTTCGGGCCGGAGAGGCCGGAGGGGCGGTCGCGGGCTCCGGGAGCTCGGTGCGTGCCTGGAAGGGCGCCGAGCCCGGCAACACTGTCGCCGCCGAGAACGAACCCATCGTTCTTCATCCCCGCCTCTCAGGCCCTCCCCCCTCTCCCCGACCCCTTCCGGCTCCTCTGCGACCACCCTGAACGCGTGCGGTTGGGAAAACGGGCGGGTCTCTCTCCCTGGGCGCCTCCCGAGGGTCGGCCGTGGGTCTCCATTCTCCCCTTCCACCCCTGCGCGGGTGCTCCTGGCACCCACTTGCCCGTGACCAAAGAAACCGGCGGAGCCCGTGCTGACGAGGCTGGTTGCTCCTGAGTCTCACTTCCGCACGGGTCAACCCACCTTAGGTCTTGGCTGGGCGTCCACTACGGGCTCAGAGCTTGATCCAGGTACCCTGCGGGGTCATCCACGTCTAGAATTCGGTCCACACGAAGCCGAACCTTGGGGGTGGGGTGGGTGGGGGTGGGGGAGCAAGATTAGCTTAAGTGGGAACTACCTGTAAAGGACCGTCCAGGACGTCTGACTTCCTCAGCCTGCATGCTGCGCGGCAGGGGAAGTACTCCCTCAGGCTGGAGTGGAATCCTACGGGCACCCACCACCCATCCTCCTAGCTCCTAACATCCTCAGGGTTGGGGCTTAGTTCTGCTGAGACTGGGGAGGGGTTGTCAGACTGCAGACTAGACCTCCCAGCGGGTCCCTATCAGCATTAAAAAAGCAGAATAGCCTGGGTGGCTCAGGTCATGAAGGGGGTCCTGGAATCTAGTAGCAGGTGGGGCTCCCTGCGGAGCCTACTTCTCCCTCTCCCTCTGCTGCTCCCCCTGCTTGTGCTCATGAGCTCGCTCTCTCAAACGGATATATAAAATCTTAAAAAAGGCAGAACAGCAAATATCAAAGTGCAGTGATCACGGGAGATCAGAAAGTGTTGGTAAACGTGTTTCAACTTTTCCTAAAGGTGCCCAGGAGCGCAGTAAAATGTAATTCTTCCCGTACTTCAAGTCAAAGGTAGTTTGAAAACCTATGCTAGACTAGTCATTTCCATGGCACTGGTGATGGTTTCTCCAGAAATTGGCTGGAAAGTTCCTCTTCACCTCCAACCAAAACTAGCCTCCTCAGAAGTTTCCCCCCACCCCCAGGGCCTGCCACATCCTCTGCCACAGGGTGGCTGTCAGGAGATGGGCACAGCACCCATATGGTCCCAGGTCTCCTTTCCTAGTCAGGCTTCCTCGTGCTCTGTGATTTCTGTACGTCCGCCATCCCAACACCCATCTATGGACACAGTCCAGGCTAGTAGCACCCCCTTTTTTTAAGGCAATGCCAGCGCTGGACACAGAATTTACCCAATTATACTCAGGCTTCTGTCTGCAGCCAGGACCTCTGTCCTGAACTCCAGATGGCCTCTATATTTCTACCAGGCTGTCTTGTCCAACAGGCATCTCCTATCCAACATGCCCTACACTAAGCTCCTAATGTTGCCCCTCTTCCTCCCCAAAATGGGTTCCTCCTGTGTGAGCTTTCTCCATCTCATTTAAAGGCAAGTCCTTCTTCAAGCTGCTTAACTACTTTCTTTCATTTCCTCACCTCTGACCCACTAGCAAATCCATAATCTGACCATTGAGCCCCTCCCAGTGGAGGGGGTGGGGTCACTATCTGCACCCTCTTTCTCCTGGTTAACTCCAAGTTCCTCCTAACCGCTTGCTGCCTCTGCTTCCACCGCAGCTGTCTTGCAATCGGTTCTCAACTCAGCAACCAGAGTCTTTCAAACCCAGTAAGATCTTGGCACTCCTTTGCTCGAAACCCTCCAAACGTTCCCTGTCTCATTCAGAGTAAGAGCCAAAGACTTACAGTGGTGTACAAAGCCCTGTGTCATCCTCACCCCACCGCATTCTCCACTGCTCTCCCCTCCTTACTCTACTCCAGGCACACCCCTAACAACTCCTCTTAGGACCTTTGTCCTGGCTACTCCCTCTGCCTGGGGCACTCTTCTCCCAGCTAGCCACACGATTGAGTCCCTTGCTTCCTTCAGATCCTTGCTCAAAGATAACCTTCTTGAAGAATCTGAATTTCCACCCATATTCCCCCTTACCCTGAGAAATTTTTTTCAAAGCACTCATCACCTTTGTTGTGGTTTTACATTACTGCCTGAAATCCCCACCTGCCCCCAGCACCAAGAATGTTGACTGAGGAGGGCAGGGATTTTTGTGGATTCCGCTAGTTAAATAACTGTGGCCCAAACCTTTTGAACAGTGCCTGGTATTTGACAGACCCTCAGTAAGTACTGGCTACCTGAATGAATGAATGAATGAATGAAACCCAAGAGTCGCGGAATACTGCCGGCTCATGTCAGCTAACTTTTCTGTATCAACTTTGATCTAGTAAAGAGTTCCCCCAAAACCTCAAATTATGCAATTAACATTTTCAACCTAAACACAGGACTTCATATTGATCTCCTTTAAATCTGCTAGTTCTGATCTAGATTTCATTCTTTTAAGGCCATTTTGAGTATTTATTATCATAGAATTTGACTTCCCTTCCCAGTTTTGAATCATCAGTAAATTTGGTAATCATTTCTTAGCCTTAATTCGAGTCATTGATAAAAAATATTGGGTGTCAGGGTGCAGGGCTGGCTCAGTCAGTAGAGCGGTGAGGCTCCTGATCTTCGGGCTGCGAATTCAATCCCCACACTCGGTAAGAGGCTACTTAAAAATAAAATCTTTAAAAAACAAAACAAAACAAAAAAACCCTAGGTGAGCAGACCTAGTATCCACTTTCCAGTAAAAGGTACCACGTCTCCTTGGGGAAGGCAAGCCTGGGACATTTTGTTGGGCCAGAAAGCAAGGAAGTAATTAAAGACCAATGGGGTCACATCAAAAGGACAGAGGCCCAGCTTGATGACTAAACTTGAGATAATCGGAGACTCAAAAAGCATACTGAAGTAATGGGTTCTAATGCATCAAAATAAAACAATCCATTAGTCTGCACTGAAACTCAGGAAAACGCACAGAGAGAAAGAAAAGAGGTAAAAAAGAAGCTTTTTATAGAAGAATTATGTCTGATAAATGTAGAAGAAATAGTAGACTTCAGAAAGTCTGGATTCCAGCAAGGGTAACCAGAGGATGCTAAACTGTATATGAACCGGGGCACCTGGGTGGCTCAGTGGATTAGGCCTTTGCCTTCGGCTCAGGTCATGATCTCAGGGTCCTGGGATCAAGTCCTGCATCGGGCTCTCTGCTCGGCAGGGAGCGTGCTTCCTCCACTCTCTCTCTCAGATCTGCCTGCCTCTCTGCCTACTTGTGATCTCTGTCAAATAAATAAATAAAGTCTTTAAAAAAAATAAAAAATAAAAATAAACCGTATATGAACAAGGCCTCTAAGTCTGTCCTACAAGTGACTTACTAATGACCAAAAGGAAAATGTATCTCTGGGGAAGAACTCCAGCAGCCACCATCTTAACCAAGTGGACCAAAGGAGCATCACAAGGAGCACCCCAGTGGCTCAGTCAGTTAAGCGTCTGCCTTTGGCTCAGGTCACGATCCCAGGGTCCTGGAATCGAGCCCTATGTGGGGCTCCCTGCTCGGCAGGGAGTCTCCTTCTTCCTCTCCCTCTCTCAAATAACCAAATGAAATCTTAAAATAATAATAATAATAATAATAAAGTAGCATTACCAGTAATGCGACTGCCTGATGCATTTAGCTCCTGGTATGATGCAATTAAGACACACAACATCAGTCCTTGGAGCACTTCTGGCGAAAGTGTTTAACCCAGATCTAACGATAAAGACACAGATACCTCCAGCATTCTGTAAAGGCAGCTAGCTTGCACTCATCACAATGCTCAATCCCATGAAAGATAAAAAAGACAAGGGGACTATTTTAGGTCAAGAAACGAAACAGACAGATCATCAGATGAAATATGTGAACACCGATAGAAATCTTGAAAGGAAAAAAAAGCAAGCCTTTCAGAATTGGGGAAAATGTTGCGATGCCCTGTGCCCCAGGTATCATGGCGCTAGGGCTCATTTTCTTCGATATGCTAATGGCACTGTGGTTTTAGGGGAATGTTCTCATCCTTCAGGGATGCCTGCTGAAGTCAGTGGAGGTGAAGCTGTTTTGTCTGCAACCTACTTACAAATTATTCAGCAAAAATAAGTGCGTGTGTGTGTTAGAGTGTGACTGTCACCAAGTTTTAACAATCAGTTGATATAGAAAAGTTCCAGGTGCTTTCTAGCAGTGTTCTCTAAGTTTTGGGTGGTGGTGGGGGGGGATTGGGTAAGACGGGAACAAAAGCAGAGCCCAGGGCCACTAGAGACCTCTACCAGGGTAGGAACTGATCAATCTTCTTTGTATATTTGACCACCAGCTACATGTCCTCTGACCTGCACTCCTGAAGCCCACATTTCTCCATATCGTCCACAAGAATATTAGGAAACAAGTGCAAGAAATCTTGTTGGAATCAAGTTACTAGCTCCGCATTTCCTTTCCGCCTCTGCACACCGTTCTCACCCGGGACAGTGCCTGGGGAGTGGCACATGCTCGGTCATCGGCGGCGGAGAGCCGGACTCTCTCCATCGACCAGCTCCCCAAACGGTGGCAGGGCTGGTGTGCCCTCGTGTCTTGGCAACACCCAGGTTGTCTGGCCGCTCTGCTCATCCCCGAGGAGAGGAGGCAGCGGCTGGGGCGGGCTCGCCTGGTGGCTAATTATACCCCCTTCACAGCTGCTCGAATGCTTCAAGTACGTCTTATGCCAAATGGGTAGCGAGCCTCTTGGGGACAGTGACTAGTCATATCTTTGGAACCCCCGCTGCCCAGTGTGGCACTCTGGCAGGGCTGACAAAATGAGGGCCCCGACTGCTGGCCCGGAGGAGTACCCTCCCACCCACGCCCCTCCCATGGCAACTTCAGCCCTCGTGGGCTCCTCGGTCTTCCGGGGGCATGTCATTTGTTCTCCCCAGACTGGAAAAACACAAGAGGATGAGTGGCTGCGAGAAACCTCATTTGAGCTCACTTCCTGTGGGCTAAAGCGTGGTTCCCAAGCCAACGCTGTGTCTCCTGCTCCCCTTTGCCACTCTTGGATGTCAGCAAGTCTCTCTGGGCCAGAACATCGGGGTCTATAAAGAGCTCTGGGGCAGCATAAAAAGAGACGAAGAGAAAAGCAATGGTCTGTGCCCCCAGCCAGCAAGATGAAGTCGTCAAGCCTGGCCCTCTCTTTCCCCGTATACGGTGACACAGTCCTTGCCCTTCCCATCCTCCCCCGGGGTCCTTCTCTCTCTCTTTCCATCTCTCCCTCCCAAGTCTCTTCTTTTCTCTCCCTCTCTCTAGCACACAGACACACACACACATATAAGACAAAAACACACGAATAAGAGGTAAAATGTACATAAGAATATACAGAAAGGGGCCAAATGAAACTTCTCGATGGTGAGAGATGTTTGGACTAGATGCCTAGGATGGCAGAGAAGGAAACTTTAGGGATCACCAGAATATTCTCTATCTTGATCTGGGTGTTGGTTTCATAAGTGTATACAAATGTTAACAGGTTTTGAGCTGTACACTTAAGATCTGTGCATTTTCCTATATGTAGATTCATATTTTATATCTGTCATCATGGGAAAAACAAAAAACAAAAAAGCCAAAAGGTTAAAAACAACAACAACAACAACAAAAACACCTCACCTGTAGGATCAGGTGGGAGAAGAACTATAGGGGCACCTGGGTGGCTCAGTTAGTCTGACTCTGGATTTTGGCTCTGGTCATTATCTGAGGGTCACGAGATCGAGTCCTGTGTCCGGCTCCAGGCTCAGCACAGAATCTGCATGGGACGCTGTCTCTCTCCCTCTGCCCCTTCCCCCACTCACACTCTACCTAGATAAAAATATTTTTTTGTTGTTTTTTTAAGATTTTATTCACTTGAGGGGCGCCTGGGTGGCTCAGTGGGTTAAGCCTTTGCCTTCGGCTCGGGTCATGATCCCAGGATTCTGGGATCGAACCCCGCGTTGGGCTCTCTGCTCAGCGGGGAGCCCGCTTCCTCCTTTCTGCCTGCTTCTCTGCCTACTTGTGATCTCCGTCTGTCAAATAAATAAATAAAATCTTTAAAAAAAAAAAGATTTTATTCACTTCAGGGAGAGGGCATGAGCAGGGGGAGGTGCAAAGGGAGAGGGAGAAGCAGACTCCCAGCTGAGCCAGGAGCCTGACATCGGGGCTCGATCCCAGGACCCAGAGATCATGACCTGAGCCAAAGGCAGAAACTTAACCATCGGAGGCACCCAGGACCCCCAGATAAATAAAGTCTTAAAAAAAAAAAGAACATCTACAGAAGAGGGAGAGAATGAAGAGAAGAGGCTAGAAGAGAAGAAAATAAAGGGAAGCGAGGGCAAAAATATAAAGCAAACAAACTCATGCATTCACTGCCTCTCGAGCCTGCTTAGCACAAAGGAAAACGGCAGTGGACCTGGGCACAGGGCAGGTGCTGGCAGTGGCATGGTCAGGACACAGCCAGCTTCCCAAGCAATCAGTATTCATTAATCATCTATAGGTACAGGCTCTGCCCAGGTGCAGGCTGGCCCGTCCTTGGGCACGGATGGCTCGGGCCAGCCGTCCCCCAGCCAGGCCTGCCTGCTTTCATTCCCACCCAGGGCAACCTTGCTCTCCAGCTCCCACAATTCTACCCCAGGAGTCACTGCTTTGTTTGTTGGCCCTGGGGGAGGGGCCTCCTGCCAAGCCTAGTGGAGCCTGAACCCAGAGGTCCTATCTACCCCCTCCGCGCCCCCACCTCCCCGAGTGGCACCAGGCTCCTCCCCGTCCCGGGCTCTGCTGGCAGGCAGCCTGGTCAGGCCTCCCAGACACACACTGGCTGCGGCCCAGCTCCCCGGGCCTTGGCCCCCTGCCACCATCCCCTTGTAGCCCCGGGCCCTCCTCTGATGCCAACCTGCAGCTGCAGCTCCCCCCACCCCATCCCCTGGCCGGGTGCTGCCGGTGTCTCCTCCCCTGGGGCTGGGCAGCAGCGGGGCTGCGGCATCGATACATTTTGATAAGGAAGTGACACCAGCTGGCACACCCTGTGCGTGCTTTTAAATCAGCCAATGACTTTCAGATCCTGGGGGCTGGGAGCCTCCTGGGGCAGCGCCCTCCACTCACGCGGCCAGCACCAACATGGCCTTCAGGCCTCATAGGCAGCTTTTAACCATAGGCAATACGTGAAAATGGTCTCATCTCCGACTGGGGCCCAGGGTTTCTGGCTCCGGCAGGTGGTAGAATCCAGGGGCAAAGCACGCCAGTTCTCCTGCTCAAACTATCTTAGCACCATCCGTTACTTGTGGGCTGTGAGCCAGCCGCACAATGTCCCTGAGCCTCAAGCGTCCTCATCTGTGAGATGGGAACACCAGCAGTCCCTCCCGGGGCTGAGCAGAACAGAGAAGAGCCCCCAACATCCGAGGACTGGTGGTGAGGCCCTCGGTGAGCACTCCCCGAGCTCGCCTCCCCTATCTGCAAGTTGCCACAACCTGACCTCAGTAACTCTTAGCCGTCTTATGTGCCCAGCCCCAGGACCTCTTTCTGGCCTCTTCCCTCGGGTTCAGCTGCCTCCTGCAAGCCCGATGCTGAGTGTGCGACTCTCCAGGGGAGAAGGAACCAGCCCGCCCAGCCTGGGCCCTGGCTGCGCCCGCTGTGGCCAATAGCCTGCCACCCGCTCCAGTGCCAGCCCTGCTGGGGCCTGTTGGGGCCTGAGTTGGCCACTCCCTGGGAGGGGATCCCCCTGCCCCACGGAGCTGTGGTGCAACCAGCAAGGCCCAACCTGTCCCAGGCCTGGCAGGGCAGAACATGAAGTTACCACTGTCACTCCCCTGCCCCGAACGCCAGTTTGGCGGGGAGGGGTGGCTGTCTGCCTGGGCCTGCAGGCCTGCTCACGGGGGGGGCCTCGGGGGTCTGGGTAGTTGGTCTGGCTGATGCTTGGCACCTGCCACACAGAAGAGGCACAGTGACTGCTCAGGGACTGTCCTTCTCTGATACCATGACATCTGTCATGGGTGGGAGGCAGGTGTTCTAAGGATCTAGGAAAACTTGGTTTCCATTTTGGCTTATCAAGCGTGAGGACCTTCCCTTCCCAAGATACCAAGAAATCAGCACTCCGTTTCCCCCTTTGCCACCACGTTTTTCCTCCTTGAACCCCACTCTGAGCTCCTGACTCCTCGCCACTGCCCCATGAAGGGAAAGGTGGCCCAGGTTGGGGCCCTTCCTCCACCCACGAAGTAATCTCCTTTCCAGAAGCCCAAGACGTCCCCTTCCCAAAGATGAGGGGCTCGCTGATCCCTATAGTTTCCTGTCACCTTGGTCACCTGGTGGCTGCCACTCTTTCTCCCAGTGAGATGACCTTGCTCTTGGTTCCGGTGCTTCCTAGAATGGGCCGAGGGTGCTGGGGGATCGCCAAGCAGTTTCCATGGACTTCCTGCCCCTCCAAAGACGGAATTAGGGCCCTGTTTGCTGTAGTGGAGGTAGGTGTCCCACCTGCCACACCCGAAAGCAGTGGTATCAAGAGATAACACTCACAGAGCCGGCGTGGTGACACCAAAGATCTGTGCTTGGACAATTATCTTGCACACCAGGCATCCTGGCCCAGGACTCTGGCAGCACCACTGAGGCCGGGGACGAAGCACTGAGCCTGAGGACACTATGAGGCTCCAAGTGGGCCCCACTTGTTGCTAGAAGAGAAGGGGCTCTAAGGGGCCTGGGCCTGGGCCCTGGACCACCCAGCTGCATAGGCAGAGCTCCAGCTCCCCCCTGCTGTGGTCTCTGCAGGGACCCCATAAACCCCCGGAATGAGAGCAGGCCCACCTTGCTGTTCCCAGCCTCTTCCTCTCTGAATTCTGCCTTAGTTCTTTCATGACAATCGATATGCAACAAGGGTGGGCTTCAGGGGAGCCATGAACCCTAAGAATGGTATATCACCTCTGGCAAGAGAGATCAGAGCTTTCATCTGATTTCAAAAAGAACACTATTCCCTTCCCCCTATTTAAAAAAAAAAAAAAAAAGGTGGGGCGCCTGGGTGGCTCAGTGGGTTAAGCCTCTGCCTTTGGCTGAGGTCATGATCTCAGGATCTTGGATGTAACCCCACATCCGGTTCTCTGCTCAGCAGGGAGCCTGCTTCCCCCCACCCCCTCCCCTCTCTGCCTGCTTCTCTGCCTACTTGTGATCTCTGTCAAATAAATGAAATCTTAAATAGAAAAAAAGGTAAAGAACCATTTCTTGAAGGTGTACTTATCTGCAGACACAGGTACCTTTCACAATTACCTTAGCAGGTAAAAAGAAGTATCTTATTTTGGAATAGTTTTATAACCGTGACATGAATCCCTTGGCAAACGATTTCACTGAAAGCAAAGTTGACACGTGTAAGGCTATTACTGAATACTTACTACTCATTGGGGCAGGCACTGTGATGAGCTTTTTCTGTTCAATCGTTCATGTAATTCTCACGACAGATTATCATATCCCCACTCCCAAGATGAGAAACTGAGGCAGGGAGAGGTTCAGGGACTTCCTTAAGGTCACACAAGTGGGAAGTCAGGAGCAGCACCAGAACCCGGATCTGACTCCAGAACCTAGAGTCAGAATTTGAAGCAGGGTTTTGTCTGAACTTACAGCCATCCTCCTCTTGATCACATAAACTGCTGTCCCTTTCCTTACTTCCTTCCTCTTCTCCCCCTTTTCCCTCCCTCTTTCCTTCCCTTCCTTCCTTTTTTCATCCCCTCAACAGACATTTCTTGTGCACATATGACCTTGTAAGTGCTGCTGAAACAGAAGGAAATTGACAGGTCGCTGCCTTCATAGAGTTTACAGTTTATCAGGATCCCTAAAACTCTTCTTTCCAGAGAATCCCTACCCCGGTCCACATTTGTCTAGACACTTCCACTCACTCATTCCTTTGTCTCCCAACAAAGGTACTGGCCAGGGCCCCCTTGGCAGAGCCCCAGAAGTGCTCCCAGGCAGCGCAGGCTAGACTCATGCTGTTTTCAGCTGATTTCCGGAGCTTCGTCTGGGCTCCTGCTGCACTGTGCTCAGATTTCCTTTAAGGACCGCATTGTGCTCTAGTGAAATGCTCATTTACACATCACATCCCTCTCTGGCCGTCTCTTACAAGCTTCTTGAGTGTAGGGACCAGGCCTGCCTAACACAGGTTTTTAATCTTCTGCCCCAGTCAGAGGTTGGAAACAGTGGGTACCCAGTAAATGTTTAATAAACGAATACGTGAGTTTTCTGCTCTAGTTGACTGCCTCGAATCATTTCCAAATGATTCATTCAAGTGTTCCTTCCTGGATCTCTCTTCCCACCTCCCTCTTAACCTTTTCAAAGCAAAAGGAACCTCACTGATGTGGGAAGTCCCACTTCCCCGCTTTAGGGCAGCCAAAGGGTTTCTTGCTCAGTCTGAACAGATTTGTTGGCTTCAGAAGAAACGGTATTTTGGAGAGCTGCTGAATGCGCGGCTCCGGGGGATTTATTTAAGGCAGTCCTGCCAGATGCTACATTAAAGCAAGCCCCAAGGCACAGGACCTACGCACGAGGGAGAGCGGCTCTTTCAGCTCTTCCCAAGGCTCCAGCCTCCATGGCCCATCTTTAGGTCACCTGTTGCCAGTGTCCCATCTTTAGATCACCTGACACCAAAAGCTTGAGCCCTAGGGTTGCCAGGGGTCTTATCCAGACTTCCCTGAGCCACCAAAGGCAAAAGCCATAGCCTACAAGTCGGGAATACTAGCTTCAACCCATTGTCTTCTTGGGAAGTAATTTAACTTCTCTGGGTCCAGTTTCTCTTATGATAAAAGTGAAAAGCTGTTACTAGGCAGATTCCTAAACTTATTCCAGTTCTTAAGCATCAACGGAAAAAAAAACAATTTTTAAAAACTTACATGCTTCCCCGTTCTTGCGGCATTTGACACTTAAAAGAATCCTGTGATTCCTAAGTCAAATTACCTACTCACAATCAGGTTCGGAAATGTGAGCAGACGGTTGATGACCTTCCCTTGGGGCGGGGGGCGGTGCGGGGCTTCTGAGTCTTTTGGCAAGACCAGAACGACTCCAGAGCGGCCACTACATTAGTCTCATTTCCAGGATCCCAACGTCTTTCCTTCCTAACCCCTACACCCACGTGTCACTCAGAAACAGCCAAGACAAAAGTCTAATTCAAAGGCCACACCATGACCATTCCGAGGAAGGGCCCCGGCTTCTTACAAATCCCAAATGATCTCCCTCCCGGGCCAGGACTCCTGACACTCTCTCCATTCCGGATTTGGGAGCAGGGAGTACGGGGGAGGTTTAAGGCACCGCTAAAAGAACTCGCGCAGGGGCCCCGGGTGGCCTAGGGAACGAGGGCCCAGCCTCCGCGCTGCCATGGCAACCAGCTCCCCAAGTGGCTGGCGCCGGTGCCCATCAGAGCTTGCAGGTGGCGCCCTCTCGGGAGAGTGGCCCGGCGGGAAGCGGGGGCGGCGGCGGCCGCGGCTGCCTCGCCCTCGTCCGCCCCCTCCCGGGGCCGCGGCTCCCGGATGCCCTTTCCCGCGCCTACCTGCGAGGGTCACGGCCCCCGCGCGACCAGAGCCCACGGCAGGGCCACCTCTGTCGCGCGGCTCCTCTTCCCGGACCGCCCCCAGGCTCGCCCCGCCTGCCTGGCCGGCCCGGCGCGCTCCCCGGGGACGCAGAGTGTCCCCGCGAACACCCTCCGTCGCGCGCGGCGTCCCCGGAAATGCGGGCCCGCGGCCAAGCCCCGCCCCGCCCCGCCCCTGTTTATGGGAACTGTCCGGTGGCGCCCGCGGGCTCGCCCGCTGCCCAGCAGGGCCCCGCCGCTGCCACCAGCCCCGGGAGGCGACGGCCACTCCGCGCTCGCGGCTGTGCCCGCCTCCCCGAGTCGGGACCTGGACCCACGACGGCCGCGGGGTCTGCGGGGCTGCGCCCTCCCTGACCTTGGGAGGCCCGGCCTCGCGCGTCCTGGGTCCCGTAGGGGGCAGGCTCACTCGCTGGAACCGGCAGGTTGGGGGTGGCGTCCTGCCGAGATCTACTACCACCTAACTGGCTGTGTTACCTCGGGCGGGCTCCTTCCCCTCTCTGAGCCTCCAGTTTATCTGCGAAGTGGGCATCGGAACAGTAGGACCTCACAGGGTTGTGGTGAGAAATGCAATTATGAAGGCACACAACTGGCACATGGTCAGCTCTCAATAATGGCAGTATTGTTTCCAGTAAGAGGCAAGGGAGAGCCGAGCTCAGAGCCACCCTCCACGAAACCACCCACGTCTCCGCCCGCGGTAAATACTGCTCACCGCGCCCCTTTAACCAGCGACCGGCCACGCTGCGAGAGTGAAACCAAACCAAGAGATCTGCGGGAGGGGTGAGACAGAGGGCTATAAATATCCAGCATTTATCAAGTGATCTTGGCTCGTCCCTCTCCCGGCCCGCATCCTGGCTCCATCTTCCAGGAAAGCCAAAGCGCCTCTCAGGGCGGTTCCTGAAACAACCAGTTCTGGGCGTGTAAGTGGCTGAGCCGGCCAGAGCTGGCTGGTCAAGGGGATGGAGAAACCAGAGGGCAACTGTCAGCCTCTTCCCCCACCTGGCAGGCCAGGCCAGGCTTAAGTGCCTGCGCACTGTTCTGCCGCCAAGGTTAGCCAGACTCCCCCAGATACTGCTCCCCCATAATAGATGAAGAGTGGTACTTTTGTTGTCCATCTACATATTTACTACAAAAACGTTTGAAAACGGAAAACACAGTGAAAAATACCCATAATTTAGGGGTGCTTGGGTGGCTCAGTCTGTTAAGTGTCTGACTTTTGATTTGGCACAGGTCATGATGTCAGGGTCCTTGAGATCCAGTCTAAGTTAGACTTGGGGAGTCTGCTTGAGATTCTCTCCCTCTTTGTCCCTCCCCCCCACCCCCCCCTGCGGGCGTGTGCACTTGCTCTCTTGCTTTCTAAATTAAATTAATAAAATCCTTAAAAAAAAAAAGAAAAAAAATACCCGTAATTTCACCTGCCAGGCCAGAATGACGCCAGAGTGGCCACTAGAGCAGCCTGTATTAATATTTTCCAAAACTTCTTTTGAGAAATAATTTATATGGAATAAAGCTCACAGATCTAAAGTCTACTGGGTTAGTATTTTGGTGACTATCCTGTCTCTTCTCTATTTTTTCTTTCTTTTTCTTTCTTTCTTTCTTTCTTTCTAAGATTTTATTTATTTGACAGAGACAGTGAGAGAGGGAACACAAGCGGGGGGGAGTGGGAGAGGGAGAAGCAGGCTTCCTGCCCGGCCGGGAGCCCAATGTGGGGCTGGATCCCAGGACCCCGAGATCCAGTGTTGCAGGCTGTACCATCTGAGCCACCAGGCGCCCCTCCTGTCTCTTTTCTATGCATAGTTTGCATTTTAAAAACTTTTAGAAAAAGGGGGCACCCAGCTAGCTTAGTTGCTGCAGCCTGCAACACCTGATCTTGGGGCATGAGTTCAAGCCCCACCACGTTGGTCATGGAGCCTGCTGAAACGAAACCTACCCCCAAAACCCCAAATAAACAGAAACTTTTAGAGAAAAGGATTAGTCAGTGTATAGCCTTTTGTCACTTTTCCCCAGGACAGCGGTATATTGCAGCACTTTTCTGTAACGTTAAAAATCCTCGCACACCTTCATTTTTAATCTATTCTATCACAGGAGCTTAGCACACATTTTTAACCAGATCTACTATCGTGCGTTATCTCTTGTTTCTGTTCACTATGGTCAGTAATGTCCCTAGGAGCATCCTTAACAATAAGCTTTTCCATCCTCCCTCAGTTATATCTTTTTGTGTCTCATAGTCTTCCTTCCTCCTCATAGTCTACACTTAGAAGTAAAACATGCTGCATTTATAGCTAAAGTGGTGCACTTCATTTGTGCAAGATTTAAAACCCGTCCATTAGTTTTATTACCACAGCCTTCCCAACAATGGAGGGGGATAGGAGGAAATGGTAAAATTCAGCATCTCCGAAATCCCACCACAGGGCACACTGTGTCCATCTGAGCCAGGGCTGCTCAGAGAAGTTCCTGGAATCTAGGCCTCCCCCATGGGGCCTCAGGGCCTCAGCCCCCATGGGCTCCAGAGGTCTTACGCAACGGTGACCCATTCCATCCCCAGTCCCCCGACCAGCCCCAAGCCCTCCGGAAAAGAATGCTGTCCATGACTTCCCCTTACTTCCTTCTCTTCCTGTCATCCTTTCTAACTTCCTCTTCCCCTCCCTTTTCCGCCCCTTCTGCCTGTCCCACTTTCCTGCCTCCCCACCTCTAACCTTCTTCCAGCCTTCTAATGAAAAAAGGGAAAAATCTTTAACGCATTGAAAAAAGATCTTATTTTTAATGTTATTGACCCCCCCTCCCCCACTCCCACCTCCTTTCCTGGCTGTGGGGACCTCAGGTGCAGAAAGGCTTGAGTTAATCACCTCAGTTCCTAGCACAGGGTCCCCATTGGCCAACACAGGGTCCCTTGATTAATGTAGCTGTTCATTTCCTTTTATCCACTCTACTCCTCCTCCCTCTCCTTCCCCCATAGGCTACTATTCTAAGGTGTTTAATATACATGCCTTTGTTCCTAAGCATTCTTGCAGAATGCATTGTAGAATTGTAGGCATATGCTTTTAAAAATCTTCTGTATTTTGAAATAACTACGGACTCCCCTAAAGTGACAAAATAGTACACAGCATCCTGCAAATACTTCCCCCAGCTCCCCTCCACGGTGGTGTCATATAGCTGTGTCCTACAATAGCAAAACCAAAGAAACTGACATCCATACAATATCGTTAAACAGACGGCAGACTTTATCATTCAGTTTTCACCAATTTTTATAATGCCTTTATTTGTGAGTGTGTGTGCATAGTTCTATGCTACTCGACCCCCTGAATACATTTGCGTAACCACTGCCGCAATCAAGATACAGAAATGTTCCAGTACCACAAACGGTCTCCTTCCTGGCACCCTTTCATTGTCACACCCCCTCCCTTTTGATCCCTAAACCCTGATTAATCTCTTCCCCATCTGCATTATCATTTCGAGAATGTTATATAAATAAAACCTTTTAAGATCGGCTTTTCTTACGAACCATAATTCCCACATGGGTTGTTTGGGGCTATTACAAATACAGGTGATATGTGCATCCTGAACGTAAGTTTCATTGCTTTGGGTATATGGCCCAAGGCTGTGATTGTCTTGTGGTAAGTGCATGTTTAGTTTTATAAGAAAAGACCACGTTATTTTCCAGAGTGACTACACCATTTTACATTCCCATCAGGAGTACAGAAAAGATCCAATTTCTCTACATCCTTGCCAGCATTTAGTGTTATCACTGTTTTATTTTTCAGCCGTTCTGATAGGTGTATAGTGACAGCTCACTGTGGTTTTAATTTGCATTTCCCTGATGGCTAATAATGTTGAACATCTTTTCATGTGCTTGTCATTCAAAGCTCTTCTTTTTTTTTGAATAGGCTCTATTTTTTGGAAAATATTTATTTAACTTTAAGAGAGAGAGAGAGAGCACAAGCAGGTGGAGCGACAGGCAGAGGGAGTGGGAGAAACAAATTCCCTGCTGAGCAGGGAGCCCCAGAACATGGGGCTCCAGGGGCTCGATCCCAGGACCCTGGGAACATGAACGGAGCTGACGGCAGATGCTTAATTAACCAACTGAGCCATCCAGGCGCCCCACCATCCGTATTTCTTCTTTGTGAAATGTCTGTTCATGTCTTTGGCCCATTTCTACTTGGAGTGCTTTCTTTTTTTCTTTTTTTTTTCCCTTTAAGATTTATTTATTTATTTATTTGACAGAGATCACAAGCAGGCAGAGAGGCAGGCAGAGAGAGAGAGAGAGAGGAGGAAGCAGGCTCCCCGCTGAGCAGAGAGACCGATGCGGGGCTCGATCCCAGGATCCCGGGATCATGACCTGAGCCGAAGGCAGAGGCTTTAACCCACAGAGCCACCCAGGCGCCCCTGTTTTCTATTTTTAATTTACATAATGACATCTTGTATACCTCATTCAGTTCCTTAGTGTTTTACTTCTCAGACCCATCCACGCTGCTCTGGGTACATTTAATCTGCTGCTCAAAGTTGCTGCAGAGTGTGCCCCAAGGTGTACCTCCACATTTTATCTATCTACTTCCCCAGGAATGGACCCCCAAATTGTCTACAACTCCCCACCTGGTAAATAACTCTGCCGTGAATGTCTTCTGGCCTCTCTACCTTGTAGGAGTTTTCTTCGAGATTATTTACAGGATATGACTTGCTCTGGAGTCAGAGGCCATCCTCCCTCCAAGCCTACCAGCTGTACACCCCTGTACCCTCCCAATTCCTGGCATTATCCAGCTGTCTCATTTTAACAATCTAAATGATATAAAGTTATTACGTTGTTTTATCTGGCTGTCTATCTATATAAGTGGGCTCCACACCCAGCATGGAGCCCAACATGGGGTTTGAACTCAAGACCCTGAGATCAAGATCTGAGCCAAAATCAAGAGTCAGATGCTTAACCAACTGAGCCATCCAGGTGCCCCTATAATGTTGCTTTTCAGTCAACTTTATCTGGGTGCCTGGGTGGCTCAGTCGGTTAAGCACTTGCCCTTGGTTCAGGTTGTGATCTTGGGGTCCTGGGATTGAGCCCTGTGTCAGGGTCCCTGCTCATCAGGGATTCCACTTCTCTCTCTCCCTCTCCCTCCTCCCCCTGCCCTGCTCATGCTCTCTCTCATTTGCATACTCTCTTGTTCTCAAATAAATAAAATCTTTTAAAAAATTAAAAATAGGGGCTCCTGGGTGGCTCAGTGGGTTAAAGCCTCTGCCTTCAGCTTGGGTCATGGTCTCAGGGTTCTGGGATCGAGCCCCGCATCGGGCTCTCTGCTCAGCGGGGAGCCTGCTTCCCCCTCTCTCTCTCTGCCTGCCTCTCTGCCTACTTGTGATCTCTGTCAAATAAATAAATAAAATCTTTTAAAAAGTTAAAAATAAATAAACCTTACCCAGACATAATTTGCATTCTATAATACTAACACACTTGACACATACGTACACTTGTAAACACAATCCAAATAAAAATGTGAAATATTTTCATCACCCCAAAATGTTCCCTGTGCCCCTTGCTCTCAATCTCCCCTCCCTACTCCCCACAGCCACCGATCTGATTCCTATCACTACAAATTACTTATGCCTCTTCTAGAACGTCAAATAAATGCATTTGTACAGTATATAGTCTTTTGTGTCTGGTTGCTTCCACACAGCAAAAAATTTCTGAGAGTTGTGTCAATGATTCATTCTTTTCCTGTCATTAAATAGTATTTATTGTACGAATACCAATTCGTCTCACCTATCGGTGAACATCTGGGTGTTTCCAGTTTGGGAAGTTTGGGGGTCCAATGACCAAAGCTGCCAACAAATGTTTTAATTTGTATTTCTCAGATTTCTAATGTATCTTAACGTTTCCTATGTTGATTAGCTTTTTAATTTCTCCTTGTGTAAATCACCTATTTGCATCTTTGCCCATTTTCCCCCATTTGAGTCTCATCTTTTACTTATGGACTTGTAGAAGTTCTTAGCATATTCTGAATTTAGATATTAGTCCCTTGTCAGCTTTAAAGATTTTATCATTAAGTCATCTCTACGCCCAAGGTTGGGCTCAAACCCACACCCCTAGATCAGAGTTTCATGCTCCACTGACTGAGCCAGCTAGACACCCACCCCTCTTATCAGCTTTAGATATCACAAATATATTCTCCCAATCTCATCTGTTAACCTTGTCAATGTAGCCATCCTTGGGCAGAAATCTTTAATTCTAATTATCAAACTGATGGATCTCTTTGCATTATAGTATTTTTTAAAAGATTTTATTTATTTATTTGACAGAGATCACAAGTGGGCAGAGAGGGAAGCAGAGAGAGGGGGGAAGCAGGCTCCCCGCTGAGCAGAGAGCCCGAAGCGGGGCTCGATCCCAGGACCTGGGGATCATGACCTGAGCCGAAGGTAGAGGCTTTAACCCACTGAGCCACCCAGGTGCCCCTAATTTTTTTTTTTTTTTAAGATTTATTTATTTGAGAGAGAGAGAGAGCATAGAGGGAGAGATAGAAGCAGCCTCCCCACGGAGCAGAGAGCCTGACGCGATCCCAGGAGCCTGGGATCATGACCTGAGCTGAAGGCAGATGCTTAACCACCTGAGCCACCCAGGCGCCCCTAGTATGCGGTTTTGAAATTTTATTTAAGAAGTTCATTCCTGGGGAAAAAAAAAAAGTTAATTCCTGGGACGCCTGGCTGGCTTAGTCGGTTGAGCGTCTGACTCTTGGTTTCAGCTCAGGTTGTGATCTCAGGGTCATGGAATCGAGTGCAATCTGCTGGAGATTATCTCCTTCTCCCTCTCCCTCTACTCTTCCTGCTTCTCTCTCTCTCTCTCTCTCTCAAATAAATAAGTGAAATCTTAAAATAAGAAAAAAAGGAAGTTCATTCCCGCCCCAAGGTCACAAAGATATTTTTCAACATTTTATATATATATTTTTAAAGATTTTATTTATTTATTTGACATAGAGAGAGAGACCACAAGTAGGCAGAGAGGCAGGCAGAGAGAGGGGGGGAAGCAGGCTTCCTGCTGAGCAGAGAGCCCAATGCGGGGCTCAATCCCAGGACCCCGAGATCACAACCTGAGCTGAAGGCAGAGGCTTAACCCTCTGAGCCACCCAGGTGCCCCAGCATTTTATATTATTAACTTCATGGTTTTTCTGGACACATTTAGGAATTAGTCCATATGAAGTCCACTTTTTCACGTGATGGTAAGTTGTGTTTTTTTTTAACAATTTATTTATTAATTTGAGAGAGAGAGCGTGTGTGGGGGATGGGGCAGAGAGCGAAGGAGAGAGAAACTCAAGATGACTCTGCACTGAGAGGCACAGAGCCCAATGCGTGACTCCATCCCACAACCTGGAGATAATGACTTCTACCAACGCCAAGAGTCCAACACTCAACCGACTGTGCCACGCAGATGCTAAGTTTGGAATCCAGTTTTCTGTTTTTCCAGAGCGAACCACTTTCCCCATATGATATTCCTGTGGTTCTCAGACTCGTGCCTCTATCGGAATCAGGGGAAAGCAAAGGGAACCAAGGGAAAGCACATTGCCAGGCTCCGCCCCGCTGACTCAGTAGGTCTGGGCTGGGCCCACAGTATCTGCATATCTATTAAGTTCCCAGGTAATGAGGTGATGCCCGGACTCAGGCAGAGAAAGCACACTCAGAGAACAGCTGCCCTCAACAAAGAACCCTGAACCTCATGGATTTTGTTCTCTAGCTCACTGGCGCCTCCGTAATGGCCTATGCTTCTGGGCTGTGCTCCATGCTACACTCCTCCCCTAACTTTCCCAAGGTCTCCCAGGACCTGGGGCTCCAACCACACGTTTTTGTGATCACATCCCCATGCCCCTCCTGAACCACAGTCTTCCAACCTCTGGTAAAAGCCTTAAGGTTGTCCAGCCTCCTGGCCACACCCCCATAGTCACTGGAGACTCTGGCGCATGGCTCCCCATCCTTTTTTCCACCTAAAGCCCCATCATCATCTTGGGTGACTTCAACAACCACATGGTAGACATTGGTTGCTCAGGTCTCCAGGGACCACCCCCATCCCCCCCCCTTTTACCATCAATAATGGCTCATCACCAAGATCCCAGATTCAGGCATCTCTGTCCCTGGCCATAATCTCTGTTCCTTCCAACTTTCTGGTTTACCACACTCCCTCTGACCTTTTCGGGACCTTACAAGCATCTCCTCCTCCTCCCCAGCCATTACCCTTTCTTCATTCCCTCCCAACCCAACTTAGATGCTGTGACTCACCATTTCAACAACCTTTCCTGAACTCCCCCACTGTCGTATTTTCACCACTGGGCTCTACCTTCCAGGTACCTCTTTCTGAGCGGCAGTGGGAGCTTCACTCACGGAGGGGAAGGCTCCACTGCAAACCCAGGTCACTGCTTGCCATGGACCCTCCACACTGCCTGCCTGGCCAGCTGGGTTCTCTGCTTACTTCTTGGTGCCCACTGTCTGCAATACCTTTCCTTCCTCTCCCAGCTTTCAATGCCCGCCCTTCTCTCCCCATGCAACGAACAAGTCAACAAAGGGGTTCTCCATTATCTTTTTTCTATTTGCATGAGAGAGAGAGAAAGACCCAGGCCACCTTCGCCAACAGGGTGATAGTCTTGGGACAGACAGCACATCAAAACCAGTTAATAGGGCGCCTGGGTGACTCAGTGGGTTAAAGCCTCTGCCTTCGGCTCAGGTCATGATCTCAGGGTCCTGGGATGGAGCCCTACATCGGGCTCTCTGCTCAGCAGGGAGCCTGCTTCCTCCTCTCTCTCTCTCTCTCTGCCTGCCTCTGCCTACTTGTGATCTCTGTCAATTAAATAAATAAATAAAATCTTAAAAACAAAACAAAACAAAACAGTTAATAAAGATTGCAGCTATTTTAACTGTTCAGGCACAATAAAGCAGTGCTTTTCAACACGTCCACACAAATACAATGGCTATAGGTACGGATACACTTGACAATAATATCCCAAGTCTAAAGCTAAGACCTTTCCTGAATGGGAGACCCAGTCAAAGGGCCCTCCAGAGCCTTGAAAGGCCCCATCTTCTTCCAACCCACCACCTTTCCCCTCCTGGCCTTGTTTCCACCCCCGCAGACGGTCCCCACCCTGGCTACACTATTGCCATCATTGGGAAGCTGGCTATTCCTGTAGACTACCTATCCGTCCATGTCCATCAGGGCAAAGCTTAAGGCCAATCTAGGACTTGAACTCAAGACCCCAAAATCAAGAGTCCCATGCTGGGCCCACTGAGCCAGGCAGGCACCCCACCTGCAGACCATTTAAATCTGAGACTTTTGGGGCAGACTCCGCCTCAGTATTGTTTTAAGCTCCCAGGTGACCCCAGCTGGAAGCAGGGGTGGAGAAGCTGCTCCCACAGGAACTTCCCCTCCTTCCGGGCGTCCCCTCCCCAGTACTTTTGTGTGCCACACCCTCCCTCTTCACTGCTTTATTCCCAATAGTTTTGAAATGTTCTCAAACCTCTCCCATTTAAAAAATAAGTT